>NW_021703768.1:95867990-95935545 GCF_005190385.1 Monodon monoceros
TCTCTCTCTCTCTCTCTCTCTCTCTCTCTCTCTCTCTCTCTCTCTCTGTATTCAGCACATATGTGCTTGGTGTCCAGCACTGATATGCTTCTGTGTCCCCAGTGTCATCACTGGGTCACAATCCCCTAATGCCCACTCTGCTGTCTTGGGTCATCTCTGATTTATCTTCCACTATCATTGCATGTTTAGTTCTTATTGTGGTTTTGCAGATTGAGGTATTTGAGTGTGTACTGGGGTGGGGACCTCATGAGGGTCAAGGGTTTAGGGCACTGGGAGATTTCTTTGTTTGTTTGTTTTTGACACCTGAAATTTCAGTTGCTAACTTCATCTCCTATGTGAAGGCCCTTTGGAAAACAGGAGCAGCATCTCCTTAGTACTGACGTGGGCGTGCACATACAGAATATCTGCAAGATGGGCTGCACGGTGTTGTCTGCACCATTGGAAGAGTGTCGCTGAGGGGTTAATCTGACTCCCATCCCTTGTGTCATTAATCACTTAGCTTCCTGGGGTGTTGGCTGTCTCTTGGTTTCTGATAGGCACTCTTTGTCATGTTAAAAAAGCCTCCCCAAGCCCACGTCACCTAATAAGACACAAGATGATTAAAAGCCCTGGCTATGGTGTCACCCAAATGTACATCCTGGATCCACAAATCGCCAGCTCAGTGAGCATGGAAGTTCTTCAATTTTTCTGTGCTTCAGTTACCTTATCTGTCAAATGGAAATGACAAAGGTAGGATTCTTGTGAGGATTAAATGAGCTAATGCTGGGAAAACACATAACCCAGTACCTGGTACCTGGTGAGTGCGTAATCAGTGCTACTATGACAACTGCTAGCAGTAATTTTGTTTCTGTGTGGACGTGTGTGGAGACTCAACTCTTACTATCTTACGTCTGATGATAACTTAGTTTAGCAAATTTCTTGTGCACCTACAGTTTATCAGGTTCGGTGTCGACTGTAGACTTACAAAGGTGAAAAAGATTCACTTCCTGCCCTTGATGTGTTTACAGTCAAGTGGAGAAGCAAATCTTTCCAATGGATTGTGGTACAAATTAGAAACCTTTATGCACAAGCTGCTTTGGGGGACTAGAGAAGGAAAGCCCAGCTCTGCCTGGGAACTCAGAGAAGGCTTGGAGGAGGCAGGGTACCTAAACCAGGTGTTGATGTAGCAATTGTGGTGGTTGATTACATTTCATTTTTGTAAATGAAATGTTTTTATGTGCACAGAATGTGGCAGGCTGCTGATATCCTGCAGTATCCATTCCCCCTTCTTTTTGTAAAGTCCCAGCACACGCCTGAGTTTTAGCAGAGCACAAGAAACTGAAGTTTCCCAGCTTCCATTGATGCCTGATGTAGCCCTGTGATTACACTCCTGTCCCTGGGATGTGCTAAAGAGTTCCGTGCAACTACTGGGATTAGCTCTTAAAAATTGCTGGGGAGGGCTTCCCTGGTGGCGCAGTGGTTGAGAGTCCGCCTGCCGATGTAGGGGACGCAGGTTCGTGCCCCGGTCCGGGAGGATCCCACATGCCTCGGAGCGGCTGGGCCCGTGAGCCATGGCCACTGAGCCTGCGCGTCCGGAGCCTGTGCTCCGCAACGGGAGAGGCCACAACGGTGAGAGGCCCGCGTACCGCAAAAAAAAAAAAAAAGGCTGGGGATGGTCCACCACTCTCTCCTTTGCTCTTCCGGTTGACTGAGAAAATGGCACAATTAGAAACGCTTCTCGGATCCAAAGAAGGAAGGCACACATTGAAAGTTGCAGAGCTGCCCCACCCATGCTGGATCACGTGCTTTGGGGCTGTTACATGAGAGTGAAATAAGTTTCTATCTTTCAGCCTCCACGTTCTGCTGTTACTTTTTTTCAGTAGTTAAATCTGTACTTCATAGCGTATGGTGTCAGGCAGTGAATTAGGAATTGGGACGCCTGCTTCTTGCCCTCAGCCCTGCCAAGAAAGAGCAGCGTATTATTGAGCCACCTCTCATGTCATGATTTCATCTTCTCCAAAAGGAGAGGGGTGTTGAACTAGATTTTTCAGCACCGTGAGATATATGTTAATGACTCTCACTGACATTTTTGGTATAATGCTTTACAGTTGTAACAAAGTAGTTTTTCTCTTGAAAGAAATGTCACAAACTCTTGGGATGAGACATCCCAAGGGATGGGCTTGGGACTGAGTGAGTGGTACATCCATCCAGGCTAAATGGAGCTGAGATTGGAAATGCTCTGGACCCGGACAGGGCAGCACTGCAGGTGTGCTCAGGGAAAACGGCTGTGAGGGTGTTGGCATAAAGTCCAAGGCACCAAAGCAGACAGGCAATCCAAGACCGTCGGGCGTCATGCTGGTGCCACAAGTATTGCCTCAACAGCAAAGGCGGTGAGTGAACCTACAGCTGTGTTCCTCGCAGTGCTTTCTGGGGCCCGTTCTCGAGGCCAGAGAGTCCTGCCCAGAGGCACCACTGGGGCCAAGGAGACAGGAAGAGTCCTGGCAGCAGGGAAGGCAGGATTCAGTGATAGGACAAGCTGTTCTCCCCAGCCGGCCATCTGAGAAAGGAGGAGGGGCACAGCACTGTAGTGTTTGGAGCCCCCAGGCCTCCGAACGGGCATCATGTGGCTGAGATGGCCGCAGCAGTGAGAAAGAGCCAGAACCCTATCGGGCCAAGCAGGGCTTTTGTTTAACGAGGTCTGGCTGGCTGCTTTTGTTGGCAGATAAGGAGTGTTTAGGGGAGAGAGAAAAAAGAGACATTTTCATTATCAGCAGGATGGGGACTCAAAGTCATTTATTTAATTTGAAGATTTAAAGGACTAGGATCTCATTTTGGATGCCAAGTTGGAGAAGAAGGATACGGTGGGATTCCGGGTTTTGTAAGCACCAGTAAATGTTCACCTCATGTGACTTTTTTTTTTTTTTTCGCGGTACGCGGGCCTCTCACTGCTGTGGCCTCTCCCGTTGCGGACCACAGGCTCCAGATGCACAGGCTCAGCGGCCATGGCTCACGGGCCCAGCCGCTCCGCAGCACGTGGGATCTTCCCGGACTGGGGCACGAACCCGTGTCCCCTGCATCGGCAGGCGGACTCTCAACCACTGCGCCACCAGGGAAGCCCCACCTCATGTGACTTTTACACACTTCTGTGAAGTAGACGGGGCCGCCGTCATTGTCTACTTTTGCACATGGGGCAAAGGACATGCCAAAAGTTTGAATGACTGCCCCACAAATGGGGAGGCCAGCTCAGACTAGACCCACAGACTCACAGTGAGATGCACTTCCTTCTCAGCTGCTTTGCCTTGTGAGAAGTGAGAACTCCAGATTGCCAGATGAGGGCTGACTGTCCCTAAGAGCCTCTAGGGGGCTGGCCTTGGTGGGCCTGGTCTTGGAGCACCTCATGACACCACTCCCACTGAGCGCTGCTCTGTCCCTGGGCCCAGGCTTGTCTGCTGCTCTGGCCAGGTAATTAGGATCTTTTTGGGTCACTCTTTCCTGAGGACAAAACAAGCCCTTTGGTTTCTCAATTAGAAAGCTCAACAGATTGAGTGACAAGAAGCTTTTGATCTTGCTGTTATAGTCACCTAATTAAAATGAGAGGCAGATGCTCCAACACCTAGTAATTTTCACCTCACTTACTTTAGCTCCAGTTACAGCCCTTCCCTACTGACTTACACTGTTTTAATTACAAAGTCAGAGGGAAATAAGACTATTTACCTGTTTCTATTCATACATATCAGTCTAACACATTATCTTTTCTCCCCAAGCGAGAAATGTGATTGCAGGACTTCTCTTCACTCTGGAGACAGAGGGGGATAAATCTTTGGTTCTTAAACACCAATAAGAATTCAACTCAGCCAACACCTAATCAGACGTCAATAGACAATTTTGTTTCAGACAACAAATGTATCCTTTTCCCAGGAATGGAGGAGGCAGGTCTTCAGAACCACTGCATTTGGTATTGTCTTGGAATGCACACTTTGGAATAGAAACCTTCCTTTTCAAAGTTAATTGGTTATTGACTCGGACCCTATAGATCAGGGAAAGTTAATCGTGTCAGAGGTCGTTCAGTTTACCCAGTACATGATTAAGTAAATAGCACCGTGCAGCAGTTGGAATCATGTGTATATTTTATACCAGAACTACCAAAGTTGGTGCCAGCCAAGCCTTCATCTTTACTAAAAAGCATATTTGTGGGCTTTCCTGGTGGCGCAGTGGTTGAGAGTCCACCTGCCGATGCAGGGGACACGGGCTCGTGCACTGGTCCGGGAGGATCCCATATGCCGCGGTGCGGCTGGGCCCATGAGCCATGGCCGCTGAGCCTGCGCGTCCGGAGCCTGTGCTCCGCAATGGGGGAGGCCATAACAGTGAGAGGCCCGCGTACCGCAAAAAAAAAAAAAAAAAGCATATTTGTGGACTGAGAAAAGGCTTGTGGACTGGGAACAGGGCTTCAGCTGGCAAACAAATAAACAAACAAGCAGCAACGCTCCAACCAAGCAGAAAGAAAACAGTGGGGTTAAGAAGAAGGGTGATTTTCCTCTCCCTCTGAGTGAAATCTGTCTGAGGTTACCAGTTGAGCAGGCAAGTGAAGATGCTGGCTTCCTCAGAAGGCTATGGAATAGCCCGACACGGCGACTGGCTGGGCTGCACTGCCCCCAGGGCAGGAGGGAGGCCAGCCACCCACTCCAGACAAGAGGGCCCTGCCTCTTCTGCACCATGTGCCTTCATACCAAGCAGCGTATGAACTCTAGGACGGCCAGTCTTCAGCGCTGGCAACATGGAACATGGGCAGTGATGTGGTAGAGGAAGATAGTTACCTAGGTGGAGGCCATCTCTACCTTCTGTCTCCTATCGGGAGAATCATCCCACCATTGACATCAGAGATGATGTCGAATTGTTTAGTTGGTACCCATAGTGCCAAAGTGGCCAATGGGCCTAACATGAGAAGTCAGCAGGGGTATTTCTTTCTTACCTCTTCTTCTCATACTTACTTTACCTCATTCCTCTATGAAGGGAAGGGTAGGCAAATGCTTTACCCTTCTAGATATAGGGCATTTCTTCGACTCTGTTCCCAATTAAGCCTGCATTCTCTTAAGCTTCTTACATTTCTCTTGTGCTCTGTGAGGCTTGGGTAAAATGAAGAAGCCCTGAAAGCCAGGCCTTTCATCGTTTTCTTCCACTGAGGCAGCCTGTGTCACTGCCCCTGAAGTGGGAGGGTGCATCTCAAGAAGGAAGGTCACGGAATTTGGTTTCAGCTCTTTCTTTTCCTGCTTTGTTGACAGTTCCTCATAACACTGCTGGCATCAGGACTTTGCAGACGCAGGAAGGAAGAGATGTATTCTTTAATGATGGAAAAATATTAGAGCACAATACCCTTAAAATAGAACGTGTGCGCCTGGCCTTTATTTGGGGGACTTTAGTGTTGTTAGCCGCCTCTCCTGGGAAATGCTCTTGGGGGGCTTTTCCCCTTTGGTGAAACAGAATAATTGTGTGACCTGAGGTGTCCCCGAGAGAGCTGAGGGGATGATGTCAACACACAGGTTTTGGAAACATGACTCCGTTTTTATTTCGATCACTGTTCCAATAGATCCCTCCTCTCCAAACTCCAATTTCTGTAAAATAAGGATAATCATACATGTGCTGCTGCCCACCCCACTAGGCTGTTCTGAGGATCTAATAATAGAATGGACAAGATTATGTCTGCAAACTGTAAAACGCCCCCGATGTAAATTGTCATTGTCATCAACAAGCAGAAGCCCTGCTCCTCTTGGGTTGGCACCATTCCACGTTTCATCTTTTATGAAGCAAAAGTTAGCCCTATTATTGACATTCGTGCTTACGCACTGACATGGGCCAGGTCTGCAAAATGTTCTGTGTCCACACCTGAGAACTAAGTTTCTTACCCTCTCTCTCAAACACGCACTTTCTCACCCTGTAACATGGTCAGGGCAGGTGTCACGATGAACAGGATGACAGAGAGCGTTTGGCTCACAGACAAGAGTTCTCATCTTCCTCATCCTAGGATACCCCTGGGAATCCTGCTGGAGTTTCTTTCATGTTGGTTACCTGGCATTGCTGTTGTGTCCAATGTCACCTTCATCTGTTTTTTTTTTTTAAAAATGAAAATCATCGATGAGAAAAATGCCTCCAATTTCATGGTTACTTACTTTCCCCTTCATTAGCATCCCCTTATTCGGACCGTTATTGCAGCTCCATCAGCGGGACCAGTAACTTGCTCTGGGGATGATGTTAGTGATTCTCAAGGGAAAATCTCCTTTTATTTGAAGAGATTAGGGAGATTAGGAAGAACAAAAAACTGCTAGTCACCTCGGTCAGTGTCCGTGGGCTGCCAGCGACCCGTGTCCACGCCCCTCTGCAAAGGTCTTGTCTCTCACTCCTAAGACTGTAATTTATGACAGTTCACATTTGACCAGAAAGTGCTGAGGTGGAATGCATGTTTTCCCAGGAAGAGGGGTGAAAGACCTCCCAAAGGGTCCACCTTCAGCAGACACTGGTTCTGACCCCTGTGACATGTTTGGTATTAGACACCAAGAGGAAAAAGCCTCATGACAGCAGCTGTTGGCACATGTGCACAGGGACGTGTTTGCAGAGGGGGATGGGGGAACTCCCCACCACTCATCTGCCTCTCTTGATTTACTCAAATTCCATTTCCATTTGCTAGAGGGACATCTGCACACTTTTCTGCCCAGTCACATTTAATGCACATCAGTTCAGATATAGCTCTCTGTTGAGGTCAACGGCCGCCCACCTCCAGGCATCCCTGGGGGGTTAGAGCTAAGGATACACAATAGTCTAAATGGAGTACTGAAGATTCCCATCTGTCTGGCAGGCCCGATCAATAAATGTGAGCCCTTCCTTCCCAATTCTGTACAAGAGACACATCACCACGTGGGTTTAAGACAGGCATGAGGTGTGGGTTTCTAAGGGTTACTGAGTCCAAGCACCCAGCTGTCGCAGTGCTCGGCCAGGACAAGGATTACGCTCTTAATGGTGTTATTTTGTTACTAAAGGGTCTTTGAAATTCCCCTTACCCCTTTCCCTCGAGCAAAATATCCCATGTCTGAAATTGTAGGTGCCTTTCTGACACTTTTGTTTCACTTGCTGAATGACTTTTTTGGAAAGAGCTTTTGTTCATGCAAACACCTAGGCACTATGGTTCTGGGCATCTTGTTTGGCTTCTGCCAACTTAGGAGACTGAAAAACGAGACCAGTTTGTGTTTGCTTGGCATGGCACTTAAGGAAAGCAGGCAGGTCTAAGACATCAGCTCTGGCCCCGTGAAACACCTAGCCTGTTGGCTGTACTGGGACAGCCACTCCTGAGAGCCAACAGTCTGAAAACATCTGGCAGAAGCCACCAACCCTGTAACAAGCAAGCAAGCAAACACAACAATTCAAAATCTAGGTTATCTGAGGCACTTCTCAAGCCTGAGCAGGGACATCCCTGGGGCCCCAGCTAAAATACAGGCTGCACCTGTTCAGCCTCTGTCACCTCTTCCCCAGACAAGAACAAAGCTGACTTCAGCAAAAGCCACCATCCCAAGTATCAGGTTGCACTGCAGGGATTGTCTACAGTGTGATCTGAGCTCCAACCGACCCGCTTGCCTCGGCCCAGATGAAGGAATTTGGGATGCCCAGCTGGGGAAGAGTGAGGCGTGTCTGCAGGCCTTCCTGTGACAGAGGATGGCAGAGTGATTTGGGGATGAAGTTTGGGAGGAGCGAGTGTCAGGTCTTTTTAGCTAGCATTACTCTAATGATATGAATGAAGAGGGCATAAAAGACAATAAATTCGTCCTTGGAAGAGTGTTCTACTGCCAGCTTTGGGATCGTGGCAAATCCTTTCACTCAATGCACCACAGCTTTCTCATTTTTTAAAATGAAAGGGTCAGACAAGCTGTTGGCCATTCTCTCCATTCGACATTTGGGTATAACCAGGCAGGGCAAACCCGTCAGTCACGTAAGAAGGAAGCTCTTCTGACCGGCAAAAGAAGGAATGGTCACAGAGCTGATTCAGTTCTGTTTCCTAAAGAATCCGAAACTGGATGTGGGGTTTTCACGCATTGCTCCTACCAATTTGGCATGCCACGTGGTACATTGCCCGGCAGCCAGCAGCCTCTTCCTGGACCATTTCCACATTACGGCCAGGTAGCTTTCTAAAGCACAAACATATGTGCTTGTGGCTTTATAGGCTCCAAATGCACTCCACTGCCCATCAGCTAAAATCCTAGCACATGGTCCACAGGCCTCTCCCGATCTGACCCCAACCCCCTTCCCAGCCCTGCTCAAGGTCCACTAAACCTTCTGTGTCCCACTCACAGCACCTTCGGCACCTTTGTACAAGTTTTCCCTTCTGCCTGCCCTAGCCGTCCAGAGAACTGATTCCGTAAGGACCAGCTCGTGTGTAGCCTCGAGCCCCAAACCTCTGGGCCTTTTCCTCAGCAGTTTGTTCCTGTCTCCCAATGGCAATTACAGAGGCCGTGTCCACCTCTCCTTATAAATGAGGAGGCAGCAACTATATTCTAGTCAACTTTTGTGCCTGACAGCGCCTCGCCCTATGGGTGGGATTCAAGTAACACAACTGGAAATGAGTTATCAGAAGGTGACCATTGTAGGTGTAAATTGAGGTCCAGCCGCAGCTTCCCACACTCAAACTGACCCAAAACACTTGTAAAAAATTATTTCAGAAGGTCAAAAGTAAAATACTACAGCTGAAGACTTATTTAAATAACTGTTTTAAAAATATTCCAGAGGGGGGGAAAAAGCCCTGATCTAGGCATTTCAAAAGGCTACCCTGCAAAATAAAAATCAAGTGTTGCATTGCACTATACCTCTGACAGTGTCTTCTGGCTTACAAGAGATAGATGCGAACAAAGAGTAAAATCCTGCACCCTCCACCTTATTAATATGTAAAAAGGCTGAAGTCACATCTGTGCAAGGATTTTTTTTTTTTTTTTTTTTTTGCGGTACGCGGGCCTCTCACTGTTGTGGACTCTCCCGCTGCGGAGCAGAGGCTCCGGACGCGCAGGCTCAGCGGCCATGGCTCACAGGCCCAGCCGCTCCGCGGCATGTGGGATCTTCCCGGACCGGGGCATGAACCCGTGTCCCCTGCATCGGCAGGCGGACTCTCAACCAGTGCGCCACCAGGGAAGCCCAGGTTCTATTTTTAGTGGACCTTACATAGTAAAATCCTAGCCTTGATCTCCTTAACTATCAAGCCTACCATAAATGTTTGATGATGAACAAGCCCATAAAAAGAAAATGCATGAAATGAATTGAGGGAGTCAACGCATGCTCTGCCTTTTAATTACCAGTGGCTTCTGCTCCGATCCTGCTCCAGGCTGGGTGCAGGCAGAGAGAACATATCAATAATTTGGGGAGCAGGGTGTGGGTATTGCAGACAAATGGTTCTAACTACATTGTGATTTATGCTTTGGAAGCCAAATAGAGATGGAGGAAAGAGGAGCACCCTAGGCAAAAAGGGGGAAATTATGAGATAAATAAAAGCATTCAGGACACAAAAGAGAATGTAGAACAGTCTTGCTTTATTACTTTTAAGTAATAAAGAGCCTTTTCCTTGCCTTTCTGTCTTTTTTTCCCTTCTTTTTTTTCTTTTTTACAACATACATTAAGTCGTGAATCAGATGTTAGGGGGTGTGGAGATGGAAGGAAAATTGGTGACATCACAATATTTTTACAACTTTACAACAAATATAAATCTGAGTTGGTTGCATCTACCAGTGTCTAGCAAGGGTGGAAAGCAAAGGCACACTCAGGTTTATGGACCCTCTCCCCACATGCTGTGGGGAGCAAAAGAAAAAGGGAAAATACTTAAATGCAGAAGACCAGCTCAATACCTGTGGGCATTTTAGGGTTAACACCACAAGTGATGGGTTGTGGGATACAGGGACTGGGGTGGAAGTTTGACACAGGACTCTGTAACACAGCTGAGGCATTGATGCCCGCACATGGGGACGAGAGAGCAGGTGTTGCACCTCAATACCCCTGGGAGTGAAGCTTGGGGGAGAAGGTAGCAGGGTGATACATACCCATCACCTTCCTAAGTTCCACATTTCTAAAGAAAATAGAAGGAAGAAGACAATATCTCTGTTCGTAGCAAAGTTTCATGGTTTCAGGGTACAGAGTTCACGGGGTGTGAACATTGATTCCAGTAACAAAACAAACAAAACAAAAACATAACACAAAAATAACAAAAACCTATCCCGAACGACAGCAAAACTGCAAGGGGTGTTTGGAATAAAAGGCTGTGCACGTGCCCTTGCGACACACCCAGGTCTCACTCTGTTTATAGAGGCACCACTTTTCACAGCCAATTCAAAATTATCCCCAACTGTCTTTTTTAGAAAGTTTCTTTTTTAAGACAAAACTAAACCCAGAAGATCAAACTGGAAATGAAAAAGAGACAAAGAGACCACTAAATATACTGTTTAGCTGTTTTTAAAAAAACGATAACAACCAACAATGCTCACAGTTTACAGTATGTTGACAATTCTTTTGTTCGTGATAAGAGTAAACAAAAGTCCCTTGTGTGTGCTTGAGCTAATGAAAACCAAGGGGAAAAACACACGCCTGACCCCCTCCCCCTACAAACAGTACCCGCAAAAGGATAAAGAAATTAAAAAAAAATTAAAAACCTTTTGCCCCAGTCAACGTTTTTGTAGCATCCATTGTGGTTGGCCTTGTACTTGGAGTTACTCATCAGTCACAGCAGGGACCAGCCTGCCTGCATCTATTTCCATGTCATTTCTTTATGAGCATTGCACCTGTGTGCTGCGCACATGGCTTGGAGACTCCACCCAGGTGCTTGCCCAACCTCACTGCCGTGTTCTCCAGGCAGTGGACACAGCAGGAATGAGGACTGGGACGTTAGTCCCTTTTCTGCTGGCTAATGAGGATATCATCATTTTGAAATGATCTGAGAATACAAGGGAAGCAGGGAGCTCTGGAGGAAGAAAGGAGATTTGCCACCCACAACACTGGGGTCCATGCTTGGCAGCATGGCCAAAGGGTGGTTGGAGTTGGCACGACCGGAAGAATGCGTGAACCGGAGGGTGTGGTGTCGCCCAGCTTTCCCAGGCTGCAGGATTGTAACCATCACCACTGCATTCTCCTTCCATCTGCTGGACGCTAATCTTCCAGAGGGCTGGACTGGGGGTGGGGGGAGGGAGGGTTAAATAAATACCTGCATTTATTTCAAAAGGGGGAAAGTTGACATAATGACAGTTTGCAAGTGTACACAACTCAGGGTGTAAGGCACAAATTTACATGTGGAAAACAGGCTATTCACAGATGTAACCCCACGAAAAACCTGTGTGATCAAACCATTAATTGATGCAAGGTAGCAGCCAGCATATTAATTAGTTCACACGGTTGGTGGATTTTGTTTTCTGTCTCACATGCAAAGTGAAATGAGATGGCGTATCACAAGCTGGTGCCTTCACAGAAAGTAGGAACCACCGACAAAGCCATGTTGGCAGCAATGGGACGTGATGTTCCATTCTAAAAGTTCCTCTCCTGGTTGCTTTAGAAGTTAGGATCTGGAAGGACTTTTAAACTAATTACTCTTTTGCATGTTATAAGCCAGGGACCTGACCAGCAAATTTAACTGGTAGATTTAAATAAATATTCCCCTCTTAAGTTTTTCCTTTAGCTAGATATCAGTCCAAACACAAAGCTCAGAATTCCAGCTGCAACGTACTTACTCAGTGAATTTATTGTAAAAATAAACAATTATTCCAGTTAATGGATTTCACGTTAAATTGTTTTAACTGTCAAGGGACTTTCTGAAGAGCTGTTCAGAGGATGGTATGTGGAGAATCCTTTCCTTAAGGAAAAAAAGCGTGAAAAATAAATAGTTACTTGCGTTAACGGTCAGGTTATTTCATTAAAAGAGAGGAGCAGAAATTTATGACATAGTTGCCCAACATGGCATTCATCTGCTATAACAGAAAGCTGTAACACTGGTGGGCATTTCACAGTATCTGCGCATAGTAAACTTCTGTCCTTGTTAACGTCTGAGTTAGAATTATCAATGAATTCTTTTTAATTTTCATGATTTTTAAAAATGTATCTGTGTTTTGCAGGTTGGAACGCTAGCCCAGTTGGGCAGCGCTCGGTGCAGTCATGGACACAATGTTGCAATTGCCGTTCACGCGCGTGTGTGTGCATGTGTGCGACGTGCGCGTGCGCGCAAGCTTGCGCGCAGGCGCACACGCGGGGCTGGGTGGGTGGGTGCGTATGTGCTTTTGGCTCATGTTTGTGATGCTGATTGAAGTCTTTCGTGAGTCCGACCTGTTGCAGGGCGTGAGGGAAGAGTGAAGGAAGAGAATGGAGGTGAGTCCCGCGTCGCGAACCTTCACCGAACAGCTTGGCCCAATTTTCAAGAGCGCCCCCCCCCCGCCCCCCGCGTCTCAGGGGAGGACCCAGAGTCCTGGGCGCCGCCGCGGCCGTCTTGGTCGGGTGGGTACTCAGCAGCCGAGAACCTTGCTGAGCTGAGCGGGCGCCTAGCCTTTCCTGCTGGTTCGACACCTGACCCCTCCCCCAGGGATTATGTACACGCATCGTTGGGCTTCATGGAGGTGGAAAGGGGGGCAAAGGAAGGTTTGGGGGGCACGTCTGGCTTTAACGAGGGCGTGCGCTTCAGCCCCGCCCGGGTCAGTGAGTTGTAGGCGTTGAGGCTGGGCTGCCTCGAAACAGTCACGGCCTGGCCCGAGGGCTGCGAGCTGTGCACCTGGATGGAGTCCACCCTCTGCGGGGCGGGGGGTGGGTTGTCTCCCCGGCCAAAGCTCTGGTTTCTGGAGAGGTGGGAGGAGTTGGAGGAGTTAGTATTGTTTCTTTTGAGCGTGGCGGCCTGGTGGCTTCTCGTGAGCGAGTTCGTGGGGTAGCTCCTCTTATAATCAAGCCCGTAGGACGAGGAGTGGTGCATCTCCAGCCGCTTGCTCAGGCCGTTCTGAGACAGGGAGGCTCCGGGAGGACCCAGGGAGGCCTCCCGCTGGGGGACTTTGGGGGGCAGGCTGTCCAGGTTCTCCACCAGGTTCACCCCATGGTTGGGACTCTTGCTGCTGAGATGTTCCTTGATGGTCTTATATTCCAGGGTGGCCGCCTGGTCCTCCAGCGCCAACTGGGCCACCTCGCTCATTTTGGGCTGGTCCACGTACTCGTGCTGGTAGCCCTGCTGCGTGATGGGCAGCACGACCACGCTGGGGATGTGGCTGGGGGAGGCCCGCAGGGGCAGGTCGGTGGGGATCACGGGGGAGCCCATGGGGGGCATGTCCTTGGTGCAGGCGTTGATGAGGTTCTGGTTCCTTTCCCACTCGCGGCTGCCGCGGTTGGGCTTGCGCTTCTGCTGCAGCGTCGGGGTGGACTCTGGGGTAGGCAGGGCGGCCAGGTCCAGGTGGTGCTGGTCAGCCTTGATGAGCATCTTAGCGGTGTTGCTGGGAGTGGCGAGCTTGCCGTTGTGCATGAGTGGCGTGAGGATGGCCTCCGGCTTGGGGTCTTTGGACTGGGTGTCCCCAAAGAGGCCGCTGAGCTTGGTGACGCTGCTCATGGAGCCGCGGCGCGAGTGGGCGAGCTCCTTCTCCTTGCGGTGCACGGAGGACACGTCTTTGCGACGGTGATCGCAGACGCAGTAGACGATGATGCCCGAGAAGACGGCTCCCATGACAAAAGCCAGAATGACCGCAATGGCCAGGAGGGTGACAGGAACGAGCTGGTCGTGGCCTTTGAGATAACTCTCCCGAATCACTCCTGCAAAATACATCGCATATGGTGTTAAGAAATGAAAGCAGACCGTGAGGCGGATTTTTGTTTGGCATGCACCCAGTTAATTAATAACAGTAATAAGTGAGAATAGCACCTCCGCAGAACTCGTCTTCAAGACACCGTTTGCCAAACGTTAGCTAATTAATCCTCCCCACCCCACCCCCAGCTATGTAAATAGACTTCAATTGTTGCCCTCTTTGTGTTCTAAGAGTGTTTCCCCCTCTTTTCAAGTACAGGCTCTTTCTACTTTGCTTCACTCCGTGGAATATGGAAGTTTTTCCTTTCTAAAATTTATCCTTCTTTCCCTCTCATCTCTTTTCAATCTTCCCGGTCCTAAAACCGCGAGATATTTTGAGTCTGGGGGAATAGGCAACAATTTTATGCATGTTAAATGAACAAATTGCACACCACTCCAGGCTTCCAGGGACTTCGCTGATGACTTCCTGTGGGCAACATGGCCTCTATCTGGAGAAAAGCTGGTTAGCATTTCAACCAATTGGGGGAAAGACAGGGTGTATCATTTATAGTGTAAGAGAATAGCTAAAATGCACAGATTACAAATATTTATGCTGATTTTGCATCACTTCTACAAGGGAGAAAAAAAACCGTTGCGCACTCAATTTCAGATAAATATGCTAAATGTTTGAATGAAGCTCTTCCCTTACTTGAGCTGAAAGAATATTTAGAAAAATAGACCATTTGGGCTCCTGTAGTGAGTTTGAGAAGTGTCAGGTATCATTATTACAGCTAGAGTTTGTTGTCACGGTGAAATTCTTCAGCAGAGCTAATCTCTTCAGTTTAATAAAAATTATGTGGCTCTACCTGTCAATAATCTTACACTACGTAAACCAAGATGCTGTGTTTCTGAAGAAAGTGGCTTTCCCTGTTCCTGCTTAATTAGCCACCAAGCTGAGACTCTAATCAAATGCAAACACTGAAGCTTTTATTTTTTAATACCAAGTGAGAATACACATCACAATTGTCAGATCTTAAGTGCTTGATGCAGTAGCTAAAAAAATAAAATCTCAAATACCTCAATTCCTGCCTCCGGAGAGTGAAAGAACATGAATACATTAGAGGCTCTGCATGGGCTGAGGAAATGTAAACATTGTTCCTATTATGGAAATGATAGTAAGACAGAAAATGTACCTTCTCTGGTCTCAGGAGACACATTTTTCATCGACTAAATCAACTCTTTCTGGAATATGTTTAATGTGTTTTACTGGCAGATATCAGTGGCATAGAATTAGAATGAAATGAAATAAAAATCTCTATCCCTTCCCAAACCCACAACACACAGCCCTTACACTTCTGCTGAAATGCTTTGTGTCACAGCTGAGACTTTGAAGAAATGCAGCTTTGTCACGGAGTTTTTCTGCTAAAATATTTTGATTGGTGAAGCAGTGGTTTTAAATCTCAGAAACCTTAGCCTGAAGAAGAAAACTTTCTCTTTCTCTTTCTCTTTGTGAACTCTCCTCCTCCCCCCAGTTGTGACATCACAGTTGGTCGCTGTGGAAATGATTGTCCTGTGACAAAGGATTGTGACTTCAGGTGGGGGGATAAATAGAAGCAGCAAATATCTCTTGAGAAATAAAGATTCTGTGATTAAACAAATGCCCTTGGTAGTGAAGGGCAGGGGAGGTAATTCACCCCAGGGAAAAGATAGTAAGACACTGAATAATTTCCGTATGTGACACTTGTCAAATATTTCAAGATTTATCTTCATGAACTTTTAAGGGGTAGAAACTGAGAAGCAAAAACGAGCAGGAAATTCAGCTGTAACTCACACCTTATGTGTTGTGGAGCTCCCCAAACAGTGGGGTGTCTTGTATCCAAATATGTTTTAATACCTAGTCACCAAGGAACTGTGCCAATGAGAATTTCTTCCTTAAATTTGCATTTCCTTGTTGTAATGCTAAAATAGCTACTGATTTTCTTTCAATTTTGGTTTTGAGTGTGTTTCTACTTAACATCATTTTTAACCACCTACATATGATGGCACAAAAAATGTACACCTGTGAATAAAATGGGTTTAATTTTGCTTATTGGTGATGTCACCGATGCGGGGTACTAAATTTTTTCATAGCAGTGGGTATTTCGTGGGTCCCTTCCAGCCAACTGTATTTATGGGGGCTGAGCCTCCCCAGTAGATTCATACTTGTGATAGGTAGTTATCTACAATTGACTTTAGGATTTTACAATTTAAATTACCATCTCAACAAGAGAACTATAGAAAGCCGGAGGCTAGAGCAATCCATTTGTTTCATTTATTGTTTAATTGGGAGAACTCCAAAATTTTAAAGTTTATCTATTGCTTCTTTACTTTTAGCTCCCAAATAATTTTCTTTCATGTCTGAAGGTCCTTAACTGTCTTAGACTCATAGACCCCACTCGCTCTTTCACTGGTAAAAACTCTTTTAGTGGATGCTATTTGAGTTCAGGTTTCTGGTTGTTAACAAATCAAGCAGGGTATGACCTTTGAGAAAAATAGTGTCTCAGATGGCTTTCTCTGGCTCATTTTGTTATGTAAATAGTGTCCTTAAAAATCTTTCTGCATGTACATCCCTCTTGCTTATAGCTGATTCACTTTGTTATAAAGCAGAAAATAACACACCATTGTAAAGCAATTATACTCCAGTAAAGATGTTAAAAAAACCAACCAACCAAACAAAAAACCTTTCTGCATTTCTTCGGCTTTGAGATATCTACCGTGAAGCAGGTGGCTTCCCTCATCCACCTGTGCACATTCAGAAACCCCACAACCAAAATTAGAAACAGATCAGAGATTAAGTTGAAAGTCAAGAAGATAAGACGTTAAAAGTTATTTTTGGAAAATGCCTTCCAAACTGAAAGCTTTCTACTTATATCATGAAAAAGGGCAAATGATTAAATCAACTTTTTGCCAATGGTCACTGTCCAGGCTTGAACACACCAGACTTGTCAGTGAGGCTGGGGGTAGTGCAACACTAGAGCTCTCCAAAGGCCTGGAGTTTTAAGCTCCCATTTACTGTTGGGTGACCTTTGGGCAAATGACTTAACGTCTCTGAGCCTCAGTTTTTCCCATCTGTAATGTGGGGTTAACACACTTAATGCCTTACTGTGTAGTTACAAGAATCAGTTTAAATAATGATCAAGAAAGAGCTTAAGTGCTGTAGTTTGCTGGACAAATCTAAAGGTCAGAGGAAGCCACAAAAGAGAAATGGTGGGTTAGTAGTTCACCGAGGGCTTAAGAGTAACAGTCATAGGCTTCGCCATTAGAATCCATTTGCTATAGGTCTCCCAGGGGAGGGATAGACCTGTTCTTTCCAGCTCCAAACGTTCAGCTGTCCAAATGTTGCCAAAGGGTTGCCAGAGGTCGATGAGGCAACATCAGGGAACATGTACCTCTGTTTCAGGACTGCCTATAGGTCCTGAGTTTTGAAATAAGTAAAACAACAACAGTGGGAAATGCTGAGCAAAACGCAGAGATTATATACTCCTAGTGGAGGAATAATAACCCTGCAGTCAGCTCCTTGAGGGCAGGGACCATATTTTATATGCATTTATAATCCTAACCATCCCCAGGGCTCTTAGGTCGGACACTTAATAAGTGATTATTAAAGAAATGGGTTTGCAGTACATTGTAGAGACATGTTTTTAAATGGACTTCTAAATTTGCTGGGTCATCTTTGGAGTGACTATGTATAACCTTGCTTCTGAAATCACAGAAACATATCTCTAATCATACAACAGAATATAATCATACTAACATCCATTAGGCAAAAGAATCTATACAGATGCTCAGTATGTATTCAAAATAATAATAGGATAAACTTTTTTAAAAATGAAAAGACATTTGTTCTGGGATAATTCCACAAGAGAGGGTGAGGGTAAATGGGTTATTTGTAACAACTGAGTGCTCCAGTAGAATTGACTAATTCAAAACAAATGCCTCTTTACAAAGGGCTGGGGCTGGAGAAACATCATTGCTTCAGGTGCTGCGATGAAACCCTGGGGAAGTGGAGGGCCTTTGTAGGGTGGTATACTCCCTCCCCACGGTCCCCCACTGTAGAGGGGGAAAGTTGGCTCCACCCTGGGCTGTTGAAATGCCTTTCTCCACCAACCCCTGGGCCTTCTGCTGTCACCAATTGAAAATGGGGCATTAGTAATGAAAACAGTATCTGAAAAACCCTTTGCATTGATTAATTAACCGCCAGCTATTTCTCACCAGTCATGAGGCGCTAAATGGTTATTCTTTCCACCTTCCTATTGCAGGAAGCAAGACACACAATGGCATAGAGATTTCTCTGAAATCATGCCTTAAATTGGCAGAACTGAGAAAGAATAGAATATCCACTTTTGTTTTTTCCTCTGAGGTGAGAGAGTTTTCAGATGCTGCTAGAAGGAGGTCTCGGAGGGGCAGTTTGAAGCTCTTTAGAGGCTGAAGCGATGAAAAGATTACGAACAACCCCGCCCTCCAGGCCCTACAATATGTAATTCAAAATAAGAACAATTATAAACTGCAAAGTAAGAGGAAACCCAACACAGTTCTGGTTTTTCCTACGATGACTATATCAATGCACTCTGAAATTTCACACATCAAATTCTTTATTTAAATAATGGGTTTTGGTAGCTCGCAGGTACTCTGCTGTTGTCTCTAGTCTGCACAGGGAGCCCAGTGCCAGGCTCTGGGACAACATACCTCAGAAAATATGCTCTCCTAACTCAGGGCTCGATGGTGATGTTCTTGGTGCCTTGACTGTCACTCTCCTGGACTAATAAGGTTTGGGTGGCAAGCATCTTGCAGCAAACATTTACTAAGCACAGATGAAAGTACTATGCTGGGTTTTGGGGAGACAAAGGTGAAGGAGGCACAAACCCTGTGATCCAGTCGGGGAGAAGGTAGGTGCGCACACATCAACTACATCCAAAGTGCGGAAACGTCATGAGATGCATTGCTTCTACCTAATATGGATGGGCAAAGGCTTTACATAGGAGGTGACATTTGAGCTAAGTCTAAAGGGTGCATAGGATGTCAGCTCAAGTGGAGACAGCAACAAGAACCAAGGCATGGAGGGGAGGAAAGTGAAGGCTGTGTTCAGTAATGGCCAGTGGTCCAACTTCCTTCTAGTCTCTTAGCTGTAGGCACCAGCCTCTCTGCTGCATTCACACTTGCTTCTGGGCTTTCACACAGGCTGCTCCCTCTGCCGGGAATATCCCTGCTTACCTCCCATCCCACTGACCTTCTCCTTTAGGTCTCAGCTTCCATGAGGAAGCCTTCTCCAACTCCCTCAAGCCAGTTTAGCTCTTCCTTCTTTCTGTAAGTGTCCCCAGAGCTCTGCACCTCTCTATCCTAAAATCACCAAGGAGAGATTTCCTGCTGAACCCCCAGGCATAAAGGTGCTCAGTAAATAGCTGTTAAATAAATAGTAAATGAATGCATGAATGAATGAGTACTTGCAGGGGAAAACTAGGAGTGAGTGCTAAACACCATTTGGAAGCAGGCTGTGAAAAGCCATGAAAGTCTGAAAAAGATATTTAGAAGACATGTCAGTTTTGGAAGGAAAGTTATTGGTTAATTTACCTGTCATTTCAATGGTCTTCTTGCTTGAGAAAGCTGACCATCGAGTCAGAGCGGGCTTCAGCTTACTCTGTTTCACATTGAATCCATTATTGAAAAAAATACAGGCTTCAAAGAGTCAGTACCTTTGCATCAAAGGCACAGCCAGGGGGGCTTCCCTGGTGGCGCAGTGGTTGAGAGTCCGCCTGCCGATGCAGGGGACGCGGGTTTGTGCCCCGGTCCGGGAAGATCCCACATGCCGTGGAGCGGCTGGGCCTGTGAGCCATGGCCGCTGGGCCTGCGCATCCGGAGCCTGTGCTCCGCAACGGGAGAGGCCACACACACACACACACACACACAAAAACCATAACGGAAAAGCACAGCCAGTCTACTTGAATTTATTATTACTGTTATTAAAATTAAGACTCTGTCTTCAACTGTACTTATCCCCTGCATCATACAGACATACCTGGGAGATGTTATCTGTCCTATGAAAAAATGAAGCCAAACAGACAAAGAAAAATACATGAAATCTATTGCACCTATTAAAGTAAGTCCCAAGGAAGAGCCCTACCCATCCCCATCCCAGTTACCTTGCTAAGTACGTGAGGCCTTAGGCAGACAGTACCTTGAAATGGTTAAGTGCACACTTTCCTCTCTCACCCCTGTTCACTGGACTGCCTGTGTCAGAGCTGCTGTGATATGATGGATGTGTCTGTCGCCATAGTGAAGTGATTAATAGGCATCTGTGTAAAGCGGACCTGGTGACCACAAAGACAACAAAGCCCCTCTGTGTCCTTTAGAGAAATATGCAAAGGCAAAAAGGAGGATGGACATTTCCTCCATCGTAGAGCCAGAGTGGGGTTCCTGTTGGGTCTGAGAGCTAAGAAGGATGGCAAAATACCAAGAAAAGCCCTGGAGTGGGATGCCCTAAAAATAGACTCTTGATTCTGCTTTGTAGTAAGACAAGCCTGTAATTCCCTTGAAATCCTCATAACAACTTGGGTGGATGGAATCTAACAACCCCATCTTTCTTGTTTGAAAATCTTATTGCAACAAAATACCAGCCTCACAGTCCTGCAAGGCAGTACGAGTGAATGAACGAGTCACGGGCCAAGCATCACCCTGCTAACCACAGAGGGCCTGCTGTAATCCCTATTAAAGAGAGAAAAAAGCAAATAGGGGGAAAACCCTAACTGGAGACAATTTATCCTCAAAGCCACACCCCAGCCCACAGAGATGACCACACGGGAAGTGCAGTGGGAGCTCTCTGTGGTTATCTCGGCAGGAAGCAGCCTTCTCCTCCTCTTACTGCATAATGCGAACCAGATGGCTTAGAAATGAGCTGAACTGCCAGCAGCCGTGGAAATGGACTCAGAGTTTATAACTCAAACTTTCCTTTTTCTTTTATTTTCAATTTTTTTCCCCCCCTGGCAGGCTGAAGATTAGGTGCCGGGAGGGGCCGTCGTCTTCAAGATGTATCAAGTTAATGACTGACCATGCCAAAGTAGAGGCAGCTTCCTGGCTGTTTAATATCCTTAGTTCAGAAGCTATTTTAAAACTCATAAATTGAAATAATACTGACTGTGGTTGTCTGCAGATGAATTCACTTCCATTTCTATCACCTTTGAAACCGATACATTTTTACTTGTTGTTGGGATGCCATCACAAGAGGGAACGGGGGGAATGAGCATACAACTTCATTTTTCCCTCTGTGCCAGTGGGAGTTCTGGGTTCACTGTTCCTCCTCGGTTCCACTGCTTTAGACTCGGCACTGCCAGGGGGGAGTGCTACACCCAGAGTGGAGATTGAGGTCTAGACTGGGGGTCATGATGAGATCATTTAAAAAAGCCATGCTCTGGAATGTTGATCTGTGGTTCCATGTGTTAGGACTGTCACTGTCTTTGTAAAGGTAATGACTATTTCAGATGGGCAAAGTTTTAAGCAGAATTTGCATGGTTTATCTTCCTTCCTTTTGGGGCTTTCTTTCTAATAAGGCTAGAAACCCAACATCTAAATAGGTTTTGAAACCAGACAAAGCATTTCTGTTTGCCAGCTTCCTGGTCCCATCTTCGTTTGCTCTCTTAAGAGGCATCAAAGCTACAAAATAGGGAAGTGGATCTCCTTATAAAATTGTGAAAATTCAGGTGATTCTTTGGATTATTTGCAGTGCTTTGATTTTTTTTTTCTCTGCCAAATGAAGATAAAACAAATATGAGGAAATAGGTTTGTTTGAATATTCCTAAAACTTTAACTTGCTGGAAATATAGTTCTTGGGATCTGGGTTATAGATGGGGCTGGGTATTATTGGTTAAGAACGTAAATCTTGAGGTCATAAAGACCTGGGTTCAAGTCTTGGATCTATAAGTAACTAGCTGTATGATCTTGGGCATTGTGCAGGACACATGTTAATGCTCAATTAATAATGTAAGGGGAGTGTTTCTAGAATTTCTGACAAGTTACCTGCCTTCTGCATGGTCTCAGATA
The DNA here is from genome assembly GCF_005190385.1 of Monodon monoceros. Classification (NCBI taxonomy): domain Eukaryota; kingdom Metazoa; phylum Chordata; class Mammalia; order Artiodactyla; family Monodontidae; genus Monodon; species Monodon monoceros. The sequence goes on from NW_021703768.1 coordinate 95,889,790, forward strand.
GGCTATTTTGATGGAACGCTTTGGTTGGGTACAAGTGTATTAGCCAAGAATGGAGAAATAAGGATTTAAAAATACAACAAAATCTTGGAAAGTGACCTTAAATAACATAGCCCATACAACTTGGAAGGTGTCCTAAATCAGTATTACTCAGCGTCAGCATCACCAGGAACTTGTTAGAAATACAAATCCTTGGGTCCTACTCAGACCTTCTGAATCTGAATCTCTGGAGATTGGGTTCCGAAATCTGTGTTTTAATATGGCCTCCAGATGATTTGTATGTTCACTAAAGCTTGAGAGGCACTGCCCTAAATGATATGAATAATATTCCAGAAAACAGCATCAAGGTGTTATGCTTTAAAGTCCAACCCCAGACACCACTGAGGCAGTGTATAGCCAGACTTTCAAAATTATTTGTAAAAAAAATGAATAAATAGTCTTCCTTGATGTTCACTGAAGTGTGACTCTTTAGTGGGTCTCGTGTATGACATTTTCTTGCAGTTGCCGTATTCTGACAAAGAATACAAAATGGATAAGGTTTTATTGGAGAGACAAATACATCCCTAACACTTTCCCTTGGTACCTGACAAAAGCTTGACATACGGCCTAAAATGTGGTACCACTACTTCTGTAACAGAATCAACCCAATATGCCAGAGCGAAAAGCTGCTGGAAAAATGCACATGGTCTCTTTATTTGCCTCAGCATAAAGACAGGGGAATTGTTGATGCTCCCCAACTCTGTCGCAGGGGCCGTCAGGTAGTGGGTGGTACTAGAGAGCCCAGTCAGGACTGAGTCCCAGGGACAGAAGAAGCAGAAGCTTGGTAGGAACTCACTATTGGATAGAGCAACCTCCTTTAAAGCTTGCATCACATGTCACCTTGAAGTCAACTCCACTCAAGCAATGCACAGCCATCGAGCAACATCTGATAATGATTCAGGGGATCTTTTCCCTTAGCCCCCCATGATCAGACAAGAGAATAAGAAACTCAGGAAGATTCTTTTCCTTTCTTTTCTGGATGGAAGGAGGGACCCGAGCTCATGTTTCATTCCCCATATTAAGGTCCTGCTTTAGAGTAATAAAAATGCCTGGTACAAAAGTGCCCTCAGCGGAGCTCCGTGCTTACACATCTGCTGAGTTGAACTGAATCTGCAAATCCATAGAATTACATAAGACATTTTAAGTTACATTAAATTTCTGCTGTGTGCTTTTAAATCATGGAGTGCAAGACCCATCATCACTTACGGTGTATTTATTACCTTAACAAAATGTCAGATGATTGTGTCCAGTGTTATCTATGATTTAAGAATAATAAGAGGCTGTAGGACTGGAAACAACAAGCTCTAATATGTCCAAAAGGTTAGGCATAACGCAGTTTGCTGCCTTATAAATTTCTTGACATCATTTTCCCTTCTAATAAAGCATTGTCAGTGGTGACTATACTGAACTTCCATTATTTCTATACAGTTCATAATGGCTGCCCCTGCCTTTAGCGAAGAAATCTAATTGCAGATACATATTTGAAAAAGAGTGCATCTTTTAAAAAATACAAATTTTAAAAATAATTGCAGTGGGAAGTTCCTGTTATCCCGTTAAAAAGGAATCTCTTCACAAAGATAATGCCCAATTGTAGACTTACAAGAGCTTAAGAAATACTCATTAAGGATGACAAACCTTCATACCGCCCATAATTAGCTTTCTGACACCGATTAAGAGCTGTGTACTCTGTACCCAGTATATGTGAATTTATCCAACTGCGTTTCACTAGTAGACTCCAGGGCCTTTCTACCACTAAAGTGCTGGGAGACTGACCTCTGATACCGTTCTTACAGGTCTGCTCAGGCCCGCAGTGCAGTCCACGTGCTTTGCAGGACTTCACTTGTTTATTACTTGCACAGCCTGTGTCTCCCTGGGACCAGCGAGTGGACACAGCTCTTCTGTCCTCTTTCTCTCTATGGCAATGGCATGAATTATGTATTCTGAGCAACTCTTGCAGCTTTTAAGGCCATTCTCATGTATAATGTCAAGAAAAGAGAGGCTGTCCGCAAGAGATTTCCCAGTTTCCACTCTTTTGCCCTTGCTAGACTACTTTGTTGGTGGAGCAGCAAGGTTTGCAAAGTAAAACTTGTGTGTTACAAGCATTTTTTTTTAACTCCAAGAAACGAGGCTATCAGAAAGACAGTTTTGAGACAAAGCTAATATTATTTTCCCATTATTACACATGCTCCAAAATATATGTCGACTCTTCACAATTTTATTGTTAGGACAAAACAAATTTGAGATGAACACAGTGCAGCTGAACCAATTAAAGAGCACATTTTTTTTTTTTTTTTTTGCGGTACGCGGGCCTCTCACCGTTGTGGCCTCCTCTCCCGTTGCGGAGCACAGGCTCCGGACGCGCAGGCTCAGCGGCCATGGCTCACGGGCCTAAGCCGCTCCGCGGCATATGCGGTCTTCCCGGACGGGGGCACAAACCCGCGTCCCCCGCATCGGCAGGCGGACTCTCAACCACTGCGCCACCAGGGAAGCCCTAAAGAGCACATTTTTAACTACACCAGATGTTCAGTTAATATGATCATGCCTAACCTAGTCCCTGTAGTCCTTGAAAGTTCCATTAAGCTGTCAGAAAACTTTGTCATTTGTGTGTGTTTTTGTGCAAAAGATAGGAGGGAATGGGAAAAAAAAAAAGACTGAAGGAAAAGGGTGGGAGCAAAATGAATTCATGTCAAGGGTGATGTGGCTTGAAAAAGTGGCTACAGATTAAAGTAAGTAGCACATTTAGAAGGTGAATTGATTTTTTTTAATACCCCAAGGTTTAAGTTGCTGATTTTAAAAGAAAAAATTAAAGTCTCTATAATCATAATTTAAGTTCTTCATTTTTTTTGAGAAAATGATGTTAGGCAAAGAGAAAAGGGTTTAACTAGTATCTCTAGGAAAGAAAATTCAAATACTGGTGTTCAGATTCAGGCAGGCAGGGAGATGAAACAGCTTTCTACATGGCTGACATTTAACTTTTTTTTTTTTTTTTTTTGCGGTATGCGGGCCTCTCACTGTTGTGGCCTCTCCCGTTGCGGAGCACAGGCTCTGGACGTGCAGGCTCAGCGGCCATGGCTCATGGGCCCAGCCGCTCTGTGGCACATGGGATCTTCCCGGACCGGGGCATGAACCCGTGTCCCCTGCATTGGCAGGCTGACTCTCAACCACTGCGCCATCAGGGAAGCCCTGACATTTAACTTTATTTTTCTTCTACCCTTTCCACAATAATCTCATCAAGACCTTAGATAAATTCAGCAAGTTGTCAAGAGGATGCAAAGTTAATTAGATCAAATCTACGTCTGTGCCCACACTGCTGAAAGAACAATTACAGCCGACCACGTGGGCATCCTCCCCGCCACACGCTCACAGGGAAACTTGCATGTCTTCCAGTAGAGAGCCCAGCACCTGACCTCACAATCTATCATTTTCCTGGGTGCCTCAAAGAAAAGCCAGAGACTGCAAATAGATTCCTTTTCTGGTAGGTGATAAAGAAATATTAATTTAGTAAACAAATAAATGGTGGCACCCTGGATTATATTAACATTTCTTTCTCAGTCTCTCCACCAATTTCAAAATCTGTTCTGGATGAAAAGTCTGCCATGTGCCCTGCACCCCAGTGTTTTAACTAAAGTGATAGAGAAGGCTGAGTCTGGAGTTGAGCTTGCTTGGGGCTTTACCTAGGATAGAGCTCTTAGCTTGGCAAGGATCATCTACAGAAAATGCCAGTGATGTGTGGAAACACACTTTAGATCCAAAATTGATGCAAGATTCCACCTCCCAAGCTTTTTGTGTGTACGTGCAATTAACCATCTAATATTGAATAATCAATTTATTATATATCTGTCATCTGTCAATCTCTTGACCTCTGTATTTCCTTCCCTACCACCCATCTTCCTTTGTATCACCCACTGCTTACAGGTAAAGCCAAAACCCCTTAGCATGACTTATAATCTCAATTCCCTTTCTGGCCCTTTTAAATGCTTCTCTTACTCTCAGACTTCACTCTGCCCCACTGCTAGCCAGGATGTCACCTGTGTGTATCCCCTGCTAAACTGCAAGCTCCTTGAGTGCAGGGCTTATGTTGGATCAGATCAGTGTGTACTGTAGCATTCAGCAGAAGGCTTATATGTAGCGCATGTTTGCTGAACGTCTGTTGAATGAATGAAGAAAGAAGTGAACAAACGTTGCCATTTTGCCTTTCTTTGAGACTAGGGTTATTGTTACCATTATTACATTTTCTCTTAAATTAACTATTAAATTAACTATTATTTTCTAGTGCTCTGATTCCAGTTCATATCCTTCAAAGTTGTGGAAATGAGAAATGAAAACAAAGGCAGCCATATAATTGAAGAAGAAAAATAACCCCATATAGTTTACATAACTGTTGATAAAAACCTGAGGTTAAATTAAAATTAGAAAGAAACAGTAGTTTTAATCATACCCTTGTTTAGGAACAGTTTGACTTCTAAGCCTTCTTCACTTAAAAGTGGTATTTGGAAGCTTGCTTTCAGTGATAATTTTTAAAATTACTCTGACATATTTCAAACGCATATACAACTTGTAGTGATATTTCTCTGGCATTAAATACAATGATAATATTTTTCACAGAATGAAATCTTTACTTCAATTCCTCTTATATGGATTATTTTAGATTTTCTAAGAGTTGAAGGGCAAATGTAGACTAGAGATTAGATCTTATATACTCACTGGAGAAGTTATGAGCAACCTCTTCAGTAGGATTGCCAGGTAGCAAATAAATATACAGAACTCCTGGTTAAATTTCAACTTCAGATACATAATAATGTTTTAGTATAAGTATGTCCCGTGCAGTAGATGGGGCATACTTATACTAAAAAATTATTCATGATTTATCTGAAATTCACATTTAACTGAACAATCCATTTTATGTAGCAACCCTACCTACTCTTCTGCCTCCAAATAATGGGCTTCTACTGGTTCCCCATAAATATTCTTCAGACTCACTCTAAACTTTCGGAGATTAAAATAGCTTAACAGAGCATAACAAAAATGATAGTAAGCCTTTATGGGGCAGGTTTAGCACAATTTACAAATTTAAAAATATACTAATGGACTAAATTTCAAGAATTATATCTTCATCAGCAACAACAGCAACTTAGATGCCAACTTTCTTATGAACTTTGAAAGATACCTTTCCTCTAACCCTCACAACCAGAAATAAGGAAACTCAGGGCTTCCCTGGTGGCACAGTGGTTGAGAGTCCGCCTGCTGATGCAGGGGACACGGGTTCGTGCCCCGGTCCGGGAAGATCCCACATGCTGCGGAGCTGCTGGGCCCGTGAGCCGTGGCCGCTGAGCCTGCGCGTCCGGAGCCTGTGCTCCGCAACAGGAGAGGCCACAACAGTGAGAGGCCCGCTTACCAGAAAAAAAAAACACAAAACAACAAAAAAAAACCCAGAAATAAGGAAACTCTAATTCAGAAGCGTTGTTGGAACAACAGCAACCAGTCCCCCATCTCTTAGTGTTCCCTGGCCCTGACCGTGCATGTTCCTACCTGGTTGAGTTAGTCGTCGATTGTTAGGTGGAAGTTGCAGCCCTTTGTCCCCCCGCTAGCAGCCCCTTCCCCATCAAATAGAACCCCTCTCAACCCCCTTCTCTGAGTTCTCTTCCAAGACGGTCCTGTTCTACCATCACATTTAAAAATGGCTGTGATACTATAGGTTTTACTAATAAAAGCTATGCATATTACCATGGAGTTAAGTTTTTTTTGTTTTAAATAGAGCTCAGGATGTTCAAAAAGAGCCTGAGTTTGCCAGCATTTCCACAAAACTTTTAAATGAGTCCTGTACCAGATGTACCTCACTTCCCTCATCCTCCCTGTCAAGTGATATATGACTGCTATAATATTGGCACTGAAGGGGACGACTAAAGGGGCAGAGAAGCCGTTTCCAAGTGCTATGTCCTTGATGTGTTCAGCCAGGTTGTCTTCAGTTGTCTAACATCTTTTTCTAAAGTCTGCCGTGCACCGTTTTGCCTTGTTCACAAAGACAATAGTGGTCGTAAAGGCTTTTTGGTGCATTTTTGCGTCTTTGTGTGCTTCATCTGTCTCGCAGTTTGATATTTCTTGGACAGGAACTATGTCTATCTCTAGTTTAGCCTCTAATTCCTTATATTGGCATCCAATACTGCGCTGTAGAGCCAGTAATAAATTTTGCTTGAAGACTCCTCAGAAAACATTTTTGTTACGTAATGTTACTGAAGAAATGGCAGAGAAAATGCAGTCCAAGTTTAGGAGTCAGGGAAAGAAGAGAATCTTATTTTTCTCCCTTTATTACCGTCATCAGCAATAATTTTCTCTGTAAATAAGATCACCTGCATATGACTTGATAGGAACCAAGAAATCACTTTCCCCATTGGGAGAACTGAGATGCTTTAAAATCCTTCATCCATTAGATTTTAAGCATTGCAGATTGTTAAAACACAGAAGCTGTCGGGCCAAGCTCTGTTACCAAATATACTCTCTTAAAATGGGATTTCCTAGCCTGTTCATGAAGAAAGCCTGGCTCTGTGGGTTTGGGACTCAAAATAGGTAAAGTTTGAAAGAGAGAAAAGGGAAAGAAGGGTCAAGTGTAGGCTACTGCCAAGTCAAGGGAACATGCTGTAGCCCAAGAGTCCTTACAGATCTCAGAAAAGTAGGCGGGAAGCAGAAGTGCTGGAGGTAAACTTTCCCCGGGCCACAATTTGGGAAATAACGAGCTGCTGTCTACCCTTGGATGCTCACTGCTGGTCTGGAGAATCATCTCGCCAGATGCTTCACAAGCCTAGAATGACTAATCTCTTTTTAGTCTAAATGCATTTTACTCTCAATTCCTACTTGACCAAACTTCTCATCCCTAATCACAAAGCTCAGTAGTTGGAAGAGAAATCAGAAGAACACCAGGTCATATAACTGCAGAGCTCAGAGCCCAGCTAGAAGGTAGGGCCATTATTCAGTCTCGTTCTTCCAAATGCCAGAAGCACAGTTTTGGTCTAGGTTAATCATCACTGGACTTTTTAAATTGCTCCAGGCCAGAGTTACCCACACTTTACCCATCAGCTACCAATGCTGCAGTCCTAGTGAAATCAATGAGCCTCGCTTACCATGTTATTTACTTTTTATACCTCTGTATCCCTATACTTCCTGAATTAGTAGTTACTTAATATTTTATTTAAATTACCTTTAAGGTGAGTTTCCAGTGGAAACTTTATATAATTATCATAAATGGAAAAAAGTGTCACTTTTCATAAATGGAAGGTAACCATAAAAATAAAATTAACTGAAAGCAAAACAATGTTTGTTCCAGCTAGCTCCAGCTGCATGGCAAAGCCCCCAATCTAAAGCCTGTTCTTTCTTCTCAGAAGGGTAGTAGCAAGTTTCTGGAGTTGTTAAAGCACCAAACTGAGACTTTTGCCTTGACATAACCAAGAAGACGGAAAGAGAAATGAAAGGGGGTGTTAACTTTCCACCACATGATTCAGTATTCTTGAAGGCCATGGTGTCTCTGAGCCATCTAAATCATCTCATGTAAGATGTGACATGTCCTACTTGGAGGCTGTGATGCCTTTGAGGAATAAATAATTGACTGTAAAGAGGATTGTTGATAAACTCTATGATTTATACAGTTCCATTCAGGATTGTTATGCAGTGTGGCCAGTATACTCATCATTCTTCATAGACCTTCTGAATCTTACCGGAATGTTATTTCCCAAACTAAAAATTGCTTACAAAATAGCTTGTACCTTGATTAAAATATATTCAGCATTTGCTGTACATTTTAGGTTAAATTATTCATTTGATCTCTAATTTAAATTCTGTTTCTACATCTTTTCCTTGTCTGTAATGACATCTTCTTGACTAAATATAATAATGTGATAATATCTTGTTTTAAAGATTTCCCGAAATATATAAGCATATATATAAGCTCTGGCATTTCCAATCAAATGGGAACATTTTTGTATATATTGACTATTTCATCAGTTTTTTGAGAGCTCACAAGAACTCTAGAAAATAAACTCTGAAGTAGGGGATTTTCTTCTAATCTGATTTATTCTTGTGTCTTTGTGGCAGTGGTCCATGATTACATTAGACATTTATGCTACACAGCTCTCTTGGCAGATCTGTCCCTGGCTAATTTCCTCACCTATCTTGCAGTCTTCTTGGAAATCAGGTTTTGGAGGATTATTGCTTTTGGTCAGAAACAAGAGGCACAAGAGTGGCTATTAATTCCCAGTATTGCTTAACCTAGAAAAGAAAGCTCTTATTTCTTTTGCTGTGGGAAGGGGATGAGGGGAGACAAGCCAGATCTAAAAATAAACTGGATTTTCTTTCTTATTCATATGTAATTAGAGCCCCTTTGTAACTACTCATTACCACCTCGATAGTTATAGGATGAATAAATAATATATATTTTTAAATGTGGCAAAACCAAGAAAGAAGTAGCTAGGGCTGCTTCTAATTTATCAACTTGGTGATTAAAGGGCTGGCTCTAGAGGCTCCAGACATCTAGGGAGCCAGAGATAAAACAGGGCAGTTGGCTGTGTTTTTACTAATGAATCTAGGGCTTGAAAGATATCAGGCAATTTTAAAGAAAAGCAGCAAGGACAAGAGATATTAGACAAGGCCAGTAGGGTAATGAAGGACAAGGCCAGTTACTGAGCGAGAAAATTACTTCATTTTCTGTGATAATACTTGTGTATGCTTTGTAGCTCTCTTCTCACGCTTTGTTAGTATGGCTGTATATATCTACGTACAGCACCGGAATGCTACCCCCAGTGTAGAAGGAAAGAGCCTTGGAACGTTCCGCAGAGGGGCAGAGGGCTTGGGTCTATTATTTTGAAAGGGGGAGGCTAAGAACAATGGTAGCAGAAGGGGGTTAGATTGCAAGGTGAGGAACAGTGCTTTGACAGAACGTGAGGGACGCACAGGATTAAATCAAGACGAAAGACACAGCAAGGAAAAGAAAGAAAAAGGCAAGCAAACATACTCTGGAAATGCAGAACTGTTTGGAGGATGAGCTGGGACCCGGAGTGGGATCAACCCAGTGGTGCTCAACATTTCTGCAGAGCAGAGCTCTGGGCTCGTTTGCTCACTGGTCTTTTTTCAGCAGCCAAAATGAAAAGGGCATGGGACAGACACTTGACTCCTCAGCTAGCTGGTCAGCAGACACATTTTCTGCTTAGTGGGGAAATGTGCGGTATTTTACAAACAGTTCCAGAGTATATTTAGCTCCTAAAGCTGGGGCACACAAATGTCACATTCCCATAAGACAATTGGCCCAGTGAAAAGAGCACCCACCAGAGGCCCGCAGAAACCCCATTAAACTCTTGCATCCCAGGAGGTGCTGCACACCCGGATGTGACATCATTAAGGCACCCACGTCAAGGAATGGAAAGAAGCGAGGGGATCACAGATTGGGTCAAGTTAAAGGACGTAATCATGAGTCAGAAAAGAAACAAGACTTTTCCAACGGAGAAGTAAACGCCATCACCAAGTCATACCACACAGTGCTTGGCAAAACAAAAGTTCAAAATAAATCATGAACATTAAACAGAAAAACACTTCAGAGCAAAATGGAAATTAAAATCATAAAAAATCATGACAAAAGGAACATCAAGCTACATTACTTTTTTATTTTTAAAGTTTCTGCATAACAACTCATTGTCATTGCCCTATCAAATACACACATAATCAGTTGTCAAGAATGAAGCTCAAATTTGACAGGGCAAGGCAAGGAGTTAATAGCACGAGAACAGTGATCATGTTAAACACCCATGCAATCACCTCTGCCACCATTGTTTGACAATTTGTAGACTGCTTCCAGCTTTGTCAATATTCATAAAAAGACCCAAGAGAACGAACAATGCCGAATTTTAAAATGATCTGTCAAAGTGTTAATTGGACTCTTTGATAACCTCCCTCCCTCGGGAGAGGTAACGACTGGAGAAAATTCACACCATCGGTCTCAGTGAAGCAAAGAGGAAATGACTGTAACCAACAGCTAGATATTTGGTTGACATATTTAATGCTTTACTGGAAAGGCTGTTTGGTTTTTCAGAAAGTTGCAGTGGGCAAATACAAAGTGATTTTTACTGTGTTGTCTGTTCTTGAGAACTCGGCCAAGACTAACACATCTGCGGTCGGGAGCCACACAGAACAAATAATGGCACATGCTAGGGCTGGTGGCCTGCTGTGATAGTTCTGCCCCATCACGAATTGGCCTGGTGCTTTCTTGTGATGGTTAAGAGCAGGGATCCCACCAATTTAGAGGCTGCTGAGACAAAAGCCACTTAAAAAAAAAAAAGATTGGGGCAGGACATATTAACAGTGAGAAGTTATAGAAGAATAATAAAATCGATTAAGGGGATATATTAAAGAACGAGTTAAGGGACTTCCTTGGTGGTCCAGTGGATAAGACTTCACCTTCAGACGCAGGGGGTGCGGGTTTGATCCCTGGTAGGGGAGCTAAGATCCCACATGCCTTGCGGCCAAAAAACTAAAACAGAAGCAATATTGTAACAAATTCAGTAAAGACTAAAAAAAAAAAAAAAAAAGTTAAAAGGACTACATCTTCCCATTTTGGGCTTGGCATGTAGCAGCAGAAGGTACGACATTCTCAGGAGATGAGCCGCCAAAAAAAAAAAAGGTGAAAATTTAGTGTGTGAGTCTGCCTAGCAAACATTCTCTAAAAGTAAAGATGGAAATATGTATACAGAAAATCCTGGGGGAAGACACGATAGAGACTGTCTTCCAAGGGTCACTGTGGCTGGTCTGCCCTTGAGACTCAAATCCCTGCTTGGATGAAACTCTTGAAAACATATAGAAGTAAACAAGGCTGAATGGGGGGAAACTGCTCGCAACATAACTGAGCTTTTCAGTCTCTGATTTACAAGACTTTTTTGGACAAGTAAAGGCCTCTTTGGTTGCAGCTGCAACTAAAGTAGGATGTGTTACCAGAAGCAGCAAATGGCGAGAAAAGAGATGACATTTCCTGTCTCTAGTTGAGCAAAGAAAGCCAGGGAGAATTTAGGACAGTTCACAGTAGAGTCCCTTTCATTTAGCGCAGCTTCCTTTCCATTTTAAATGCATAGCAATTCTGCTTGATTAAATAACATATTTTTGTTTTAGCTGTTATCCTCTAAGGGCAATGAAGTGCGTCTCAGGACCTCAGCTCTATTCAAATTCAGCACCATGCGGGAGTGAGGGATGCTACCAGCCAGAAAAGACTCAACTCTGCTATTTCTCCATTCACTGATTAAACGGGCTTTTACTTTGATTACATGTACTTGCCAAAGCCCGCACCACATTCCATCCCATTATGGGGGAAGAGAGGATCCAGAAATCACTGAACGAGCTAAGAGGAGTGGAAAGGGGTCTCAGCAGCCAGTATCTGCTTTGGGCCAAGCCATGCCTCTCTTGGGTGGAGGAAGCTTAGAGGATGTGTTATTTGTTTTGTGTGGTTTCTCCTTGGTCAGGGAATCATTGTGGATCAAGCCTAGCACAGAGGATCGGGTTGCAGCCTTTTCTGAGACGCTTTCAATCATAGTGTGTTGGAGGTTCGTTCCTTAAATGCTGCTATGATTCAGCTGGAAGCAGTTCCATAGTCCTCCCCACTTTTCCCTCCCTCTCCCCCCAGAGGAAGAGGTACTTCCAAGGCCTTACCCTTCTTGTCTTGGTGATTATGGGAAGACACTGCCCCCAAAGAGTCTGTGCTGTCAGGTGAATCATTCCAGTCCAGCATTCCTCCCCTAGACTCATACCCCTCTTGAGCCGCCGAATTGGACGTGGTGGTGCTGGGCAGGAGGGAACTGGAGTGCCCTGTTTTCATCACAAATATAGTTAGGGAAAACATCACCGGAGACACCCGCTCTCCCTTTGCTCAGAGGCCAGGAGGTTGGACACTCACGCTGGCTGTAAAAGACTCAAAGGAGATTGTCCTAGAAAACAAGACTGGTGGGTAGGATTCAGCAGAAGACCCCTTGTAGTTAGAGGATGAAGGGCCAGATCTCGTCTCTGCTGCTTGCTGGATGAGCCTGAGGGAATCACTTAAGCTCTCTGGGCCTTGGTTGGTTTTCCCTGTGCACGAAGTGGAGATGATGTCGTTTACCTCCCAGTGTTGGAAGGATAAAGTGACATCATGTTGAAAGTACCTAACAGTATCTGACACATAGTAAGTGCTCAAGAAGTATCAGAGTCCTTCTTTGGTATTCTCACAGCAGCACTAAGGTAGAATGTGTCCACTCTGGGGAGAGCATTTGTGACGGATGGGGCAGGTTTATGGTAGTGGATGAGCCTCTGCCCCGTCACAAACAACTCAGCTGCCCTGAGCCTTTCCCATGGAGGATGTGTCTAGTTTTCAGCTGCAACTCAGCCTCACAGGCATTCCTCTTTGCGGGGGAAGTGACTGCTTTCTAAAGGGATCTGCTCCCACCCCCTCCTTCCTGGAACAGAGGCCTCAACTGCTCCATGTTGTTATGGCTGTGCCTTTTGTGTCTTATTCCAGCCAAGTTAGTTTCATGGTTTCATGACTCATACTAATGAGAGGTGGTTTTCTGAGGCCACACTGACTGATCCAATTCAGATTAGAAAGGGATAGCTTTTTGAGATCCAGAGTGGCCTACCCTAGGATAATGCCAGAGGAAGAATGGCTAGGTTGGGAGTTATGGCAGAAACTGGATGTTTCCTGTGAACACATTTCTAAGCTTTCCCCCCCATCATTCCGCAAGGTTAAATGCAGATCATATCTGGTGCTTTGATCTAAGCTGTCACAATGATTTAAAGAAGCCCCACTACCTGTTCTCTCTGGTGGAAATAAAAAATAACCTCTCTGTGATTTTCAAGTAGAGTCTTTGGCTTATTAAAGCATCTTACCTATAGCAGCCTCTTGAACAATTTTTAAAAAGACATCAAGGCAACCACTGTGAATGTGTAATTGGGGCCTTTGGTAGAAAGTAGGACAGATTCACAAGTGGCTCCAGCCTTGGGCTGTGATCACCGCATATGTGATAAATATGATACTAGCCACCAGAAAGAAAGATTATAATGAATGCACTGCATTCTTCTCTTTTACAATTATTATTGGAAGTTGGATTCCTAGGAGACTTTAATACTATAAATTACATACTATGTATACACACACACACATACACGTGCGTGTGTGTGTGTATGAATAAAGCGGGGAAAAGCAAGCAAGCCAAGTGGCTTATCTAAGCTATAGGATTTCCGTGGAGGCTCCACACTTGAAGTGTTACCACAAAGCTTTGGTAACATCTAAGAGGCCCCTTTCTGTGTAAGAGCTTGTTTGGCTCTTAGACAGCTTCAAATACCTGCTTTGTTGCAAATAGTCTAGTTCGCATCCAACTGCTAAAAACCTGTTCATTCAAAAGTAAAGAATTCTTGCGTCTAGACTTTTTGTTTTTATATTTCTGGGTTTCACATCTCATCTCCCAATACTGGTAAGAGAACAAGGGTAGGAAAATTATTAACCTGGAATTGGCAATACAGACTTTCTTTTACTTCCTTTATGCTTATATTGAGGTCTAAAATATAGCCCTATTTTCTACTCTTGAATTCAACAATGCTCTCATGCAATATATGGTCACCCTAAGAGACTTCAGCACCCAGCCTAAGCAAACAATTAGAAATAGCTTTGCAGGGAGTCAGAAAGGGGGGAAGGAAAAAAAGAAGCCTCTCCTCCAAGTAGCAAGAATTTCTTTTACCTGAATTGATATGCATTTTGAGCACTTTCAATTTAACTGTGTTCAAGGGGCAATTTTATGGTAATGCCATTAAGTATGGTTTAGGGAGAACATTTCTTAATACGGCAATCTAGGGGAAATATATGCCTAAGGGACACATTCTCTGTAGAAAGATTTCCTGGACCATATGCTGCAAATATATGGAAAACTCATTGGTAATGGAAAGCTATGGCTATGAGAGGAAATTAATGTGGACCAGATGGTAGTTAGGTAGGAAAATGTTTCACACAAATGTGAGAAATCAGCTCCTGCCTATTGCTGAAGTGTTAGTCTAATACCCACCACATCTCCATATTCTACATGTAAATCTAGAGAAACCATGCATCTGATGTACTCAAATGGAAAAAAAAATAGAGCAGCATGAGGTTTGTAATCTTTTAAACTTATGCTTGAGGACAGGCAATGTGTGTCATGGGTGAAGCAAACAGTCGGAGAAAGCAATGCCTGATTCTCAAGAATTTTAGAACTACCATGTAAAAGCACCATTAAGCAGCCATCCTTAGTTTGAAATCAAAGAGGTGTATTATTATTACCTCTCCAACTGTTAAAAGAAAATCACTTATATTCCTTCTTAGAATCTGATTCTACAGGCTATATTGTTTTTGTGCATTCCCTAAGAGACTGTAACCAAAACAATGCTACAAAAATAGGCAATCGTTTGTGGATATGGTATTACGTGTCAACAATTTGGAACCTATAATTTTGTGCTGTTAATCCAGTATGAAAATTCATATTATAATCAGTGGAGCTTATGGTGTATTATTCTTATAATATACAAAGAAACAGATTTAAAAAGTTAACTTTAATATGCATCATATTGTTTCTCTATATCTACAAGTCTTTGTAATTCTAGAGGTTAGAGATCCTTCAAACTACTCTAACCTATTAACAATGATTGTACCCAGTTAGACACAGAAGAGACACTAAATCAATACAAGAGAGGATGAGAGAAGGAAGATAATCAGGGTCCAATTCACTAAAAAAGGGTTCTTGTATATGTAAGTGGTGTTGCACAGAGCTTTTGCCACACAGAGAGTCTGCATGGCTTACTGAACGATCCCTTTTTCAGAGTTAGGCAGTTCTGGTTCTGCGGGTCGCCCTATGAGTCTGTACTCAGCCACTGAACTTTTTATGGGAACATGCAAAGGACACAGCTAGACGCAGTGGGTGCATTTTGGACTTTGGGGTTGGCTTCCTAGTCTACATCCATGCTCATAAAAACAGCAATTTGCTTTTTTCTTTGATGGTTCAAATACAGCACCTAATCCAGTACCTGGCACATAGTAAGCACTAAACTAATGTCTGCAAATGAATGAGTTAAATCTCTTCTAGGTTTATTAGCTCCAAAATAAGCATCTCTTGCAGTAGTTTGTGAAAAGAAAGTCTCCTCTGTTTTTGTAAGTACTGTCTGGACCAGCCCTCATGTTGATGGTCAGTTAATCATCTAACCCCTTCACACCCGGGAGAGATTGAGCCTGAAATGGACAGGGTCATTAGTTGAAAGGAAAATTCCAGCTCTTCTTTAGTTTCATCACAGAAACCACTAACTGAGCGAATGGGCATTGTTCTTTAAAGTGTTAACATGGAGGAATTAACAAGTTCCTTTCCTTTTATAAAGGCAGTAAGAGAAATCCATAAATTGAAGAGTGATTTTTGTTCATAAAGAGCATCCCATGGTTTAATTATTCTATCTATATGAGAAATTACCTGGGAGTTAAAATTGGCCATAGTACTATTGATGAATGCTGGTTCAGTTAGATTCAAGACCTGAATTTCTCAATATCTGATAAAGATTATTCAATTATAGGAAATGATTGCAAAGTATGATATTGGAGAAGTGCAGATGCGAAGTGGGTTCTCTTTGTGAAGGGCAAGCTAAGCTAGATGACACTTGCCTCCTGAGAAGTGTTTCTTCCAGCTGTTGGTGTTTGACATTCTGGCTTGAATCATAGATGAGAGAATGGTAAAGGTGGATGAATTCAGCGGGCTCATCTACGCCATGCTGCCTCACTTCACGACAGGAGAAACCGGGCATTGTTTTCCCTACCTGCACAGCCCCAGTTTATAAGATAGTCTTTAGGACTTTCAAAGAGGCTTTTTATTTATGCTAATTAGACACAGGAGTGAGAGTGTCCACAGAGCTATTAGATGTATTTGTAGCCATCTTGAACTATTTTTTTGAATCCTGAATCCACCTTGCTTTCTTTTCCTCCCTCTTTTTTTCTTTTCTTTATTTTGTCCCCTTCCTCTATTACCTACCTCTACATTTAAAGACTGACCTAGAGCTGTTATTGTTACGTGTCTTAAACATAAGTTATAAAATGTGTATCAGTGAAGCTTGTAGTCCCCATCATAATGCAGAAGCTTAAATTTCCCATTACATATATGTTGTTCATTATCTTTAAAAAAACACATGAATAGTTTACCTTAATAAACATTTGGGGAGGCTTTGAGAAATGGAACTGGAACATTTCAACTACAGTTTAACTTTTCTTATAAAGAGTTCAGAATAGTCTGTTTATGGACTTAATGGTTTTGTTTAGTATAGTGTCTGTATATTTCAGAGCAGGAACAATGGGGTAAATCCTGTTTGCACATCATTTCCACTGCGTCACTCTTCCTTGTATACATTTAAAGACGTTTCACTGAAGATAGGTCTACATATTCATACTCTTTGTGTGATTAAATTTCGATGGCTATATTGGAAAGTTTTGCCTAATAAGAACTTAGTATCTGCACTCTGTATAGATTTTCCTGCAGAGGGTATTGTTCTGAAAGTCAGCATTTTGGGGAATGATACTATCAGTTAAGGAGCTATGGCCTGTGAGTTATAAGCACTATTCTTTTATCTTGGATGTACTTATGTCCAAAAGCAATTTCTTCTCCCTCAAGAACTCATTAAATGCATTCACCAAATTCCCTAAGGTTGGCATATTTCATGTTCTGTGGATTAAAAATGTAGGACTCATTCTCACGTGTCAGTTGTCTCATATATGTAGAGTAATTTTTGAAGCATCATGAAATCTATGAATAATTTTAGTGAATTGGGGCCCTGAAGTAGCAAAGAATCTGGTCCATGATGTTTAGGAATGAAGATTATAAACTACCACAGGATGAATGGCTCGAAGAATAAAAAAATAACAACCCATAAACTGACCATATACTGTGTCGTAAGACATTTCATGATCTGGTAGAGGAGTTGAAATGTCTATAAAAAATAATGAGAATTTAAAAATTAATTTAAAAATAAACGTAAAATTCGAAAATACTCAAGAGGTTTAGTGAAACAGGATTTCTCAAATATATTTCCATTGCTATTAAATTATGAGTAATATCTTCCTTACCATTCAGTGCCACGAAGGAATCTGAAAGACAGAAGGGAGGAGTAAGTTACTTAACATTTAACACTCTGCTCAGTGTGACTTCCGTAATAAGTGGGAGTGAGCTGATACAGAGCTGTGCTAACATACGATCCCCAATACTAAGTAAGCGCCTTTTACTTTCTGCTTGTAATAGAAGATGCTTCATATTTGGTCCGATTTCATATCCTTATACTATCTCTTTCCCAAGTGAGCTTCCTCAAAGTCATGCCTTTGTTGCCAAGAGGCAGAGAAAAAGCAAGTTAGTGGAAGGAATGGTAACTGCGATTATATGTAAGCCCTACTCCATACAGAGGGATGTGTATGTGGATAAAGTGAGTCACATCTGGACCACACTTACAAAGCACATTTTCTTTACATTCTCTCTCATTTCATCCTCCCAACCATGCTGTGAGCAACTGTCCAGTATCACAATGTTCTAAACTCAGCAGGAGTTTTAGTTAGGAAATTAACAAAAATACAAATCACACATACAGGCAACATACATTTGTGTGTGTGTGTGTGCACTTGCGTGCCCCCGCTGTGTGTCTGGGTCAAGTCACTTGTTCACTCAGCCTGCTACTCAGCCTCTGACACTGGCTCTTTATGGTTTCCTCATTTTCCCCAAAACTCCTGTTAAAGAGTCATTGTGTACCAAATATCTAAATCCTTTGAATGCTTGTGTGTGACTCGATATGTCTGACAGAAGTAGGTCATGCTCCAGTGGGCGCCCAGGAGCAGAGAAGCCACTAGGAAAGGCATTACCTCCTGCCCGGAGCAGGCACCCCACGTGCCTCAGCAGGAGTGGGGATCGAGTTACCGAGCACACGAAAACACAGAGGCTTGACCAGTGAGACGGAAGAGTAAATCACTGGCCTGGGGCCTGAGGGTCTGCCCTGCACTCTGCCTGAGGACCCAGGCGTGGCGTAAGCCTGCTGGTGTAGTGGATGCTCTAGAGAGCCAGTAACACTTTCACATTTTTCATACATTTACCTATTCAATCCAGATTGACACCGCTATTTTTCTAGATGCCTATTATCATCGAATCATAAAAATATGGAGAAAATTATTCACTAAAAACAGCTAATTAAGTTCACTCAGACATACATACCAACCGAAACCTGATTCCCTAAAAATGGGGCCATAAGGCACAAACATGATCAAGATCCACCAAATCAAACATCAAATTGTTTCACTGCAGACACATAGCAGATCTTTTGGGCTCCGGACGCGCAGGCTCAGTGGCCATGGCTCACGGGCCTAGCCGCTCCGCGGCATGTGGGATCTTCCCGGACCGGGGCACGAAGCCGTGTCCCGTGAATCGGCAGGCGGACTCTCAACCACTGCACCACCAGGGAAGCCCCCTATGCTAATTTCTTAATTCAGATTTTGTGTGTGAAGACAAGAAGCTTTTTCCGGTATATATTTGCAAACAAACAAACAAAATATGACCAAGAATTTGGAGATGAGGCTCTGTGGCCTTATTTATTTGATTATGTCTGTTCTCTAGAACATGGCTCAAAGATTTAGAGTTATATCCATGATTTTCATTATCAAATCAAATATCAGAAGTAATATAGTTTCATTCCCTTAGGAGCTATTTTTGGTGCCATTCTGAATACAGGCTTCTTGAAATTTATCACATACAACATTTAAAACATGGCAAACTAAATGTTTTCCAAGAGTATGGCATTATTCTCTAAATTAGCATTAATAAAGCATTTTCAGGAGAATATTGATATGAATCAGATCACTGGACCACTGGGCAGACCTTTGACCAGGATCCTTTATATAAAGTTCTAACTAAAACGTTGGCATGTAATAACTTTTGAAATGACCTCTGAGATTAGTATAGTAGGTCAGTTCTTATAAAAAGGTTATTTTGAGTCACCTTGTATGTAGTGGGTTCTTTCTGAATTTTTTTTCTACTGCAAATGGTAATAAACCTAAATCTAATTTAAAAAATAATTTTGTTAATCGATATGTTCAAGAGAAATAAAATAGTCCCATTCAATTAAAAAGCTAGAGTACAGTGATCAGTCTTTGTATTATTTGGCTGAAAATTATGGCAATAACATATCTTTAAAAACAACAAAACTGGTTTTAAATGGAAGTGCTGATGTAACTTACTGCTCTGCTGTAGTAGACATCCTCTAGAGTGAATTTGTTCCACAGCATTATGATAACGAAATAGGTAGCAGCCCTTATGGCAACAGCATTGGCAACAGAGGCTTCAAAACACACTGTTTTCTTTGATATTTAGAAGGTGATTTCTGTTATTTATGCATGTTTTAGAGGCAGCTGCACTCAGTTTCACATGTGGGGTCATGTTTCTAGGCCAGTCTATAAAAGCATCTTTTTTATAGAACAAATACCCAAATGGATAAAAAGCTCTACTTACTGTGACAGTCTCCCAGGCCATCTGTGTTGCCACGCTCTATGTCCTGTTCAAAAGTCAGTCTTCCAAAAAAAGGAGGGAAGGGAAGAAAGATAGACACAAATTCAATGATATGAGTCTATTGCAGGATGCATCTGAAGTTTCACTAAAGCAACTACCACAGTTTGATAAATTGAGTGACAGGTGCCAAAAGAGTAGGTAACAGCTCGAAAGTTTATCTCCAAAGCTTACAGAAATGAGTCCTTTGTGAACCTCCCAAGAGAAGCCATGTTTTAGACAGTTAATTCAGGTATTATTCAGGGAGTTAATTAGTTTGTGGATTACCTATATCACTCTTTGCCTCTGATGCCCTGAGCATTTCTTAAATATCTAAGTTTACATGTTAACACACACTCCTTACGTAAGTGATACAGACGTCTCTAAATTAGAAAGAAGAATTTTCCTCTCTTTTGCCCCAACTCTTGCCTTCCTAGACCTTTACTTGTTTCTTTGCTTAGAAGTAGCTTTGTATAACAAAGTGTTCAAATGGTCAGCGGATATGTGGGACCCTGAGAGGATGGACATGGCGGTGCATTTTGCTGAGACCTCTCAAGTGTTTCGTTCACTCCTGCCCCAGGCCCAGTCCTCAGGAGTATTGCCGTCATGCTCCTCTACAGGCTCACTCTTCTTATAAGGACACCTTTGGGCTGTATAAACTAGTAACACCATTAATAAGATCAATCCTAATAGTATCTATTTTGATTTTTAAATAAGCACACTGGAATACTCCAAAGGAGTCTTGTCCTTTTTTGGGGGAACTTTGCGCTTCTTACACCATAACTGAAACTCCTGTTTTGTAACTGCCTTCAGAGTTTACTTATGAGCCATATAGGAAAACTTTTTGGAAAGTCACACCTTGATCTAATAATGCACCATGTTTGTTTTCCACTGTTTTTGTGTTGTATTAAAAATCAAATTCATCCTCAAAGGCTAAAGATTTCTAGTGGTAATGAAAGCCAGTATGCACCAGGCCCTGAAGGCCACTTTCCAAAGAGAGTTCCACATGTTTTGAACAATGAAATGTTCTCATGTTGACTTTAAAATGATTCTTAAAAATCAGTCTGCCTACTTTTGGTCACACCTTGACTAAAGAAAGGAGATAGGTCATTTCTCAGCTTCCCTCACTGTGCATTGTGATCCTTTCTCCTTCACTTCAAGGTTCCGGTGAAAAGATGCAAAGCTTTAACACTGTAGTAGGTCAATATTGCTACTCACAAAGTTGATCTAATATTAAATGGTGAGTCAACCCTTTGCATTAGTCAAATTTCCAGCTCAGACTTGATAGTTACCATTAGCTCTGTATATGGAAATACCTTCCCTCAAATTATGCAGGTGGTCATCAGATGTGCCCTCCTGTCTGTTGCCTAGCTATTCTCAAATGGGAGAGGAGGCTCAGAGTGATGTGAGGACCGTCCTTTTCGCCCTTTAGATCAGAGGAAGTTGAAGAAATGGCTAAGAAAGAACTGTGCTGCCATCTGGCACTTTCCTTGAATTGCCATAACCCGTCAAGGACATGCGTTGAATACTTTTCCAAATGTCGCTTTGGATTTCACATCCACTGAAGTAAAAGCATAAAACCTTTGAGCTAATACCATCCAGGCGTTTAAAGTCAGGGTAACAGTTCTAAGCATCAAAATCACATGCATGGCAGACTAGCTTGATCGAGCTGATCTGCTGGAGAAATGCCAAGAATTGATTTTACTGCCTAATGAGTAATAGGGTCAACTGTTCTTCAGTGCAGGGGAGAGGTTTATTGCATGTATACACTGTGCTTGCAGTACAAACGCATTGCTTAACAAATGCTCGGCAGTTTCTTCTCGGCCCTGGATGGTCAATTAGAAGAGCCAGTTTCGCTGTGGCTGGACAAACCACATCACTAATCTAATTGGTACCCTCCTGCTCCCTTTCTCTGCTGTTCTCGCACTGTGATGATCCAGGCATGTACCATCTTGTCCCTCTCTCCAGGGAATACCTAGAAGTCCACTGTGTTGTTTCTCTCTGTTTTTAATTAGTCTGAGGATGGATGACTAATCAATTGGAAATCTGCCACGTGATGTTGGGTTGTTCTATGAAATGGGAAAAGGAGGGAGAACGGCCGGCAGTCGTATTGATGAGGTTTGTGCACGGAAGGCTGAGTGGCGGTGGTGTGTGTGAGCGCAATTTATTGTACGTCTAGGCCGCTTTATACTCTCCCACACCTCGGGCTCCTTACCTACTGCCAGGTGACAGATGGGCACAGGCACCTCCTTCCTTTACCCACCCACAGTAGGGGTCTCTGGAAGCGATACAGGTTCTGTAGGAAGAGGATGACTGTGAGCTACCTAGGACTCTTTTCTAAGCACCGTGGACTTGCTAATGATCAATAAGGCAAATACATACTTTTTGCACTTCCCATGTCGTTCACACCGGCCAAGGGGAACCTTTATCACACAAGTGGAAAATGCAACATACAGAGAGCTGCTTGCTTTGTCCAGTTGCATGCCCATAATCCTCTTGTCTTCTACTCCATCATAGCTGCACCTAATTTTATAAGGCAGGATAATATCATTCATAGTCTCTCTTGGGTCAGTTCTCTCTTTCCTGCCACCACCCTTACAGCCCACCTCCCAGCGCACAAGGTCAGATCTCTTAATCTGATCCAACTGAACGGGAAACAGAACCTTATGTGTGCACCCACACACACACATACACATAAACACACAATGTATGTGTTTATATAAACACACACATTATTAGCAAGGAGAAAATAATGCTTTTAATGTATGAAAAGATTTTTACAAATAATACTACAAGTCACCTAAGTGCATAAAATCTAAGTCTGCCATGATTTCTCTGAATGGAAAAGATAATAAAGTAACAAATAGTTACTAGGAAAGAACCAAACATTCTACGCACTTTTCAGGGTTGTAGACGCTCATCTCCTCCAGGAAAAGGCTGTCATTTAGGAAACCACTGTTTCCTATCCTGGCCAAGAACTTCAAGATGATTCCTTTCTCTGATCCCAGGAAAACCACAGTGTGATTCTGATATGGCCCAGCAGCGGTGTCCACCGCAATTTTGGTCAGGCGGTATCTAAAATGACAGGATCACATTTTTTATCTCTTTGTTGGTCTTTCATTAAAGTGTCCCCTTTTCCACTTCAAACAATTGGGATAGAGCTTTCTAGTAATAACCTCAAGAAAAATATATGCATATAAATAATGCTCTCAAGCTGTTCTGCTCCTTTATTTCCATATGTAGAGCATTAGTATGGCTCCAAGGGGAGGAAAGAGGTATGTATGTGTGGAGGCCAAGTTACATAATAAATACGTAGCCATCACCATCTGAAACCACTCAGCAATTATCCCTTCCATGAACAACAAGGAAAGACTGATGTCTGCTGTGAAGAGGGGAAGAAGTAATAAGTGAATTCATTTAATATTTCGCAATGCAAAGTACTAACCACTATGCGATCACAGCTAACATTTCACTGAACACTGAAAAGAAAAGCAGCGGCTACCATTTTTCCATACTCTTCCTCTGAGGTGCCAAGACTTGTCAACAAAATGTCAGACTGGAAAGCTTTCTGATTGTGTACAGAGGGGTAGAGAGTTCTGAAGGATGGGGAGGTAGAGTGCTAATGGCAATATTAATAAATAAATGGATATACAAGCCAAACAAGATCCACCTAAAGCCAAAGGTGAAGGGCATTAGTCCTATTGCCTGCCTAGATAAGTCCTATTGGGCATGCTCCTTCTCTGAAATCCCATAGCCGTTCAACACTCCACTCTCCTTAAGCATCATGGCAGGAACCAGGAAACATGGACTCTTCTGCAAGTTACATACCATGGTTTCCATCTTATGGGCAAGAGCCATTATAGTATTGGGTTGGCCAAAATCTGCCTTCGGTTTTTAAGTAAAACTAAAAGACACATTTTTCATTTTCACTGAACAACATATTCACCCTTTTGTTCCACTACCTTCTGCCATTTTTCAGGCAACTTCATAATTCCATCTTCCCAAAACTTTTAATCTTTTTGAGCAAAGAACTGTTCCAGGTGCCTTTTACAGTCTTCCAGGGAATTGAAATTTTCCCATTAAGAGAATTTTGTAAAGACCCAAATAAATGGAAATCCAAAGGTGCAATGTCTGGTCAATACAGCGGATGAATCAGAACCCTGGCCAAACCATAATAGTTTTTGCCTGGTCATTGAAGAAACACGCGGTCTTGCATTACCTAATGCATCATATAATTCTGGACGCTTTTCATCAAGTGCTGCGTTCAGTTGATCTAATTGGGAGCAGTACTTGTTGAAACTGTTTGGTTTTCCGGAAGGAGCTCATAATAGAGGACTCCTTTCCAATCCCACCATATATGCAACATCACCTTCTTTGTATGAAGACCGGCCTTTGGTGTGGTTGGTGGTGGTTCATTTCGCTTGCCCCAGGATCTCTTCCATTGCACATTATTGTACAGTATCTACTTTTCATCACCCGTCACAATTTGTTTCAAAAATGGAGCGTTTTCATTACATTTAAGTGGAGAATCACATGCAGAAATATGGTCAAGGTTTTTTTTGCTTAATTTATGTGGAACCCAAACATCAAAGCGATGAACATAACCAAGCTGGTGCAAATGATTTTCAACGCTTGATTTGGATATTTTGAGTATGTTGGTTATCTCCTGCGTGGTATAATGTTGATTGTTCTCAATTAATGTCTCGATCTGATAGCTATCAACGTCAACTGGTCTACCTGACCGTGGAGCATCGTCCAGTGAGAAATCTCCAGCATGAAACTTCGCAAACCACTTTTGACAGGTTCGATCAGTCACAGCACCTTCTCTATACACTGCACAAATCTTTTCTGGCATTTCGGTTGCGTTTTCACCTTTCTTGAAACAATACAGCATAATATGCCGAAAATGTTGCTTTTTTTCTTTCATCTTCAGTATTAAAATGGCTACACAAAAATTCACCGATTTTCATAAGTCTTTTTTAAAATGCACGCTGGTACGACAGCTGTCACATACAGCCTAACAAAATTGCTTCGAATGAAGTTAAAGACAACTAAGTTCTACTAGAGCCATCTTATGGAAAAAACGGAATGAACCTTTTGGCCACCCCACTACTTTAATATCTTTCAATCAAGTCACTGTTTAAAAATGGTGGTAAAGTTAATTAACATTTTGTTTGATGACTGCCAAAACTGGATGGTACTTGGGAAAGCCTGTTGAACTGTTTGGCAATAAGCCCTAAATAAATACGAGAAGGAGGAGTATTTAATGCTGTCACAGATTTCTAATCAGCTATCTGTTCTCCGTTGGCCACCACTCCAGACAACAAATGCTAAAGTATGAACCCTTCATGCTGGTATACTTGTGCAAATGCTCCGTTACTCCATGCTCCGTATGACAGCTAACAATCTAGGGACAGTGCTCGGATGACGTCTGCAGCATGTTTTGCAACCATATCCAACCAAACAGGTATCTACATCCATTGACTGATTCTCTTCGCTGCTCCTCTACTCTTACACACATGGGATGAACAGGCTAACGCAGAAGGAGATATCTTTGTTTCTTCTAATTGCTGGCAAGTGTCCAATGAGCCTGAAACTATCTGAACTGTGTTCACTGGGAATGTGATCATGGGGCTTGGTGGCATCCACCCATGTGCCCGGGACTTCAGAGCTGAATCAATGCCCAGGATAAGAGAAGATGTTTGTGGCATTTCAAATTGTGATCCACTGATGATAGGTTCTGTAAGCATAGGAAGGAACAGGGGAAATCCAGTGAGGACATGGTTTGCTTGACACCCACCTGACCATCGTCCTCAGGAACCATGGCTTGTTGATGATGGAGGGCACGGCCTCATCCATGAGCGGGTGCGTTTTGATGAAATTCAGGGTATCGTCAGGAAATTCATTGGAGGTTGCATATTTTTCTAAGGAGGATGAGCCAGCGCAGCAACCTGGCCTAAAAAGAAACAAAGGGAGGGGGCTTATATCACGCTTTATGGCAAATTCTTTGAATGAACTGCTTCTCTGTGCATATTGCATGAGGGAGAATATACCGTAGGCTGAGAAGAGGAAGCTGAACAATGCATAATGCCACCAAAACATATGCTTAGATTTCCTCAGGGCCACCTCCTCACTCCATAGAGAAGCCTGAGCCAGGACAGTTCAGCCTTGGCTGGGAGCAGCTTGGCTTCCCCGCCAGAAGCACAAACCCACCCCATAAACAGTGATGGAGCTTGAAACAAGTGAGGGTTTGGTTTGCACGTCTCCGGGACTGCTCTGTCTCTCTTAAAACACTGCTAGAGGGCTTCCCTGGTGGCGCAGTGGTTGAGAGTCCACCTGCCGATGCAGGGGACACGGGTTCGTGCCCCGGTCCGGGAGGATCCCACAGGCCGCAGAGCGGCTGGGCCCGTGAGCCATGGCTGCTGAGCCTGCGCGTCTGGAGCCTGTGCTCCGCAACGAGAGAGGCCACAACAGTGAGAGGCCTGCGTACAGGAAAAACAAACAAACAAACAAAAAACTGCTAGAATTTCTGGAGGCATTTGTTCCACGAAAAGAGACAATTGGGCTGACATTTTCACAAATGTAGAAAACAAAGGCGTTCAGAAAGCTGCCAGCCTTACGTACCTGCTAGACTCAGTGTAACCATCTCTCATTACTAGGGGGTCAGAGAACATTTGGATTTTGTTTTTTATTGTTTTTGTTTGATTTGGGTAGGTACGAAAAGCCATTTACACTGAAATTCTTGCCTGAAAAGGCATTTTTAAAATTTCTGAACAATGACACTGAAAATTCATTTCTAAAAGAAATTATATGGTTTTAAGAGTCAAGGGCACATCTCAGCAAAGTCAGATCAGGGCAACACTGGCGCCAGTCTTGTCCAGACACCTGCTTTGCCCACTGGTGCAGGAGAGAAAAGTGGACCCTGACAACACTGGCAGGGTCTAGCCCCAGGCACACGCTTTCATGGCACTAACCCAGCCAGCCAGTGAAAGCGCCCAGATATCTGTAAGAGAGACAGGCCAGCACGTGGAAGGATGAAAGCAAACATGCTGCCACCAGTAGAAAGTCACTTGAAGTATGCGTCCTGGTGAGAGCTGAGTGACACCATCTTTCGATACCCAGGGGAGCATATTACATAAGTACTCCCTGAAACCTGATCCCTTAAGCTTAACTCCCCTTCCTGCTTACCTGGAAGGTAGCTAAGAATCCTAGGCAATGACTTAGAGAATCTATCTGAGGTTGTCAGGGTATGCTTTTTACACCTAGTCTGCTCTCCATAAATAACAGAATGCACATGCCATTTAATTCAGGGGATGAAAATGGATGAACTGTAGGGGTTTCTCCCATGGGTACAGTGTTTCATATCATCTAAGTTAGTTCAATTAAGTGAATTGGGCTGGGTATTTTGTGTGGGGGATTGGATGTCGGAGGAGAGAGTTGGAAACCAAAAAAGTTTAGAAGACACTGGGTTTCCTTCCACAAATTAAGTGGAGGAAGCCAAACACACAGGGATGTTTCTATATAGCTTAGATTTTGAATGCTGTGATGGGAGGTATGCAGTGTGTGCCACAGAAACAGGGCAGGCACAGGGCTGGGAGAGAGTTTCACCCTGTCCCGGTTAGGAGGAATGAGTTAACTGGTTTAGTGTGAGGATTTGATAGATATTCCACAGGACCAAAAGGTCTCTGTATTGTCTCTCAACAATAGGTTCCTCATGAAAGCACTTTTGGGGCACATTTTGGGGAGGGGAGAATCAACAGTGCATCTGGACCCCAAGCAGACCAGAACCTGACAGACCAGAGACATCCTAATAATGGCCCATTGTACCTGCTGCCCTTGGCCCAGAGTCCGGGATCAGCTCTGATCCAGTCTAGTCACAAACTCCAGGGAACACCATTTATATTTTACATTTTTTTAAAGGCTGAAAGACATGGGTCTCTGCAAAACTGAAGAGAAGCGGGGAGGGGCGGTGGAAATCATCTCCCCAGAGATGTGAACTTGCGCAACTCACTTTATACCTCTCTGGGCCTCAATTTCGTCAACTATAGACCATTGGGGCTGCTGGACCAGATGGTTCCTGTCATCCTAGGATTGCATTGGATAATCCACAGATAGAGAGTCTAAGCAAAAGACTAGAGAGTCACTGTTTTGAATACAACTATAGGTAATTTGGGGTTTCGGTTAAGGGAATGAAGGCAAACGGCCTCACCGGCCTTTCTATTGTGTTGGCATTTGTATCTGCGTGGCCAGCATGGAAGGCACTAATGTGCAGTTTATAAGATGCTTATTATCAGGGGAGCAAATGGCACCATTTCTAGAAATTCAAGAAAGCCGTATAAGTATTTGCACATACCTAGGCTTAGGCACTCGTTCATCAGGAACTGGTGTCCATGTGGAATCTGGAGACTTCTGTTCTTTGAATCTCCCAGTAAAAACAATGGCGACATCATGCATGTCATAGGCACACACTGCAGACCCAGGGATGCTGCAGTAGGACATTTCACACAAAGTGTTATTCATGCAACAGTCACGCATGCAGTTTGGAAAATATACTCCAAAGTAACTTTCCTAGTACGGGCAGTTGAAATTTAATGTTTGCATCCTGAACACTAGAAATGTAAGGGATCCTAGCTCATAAGGAGAATGTTTCTGTGACTCAAATTTGCATCAGTGGCCTTAAAGAAAGGGCTAGTTACAGCAGAATCATAGAGGAAAATCTCTTTATGTCTTGTGTCTGGCACTGCTTTTGTTTATAAAGGAGGAATGGGTGAGCTGGTGATTTATAAGTTTCATGAATTCCCTGAAATTATCAGTCTTTAAACCAAAGATAAAACGTTTGGACAACATTCTGCATCTCTAATACTGGTGAAAATTTGAAGTAAAAGTGCCCCTACTGTTCACATATTCCTTCTTTGCATTTAGTTTCTCAAGCCAAGGACTTCAGGAGTGAGGATGTATGTGTGAGGAACCCAACCATATTTTATGTTAGTCACTGAACATTGCAAAGTTTACTTCCTGTTTATTTGCATAAGACTAAACAATTTAAATCTCTAAAGCACCAACACTTTGCAAATAAAATGCTCTATTAAGTGCTAAATAATGACAGTAATCTCTACCTATAATTACATTCTTGCCTGACACTCCTAGAAGGATTTTGGGATTTTTTTTTTTTTCATCAGTGGTGAATAGACATGAATTATTCATTCATCTAGGTACACTGCTTAAACCCATGTTTGTTTTTGACTACGGTCGTTCCTTGATTTTGATCAAATAAATTTCAGCCACTGGCTGGCCAACAGTTTTAATCAGGCTTTGAGGTAGTGGGTCACTGCACACAGAGGCATCCAGGGCAAGACACAAGCACTTTGCAGCATAAACATCATCCAGGGAGAAAGAATGATTTCGTCCTGATTTTGCAGATGTTAAAAGGATACGGAAATCACTTCATATATGATTAGGAGAATTTTATGCCATCTTTAATTTCATAACACAGTTATGAAGTATTACTAATAAAGCAAGAAATAGGGAGAGGATTAGAAAGCTTATTTAAAACAAGGTGGCAGGATGAATTTTAAAGTATGTAGCGTGTGTGTGTGTGTGTGTGTATGTGTGTGTGTGTGTGTGTATTCACAGTATTGAGTCTGTAATAAGACAATGGTCCCCATTTGTTTTGAAATTTCAGAACCCCCAGCATTATTTAATTTTGTAAGACTCTCTCCACATCTCGCTTTCCTAAAAGTAAGAGGTGTACCTATTTACCTTAAATATTAAGAAAAATAGGATAAATACTGAAGTATTTTATGAGGCACTTCCTAACAACTAAAGATACCCTAGGGTTTTATAATCTTCCTAAGGTTATACTCATTTGTAAATCCTTTCTTTTTCCTTCCCTGCTTTATTCCCTCCCTTTCTTCCCATCTTCTGTTCATTCAGCATATATTTATGGAATCCCTAATCTCAAGCAGTGAATGTCAGTAAATAAGGGCATCCTGCTCTCAGCTGCCTCACAGTTCAGTGTGTAAGAAAACAACAGCAAAAACAACAACGGTGATAATAATAACAACAATAACAAATATTCCAACACAATCTGGTAAAAAGAGGTATGTGCAGGGTTCCACGGGAGGCAGCTGGAGCCGGGGCTTGGAGCATTCCCGGGGGTTCAGTGGGCAAACAGACGTGGGTTGGGTGGGCAGACCTGGCAGAGAGCAGGGCATGAGCAAGCTCCAGTAAGCCCTGTGCGCTGGAGGAGGAGCCCGTGCCTGATCATGAGGGAGCCTGCATGCTATGCCAAGGAAGCCGGGCTTTATCCCCAGGGCAGAGAGGAGCACCTAAAGGATTTGAAACAACCTGACATGATGAAGTGTGCATATGTGGAGGAGCCCGTGGAGAGGGATGAAACCAGAGGGAGTAAAACAAGAGAGGGACTATAATTTATATATGAAAACTGGTATGCATATCTTTGCCATTTTCTGATTTTACTAAACAGATACGGTTTCTGAGACTGCATTAGCACGCACTAATTGAATGTTTCCTAGGGCCCTTTTAAGAAAATTCTTTAGATGGGAGTATACATAATACGCAGGAATCTACTACTCTATTGTAATCATGAAGTGACTCACCCTCTCAAAAAGCATACACAAAAACTAGAAATGTGCTCTGAAACTCCACTGGCACCTACATTCTGTGTTCCAAAATAGTATTCTTTTTCAACGCTACTAGATACATCGGTTCCAGCAGTCAAGGCCTGAATTTTTTAATCTTTTCTATCCTCAAGTCTAAAAATTCCTTCAGATGGTTGCAGCTTATTTGCAGTATGGGTTTATGTTTTCATATCTCTTCAGTGGGAACTCTTGACTCTTGCCCTCCATATAATTGGGGAACATTTCATCTTTCAGCTAGCTCTGTTCTGGGCTCTACCCAATTCGTAAGCATTTCTTCCTAGCGGCTATCCTGTCATCTAACCACTCATCAAGTTCTTCAAAGTTTTTGTAAAAAGTATAATCCAAAACAAAACAGTGCATTCCTTATGGAAGATTATATGGAACACACAGAATTCTACATGGAAGTGAGAATATAGCACATGTATTTCAATTTCATGACCATGGCCAGAGTTAGGATCATTTCCACACAACGGTGCTAGTACTCTAAGGTTTGGGAGAGCCAAGTACCAGGGAACATAGTGTCCCTGTTCCTTCTGTTCTTTAGTCTCTACACATTTCACTGTTCCAGGGACAGTTATTAGTGTGCCATTTAATAGCTCAGTGTCTTAGCTTAAGTAAATACAAAAATAGGGGTGAACAGGCTGAGGCGGTATTTCTCCGTGCAACGTTGATGACTTGTAAGTCGTCAGTAGAACCCTCCAGAGTCAGACAGTAGTGCTGTGGTTGGGACCCTGGTTCCTCTGACAGGATAATAACCAGGGTCCCTTAGGTGGGATGCAAGATGGACTCATCTAATTCCTAAATGTCACTCTGTAGCATTTTAATAAGTTTCCAGTATTTTTACTTCAAAAATTACTGATCTAGTCATAGAAATATTAAAAGTCAAATAAAATGTTAGATGACCTAGAAGGGAAAGGAGGAACATTCTTGAGTTCCAAAACTGCTGCTTCCACCCATTGGCTACCTGGACCAGATAGTATAATTGAACTCAGTTTCCTCAAGTGTAAAAAGAAGGCAGCAGTATTCACTTTTCAAGATTACTGGAGGGATTGAGGAATAGCACATGAATAGTGTTTATACCCCAGGCATATGAAAAGACTATATTGTTATAATTTATCTAATTACTTTCTCCAGAATCCTACTCTAACAGTGCTTATAAGTGACTGTTAATTTGTTGATGAAAACTGAATGTTAAGTGCTTCTTAGCTACAAAGAGTGAATGGCAATTTTTCCATCAGTTGCAAATCTTGTGTGTTAGACAACAACCCCTTGGGAGAAGGAAGCCAGGAAGGACCGATTAGGTCCACACAGCCAGGGCATGGTTACCTGTTATAAGGTGTGGAAAAGGTTGCCAGGACAACATCACGGCCATTAATACGAATCACGTCTGTAACGGCCTGGAGGATGTTGAAATAAAAATGAGAGTCCCCTGGAACTGAGCAGTTCAGGCGAGCTTTAAGGAAAGATGTCCACTGTTTCTCCAGGACTCTCTGTGACCCTCCCATGTCATTCTTACAAACCTGAGCCACTCTTGGGAAAACTACCTGCAGAGGAAAAACATGGAGAAAATGGAATGCACTTACTTTTCGTGGAGATCTTAGTAGAATTTGCCTTTCTTAGAAAACAGAAACAGAACAACAAGGTGCTTAACTTAATCCTGTGTTTCTAAAATCAGTAGCAAAAAAAAAGAAGGGAAAAACTCAGCATTGGAACAGCATGTTTTGAAAGATAAGGCTGTGGCATTTAATACAGAGCCATAAATCCTTCAGGGGATCAGCTCCCAGCCACATAAACTCATTTCCATACAGACTGCTTAGCTTTTTATTTCCTCGAACAAAAGCACACTTGTGTGCACCATCTCTGCCATGCTTACTAGCTGCCCCTGGGCTCTGCATCTCATGCTCTGAATTCCTCTAACTGTGCAGGCCACCCTGGCATTGAATTGTGCCCTCTAACTCAGTGATCTTGATCTACTCTCTGATAAAAATAACTGAAATAGACATCCCCTAAGTGTTCTGTTGCTTTTTGTAATACAGTCAAGACCCTTGGTTTTCTTAAAAGATATTGAATATTTACAGACTCTCTCTGGAGCGACTCAATTCGAAACAAAAAAAAAAACCTGATGAGTGGACCTGGAAACCACATCTTAAGGTACTTGAAACTCAGTATGAAATCAACCCAACATCTATCTATTAAATTTTCAATATAAACATTTAAGAGGTTTCCCTGTAATCTGTTACTACTCAGAAAAAGCATACAGGGGTTTGAGGAAGCGAAATGTTTCACTTCCACCCGTATTTGGCTGGATCTTCTCAAAACGACGACCTTGTCATTAGATTTGTGGTTCTTACTTCAAAGTCATTGATAACCACACTGGCCCCAAATTGAGACGCCCTCCCCTCTTACCTTTCCCATCGTGTTGTACTCCACCGCTATTTCCCTAAAGAAGAAGTAGATGTAGTCTCCATAATCTACCGCTTGGACAAAATACGGTTCTGTGGACAAATGGGCACTTTAATGGGGGACATGTCACACAGAGTTAAAAGAACTGCAATCGACTGCAACCAAAGACATGTTATTAATTAGAAGTGTAGGGCCGTTAGACATTAGGTTAACACTAACCATTTCTAGCGACTTCACACATGCAAGTGCTGGTGATTTCAGAAAGCATTTAAGCCTACAGATTTTTATCTTTCAGAAGCAGTTGCAATGAACAGTGAAGAATAAATGAGTCTTGCATATCTATGTCATTTTATTTTCCACAATACAACACTCAAATTACAGAATGCATTTTGTACACATCCCTTTGTCACCCTTGACTCATACAGTGTTGTGAACAGCTTTTTTCCTGTTCCCCACCACCTCCAATCCCCTGTTCCCTTCCGCGAATGAAGTGTTTAGTTGTTTTCACGTGGGACTCTGAAATGAGAGCTTGAAGCAGGAAAGATACATGTCACGTGTTCTATTATAGTGGCATTGGTAGTTTTGATGACACTCCAGAAACTCACGGGAAGTGAAAAGGGGAGGTAAATCAATCAACTGGGGGCAGAAGGTGCAACTTCCGCCTTCCTGTTGGTGAGAAGCCCTATCACTAAAATGCAACTACAGTCTGGTCCATCCAGGCTCTGAATCTCCCTCAGGATATGTGCCTCCCCCACCTCCCCTCCTTTTCTTCTTTGGTTTGTTCACCTTTCAGCCATTTTGAATCATGCTTGACGGTCCGTAGGGTCGGGCTGTCTCCGAGACTCCGGTAGATGACTGCATCGATGGCAAGGAAGTCAGTCACCGTAGCAGAGTACAGCTTTCCGTCTTCGAAGAGAAAGAGAAGAGGTGGTCGGAGTTGCAGCAAGGCAGTGGGCATGCGGGAATAATAGACGCCTCCCCCGCCCCGGCTTTCCTGTATCAGGTAGATAAGATAGGGCACTTGGCCCACATTCCTAACCATTTTCAGTTGGGATCCTGAGAGATGAAACGTTTTTCATTTTCTAAATTGCACGGCAGTTTCTAAGCAGCAGCTCAGGGAACAGGGTAAACGAAAGATGTTGTTTGCTTCACTCGATTAGATGTACCTTGACCGAAACCTCAAGGCCAAGGCCTCTTGGACGCTGCAACTGCCACCACACCCCGGTAAACTGGATTAGGGAGGAGCCCAGGGAAAGATAGAGGCTGATTTTAATCACCAGAAAATTTAAGTGCAAGCAGAAGTAACAGCGTCCTCGGCCTGAGCAGGTGAGGGAAGTTGAAGAAAGGGGATTCATAAGCAAAAAAAGAGCTGACTAAAATTGCTACGTGTATCCTGCGTGTCTCTGCCCCTCTCTACCTCAGTCATGAGAGCCACTAAGCCCTGCCAGTCTCGCTTTCCATTTAAGAAATATTTGCTTCATTATTTCCAAAGTCACAAACTGAGAACATTCTGATATATAAGAAGCCAAAGTAAAGTGGGGCGGGGAAGGGATGGTGCTGAGTTCAAATTGGTCTTTCTTTAAGAATTCATGCTCTTTGGGACTTATGCTTGAGGATACATTCAAGGCAAAAGAGAGCGAAGATGACTGAAGGTGAATCCTTGAAATTTTGCGTTCTTTTCGCGGATTAGCAAGCACTGTTTACACAGATAATCAAATGGGCTGTTCTGGAATAGCAAAATCTATGTAGATGAAATGGAAACACTAATTATATTTAATATAAAAAATTACTTCCTTGGCACATTTTTAATGGATTACATATCTTCATTAATTGTGGCTTCGAAAGCATCTTCAAAAGTGGTTTATATACAATACAGTATTCTTTTAAGCTCTTCCACTTGTGGAATAAGCATATGGTTTTTCTTAAAAAAAATCTTATCCAGACATACCTAAGCAAAGTTCTTGATGTCTACTTTTGGTCTTAACTGACATTTGCTTAGTTTCAGGATAGAGCTGTCTTCACATCTACACTCTTGGCATTCATATATCAGTAAGTGTTGACTGTTGGGGTTAGATTTTAACTGCAGACAGCACACCTTTCTATTGATAAACATATGTCTACAAAAATCACAACTTGTCCTATAGAATCCTAGCCCCAGGTCATACAGATACACCTGAAGAGTGGAGGGCAGTGGGAACACTGTGTGTGCGTGTGTGGCTATCGCTGTTGAACACTCCCCCGTACACTGGGTATCTCACCAGAACTTTTACTTGTAACATCAAGTACTATTTTGGCACTCTTCGTAATATGGCAACCGTTGAGGTGCAACAAATATCTTCTGTTTGTAAGGGCTGAGCTCTTACGAGATTTCAGACACTGATTCAAGTATACCTGTTGGAGGGGGCAGAGGGGCAGTCACAGTATGGTCTCACATGGCTTGCTTCTTGAAGCTTGGTGGCCTTAGTAAACACTCTGCCCATTCTCCTCTTTCTACCTCAGGCTACTTCTTTTTAGTTAATGCTTAAACTTGTGCTCTCCACTGCAGCCCACATCCTCCACGGTACTGGCGAATGCAGGTGCCAAGTGTCAGAAAAGTGTTGCTGCAGAAGTTATGCACTTAAGAATATGCTCAGACACCCTAACCACTGGCCTTGCCCCTGACCATGCTTACAAACAGGTTTACAAGACTTTGTGTTTCTCACAATGCTGCTTCCCGACAACGCTGTGCTCTACCTTTGGAGGAGAACCTGAGAAACGTTTCCTTCTGAACCTGGCAAAAACCACTTCTTCAATATTTGACTGCAGATTCAGGCCCACAAATGGATGACACTGAGGGTGAAGTTCAAGGAGCTAATCTTTTTTCATAATCGAAGCCCTAAAGTCTCTTATCTGGCTAGGATGTGCCGGTTTTTAGCTGCTGTGATGGAAATTATAGCTAACTGCTTTATTACATGCCATAACAATCACTATTATACCAACACTTCTCCCGGTACCCACCTCCACATGCACAGCTGGCCGTGAATTCCTAAATAAATTTCTAATTAAAACACACACACATGCGCACACAGAAATCCCAATCTGAAAGTCATGGCTTACTTGCTTCTGTTTTACATCCTTTGCAATGGAAGGAAGGAGTAGGGATGGGGCGTATGGGTCAAGCTCCGCTAATCAGTATCGTCCCCTTGGCCACTACAACTTTTCTAGCTGAGATAGGCATGCAACCTAATCACGTCAATGGTATCTGAGAAGATCTTTGCTGCTAACTTATGAGTATGTGGTCTCACTGCTCTGATAGAGCTTCCAAAAGCTTCCTTTTGTCCCTTTCCTTCTCCCTTCTGTATGTAGACAAGAGGACATGTAGCCCTAATTGAGCCCCGGCAGCCATCCTATGACTCTGAGAACAGCCAGTCTCTCTCAGAGAAAGAAAGGAAGCAGAGCAGAGAAATGAAAAGGACCTGTGTCCTGGATGAGATTGTTGAGTTGTTGAATCAAACCAACCCCAAAGTCTACCCTACCTTAAATAATCCACATTGGTGGTTCAAGGTGGGATTTTCTAGTATTTCAGCCCAAACATGCCCTAACCAGTATGTCGCATGTTCAGTACAAAGTTGTTATTCTTTCTGAAGGCACAAAAGCACGGGTAGGCGTGGCAAAGACTTCTCTTAAGAAGCGAAAGTACAGTTTCCATATGAATTTCAAATGGAAAAGGCGTTGTTAATTACACTGTTCACTAGAGAATCGAAAGTACAACTGTGACTGCAAATCCTCCAGAGTAGATGTGCGGCCACAGGCTGAGCACACAAAAGCAAATGCAGTGAGAAGAAATCAGGTCATTTACCTGCAAACAGTGCAATGTTGGCATGTTTGGCATCGTAAGGGCATCTGGCCATTCCACTAAATTCATCCCCAAAAGGTTCCAAAGTATCCATCTAAATGAAATAATAGGACTTAATTAAGAACAACAGAAACCAACAGTAGTAATAGCAACTAATATTTACAAAGCTCTTAATTTGCTAAGTAATTCATATGCATGGCGCAAATAATCCTCGAATACCCTCTGAGGTAAGTCTTTCGGTTTCAGATGACGAAGCTGAGGTTTAGAGAGATTAAGTCACTTGACTAAGATTCTACAGCTAGGAGAGTCAGAAATTCAGTCATGTCTGCTTGACTCTGAACCACTACAATAAAGAGATTCTTTTATTCCAATAAAGAGTATCATTCTGAAATGCTCAAGAAGTAGCATCTTCCTTGGAAAAGGAATTTCTGAGGCAGACACCAGGAAAACTTAATTCCCCTCCTTCCTCTACTCTGCATGAATTATCTGTTGAGTCATGAACTCTATAGAGAATGACTTCAGTTTTGGTTTTGTTGTGCCCGAGGAGTCCTGCCTTTGTGGGTTAAATCCTAGAAGACGACGCTGGAATTCTTTCTCAGGTTACCTGATAAGAATAGTATGGTGTCAGCAAAGGTACAAAAACATGGATGCAAGCAGAGCTCAGGTAGCCTTTGTACCTACTTCAGAAACATGTCCCATCCTCAGACTGTGCAGGTGAGAAAGGCCCAGAAGCTGAGAGGCTCCCAACAGCCACAGGCTGCTGCTTGACTTCCATCTCCTACTGCCCAACCCTGGCCTTGTTCCTGTGAGCTAGAGATTATTACTGGCGAGGGGTTATTACTGGCCTGCCTGTGAGCCCTATTTTTAAAAACTTTATTTACTTTTGCTGCGTTGGGTCTTTGTTGCTGTGCGCGGTCTTTCTCTAGTTGTGCCGAGCAGAGGCTGCTCTTTGTTGTGGTGCGCAGGCTTCTTGTGTTGCGGAGCGTGGGCTCTAGGCATACGGGCTTCAGTAGTTGTGGCATGTGAGCTCAGTAGTTGTGGCTTGTGGGCTCTAGAGTGTAGGCTCAGTAGTTGTGGCGCACGGGCTTAGTTGCTCCGCGGCATGTGGGATCTTCCCGGACCAGGGCTCGAACCCGTGTCCCCTGCGTTGGCAGGTGGATTCTTAACCACTGTGCCACCAGGGAAGCCCCCGTGAGCCCTATTTTAAAACAGGGAGATTGCATATAAAAACCTGGATTTCTTGCTTCTTTTGAACAAGTTGGAAAGTCAGTTTAGGCTGTTCTTACCCAAGTGGCAGCAGGCTATAGTTGAGTAATGGCAGCCTCTGCCATTTTCGTCAAACAGGCACGTGGTCTTTAGCACCAGGGCTCCTTCACCCACAGATTATCCTGACAACCTGATTGCTTCACTCCTGTGAGTTACCTGTCTGGCTCCATAGGCATTTGCAGGTGAGGCAGGGCCTTACTATCTGTTCACCAAATTTCATTTCCCTTTCCTGCATATCCCGCTAAACTACATTTCCCATCCTCCCTTGCAGGTCAGGTATGATCACATGACTGAGCTCTGGCCAATGGGGTGTGTGTAAGGCTCTGCACCACCTCTAGGTCTGGCCTCTAAAAACCTTCCAGGGTCCTCCCCTCTTGCTCTCTTTCCACATTCTTCCCTTAGACACAGAGGATCCAGTGGAGAGATGGCAGACACAAGAGCAGAATGGAGCTGGCTTTCTGAATAACCTCCTCATAGAACAGAACCTCTGTCACTGACCCACACTTGACTGTGATGTGAGCAGGAAATGAACCTCTGATGATCAGCCACTAACACTGGTCAGTGGTTGGTCCACCTAGACCAATAATTAAGGGAGTTCCTACCACACAGGCTTCTTCCTTACACCATGGATCGTCCTAGAATTTAAACCTCAGCAGCACAGAGTCCCTAGACAGATCTCCTCCACATTCTTAATGTTTTGACCCTCTCTGTAGTTCAGTCTTCTTTACGGTTTTAGGGTATTTTGTGTATCATCTGGCAGTTGTCTGGTTTGACTACATAATAGGAAAACGGAAAGAAGATAAACCTAAGACAGCAGTGGTGCTGAGGAAGGATCTGTGAAAAGGCCTTTAGCACTAAATCAGGGTGCCTTAAATCAAGGTGCTTGGAGTTGCTGCCCAGGAGGAAGGAGCGAGGTTCTTACTGAGCAGCCGCTAATGTTGTCCAACACTAGCCCTTTGCCCTCAACCCACAGAAACCTTTTCAGGGATATGACAGGCCATTTCTATGTACAAGCACTTTGAAATCTCCCCCATCGAAGCCATCCTATTTGTTTAAACTGTAGCCGAGAATCACATAAAGCAGTGTGTTAAAAATGTAATTTTAGGGAAAAGATGTTCAAGTTAGACATCCTTTAAAGCAAACGTACTCTCGCCCCAGCACATTTTTATGAAAGTCTTTTCCTAATATTTTGTCCCAAGGAGAGCTTCCTGATGAACTGTGACAGACTTTGCGGTCTGTGGCAAGTATTCAAAGTGAGGCTTAGTATACGGTGATGCAACGGAAATGCTGTTATCCCAAGCAGTGCATGCTGTAATCCTGGCAATGGGGAAACAGTAATATACAGTGGGGATATATGCTTTAAAATGTACCTACTTCTAAAAAAGCGGCTATAGCTATAGCTAGTCAAGGGCAGGAAGCAATGAAGAATTAATGTATTGGTTTGGGAACTTGGAAGAGTCCAGAGACAAAACAATGCCATGGTGAAATCCTCCTTCCATGAAGTAAGAACTAATCCTTGTAGCAGTCATCAGATCTTAGACTTAATAGCAGCCCCTAGTAAATTAAATCACCATAGGGTACAGATAATTATACTAAGAACCAGCCTGACTTGTGCGGAAATTCAAGAGGTTTAGAGAACAGGAGGGAAAAGGTGTGGAGTGTAGTTGTAGATTTATAGTGGGCAGCCTTCAGAATTCTTCCCCAGATAATCTTATTTGGGGCTCTAATCTCTCTAATATATTCAGCTTACTTCTGTTACAAAAACTGTGTAAGTCAGGGCTTCCCTGGTGGCGCGGTGGTTGAGAGTCCGTCTGCCGATGCAGGGGACACGGGTTCGTGCCCTGGTCCGGGAAAACCCCACATGCCACGGAGCGGCTGGGCCCGCGAGCCATGGCCGCTGAGCCTGAGCGTCTGGAGCCTGTGCTCCGCAACGGGAGAGGCCACAACGCTGAGAGGCCCGCGTACCGCAAAAAAAAAAAAAAAAAAAATTGTGTAAGTCAGGGCCCGGTGCAGAAGCAAAGACCAAAATTTTGTCACTCTCCTGCTTCAGATAGTTTAACTTGACGCTTCTGCGCTCTGAGAGTTGGGTTAGTGGAAGACTGGTCATTGTTTTTGCTTTGACCCTTTGGTCCTGATCTGGAGATAACAAGCACTTAAGAGAGAGGCTGTCCATTCTCCCTGCAGCCAAATACATTATGTCTCATATCCTCAGCAAAGTCCCTCGTGCCCTGAGAGTCTAAAAACACTTGTCTGAGCAATGCCAAGGGTTCTCACTACCATTCGCCGTGCTAGGTGTATCCTGTCTGTGGTTTCTGAGAGGCCCAGCCTCCTGGAACATGTTTCAGCAGGTGTGGCTAGAACAAGGGAGAGATGAAGGCATCCCTTAGAGATGAAGCGCCCTGGGGAATAGAACATGTGCAGGAAGAAAGAGCTGGAACACTTGCAGGCCGGGCCTCACAGTGCCAAGAAAACCTGTAGTTTGTCATAAAAGATAGCTTTCCAGCTAGGGAATTTGTTAGGATTTGTTAGAAGCATTGATCTTAATGAGTCCTAAACAATGACAAACAGGGATGGAATATTACGTGGTAGAATGGAAGTCCGTGCTCCAGTATACCGTTACTGGCTGAATGTTTGACTGGGCTGCTGCCTCTATTACAGCCTGAATCGGCTCCTGTCATTATTTAAAATTTGGATGTGACAGTATTTTTTGCATTAATTTAGATTTAAAAAAAAATACTGCATTGAAAAAATCATTTATCTTGATGACTGAATTTTTGGATGCCCCCCCCCTTACATGTTGCTCCTGAGCCAAATGCCTCACTTGCCTCACCGTAATCCTGACCCTGCTGGTGCCCGTTTCCAAACATAAGATGAAAGATGAGCATGAGGGTAAAACAGACCCTCCCTCCGATGTCTATGCTAAGGCACTCTTTTAAAACTGTCAGACCCAGGCTGGTGAGCCCTCTGGTCCTGATATCAGCCCAGCATTTCTTTGCTCATTCTTCACACCCCTAAGGTTTCACTTTATGCTGGTGAAACCCAAATCTAGATATGCCCCCCCATGTCTCTCCCTAAATCAAGGTTGACCCGTCCATCTTCTTGTTGGAGATCTTTATTCATGTCCTGTAGGCCTTGCCATCCATGGTGCCAGGAGTACTGCTAACATTCAAGATGGAACACCCGTGTTCTCACCACCCCCCTCAACCTCACTGCTCTTCCTTTACTCCCTGTCCAAACTGGTGGCCGCCCCATCCGTCCACCCACCCGGGAGATAGCCTTGCAGCTGTTCTTAACTCCTGCCTCTCCTTATCCTGTGCTTCTTGTTAATTAGCAAATCCTCCTGGTTTTTGTCACGTAAGTATTTCCTGAATCTCATCTCCTCCCTTAATCTGAGGCCACCTCCCTCTCTAGGCTCTTTTTTGTTGTCACTGTCACCTCACAGTCCAGCACTTCAGAACCAAATGAAGTTTCTCAAGCTCAGTAGACTGTTTCTTACTCCATGCCTTTGTTCATGCTGTTCCCCTACCTGGAATGCCCTTCTCCCTTCATTTGGTAACTTCTACTTCTTCTCTAAGACTGAGGTTAGGCATTATCTCATTCACTATTTACCCTTCAAAATTAATCGAACACCTGTTTGGAGACGCTGTGTCAGGTTCTGGGCAATCACAGAAGCTTGGGTTTCTCCTGGGCTGGGGTGTTCGTGTTCCATACGTGGGGACAGCAGGAGGGAACACTTGAAGACAGGAGTCGTCTACCTCCTTCTGGAAGCTTTCCCTGACTACACATCTCAGGCTGATATAAGCACTTTTCTGTGATGCTTCCATCATGCTCTGCATTATGTCACCATGGCAGCAAACCCATGGGATTGCAGTTTTCTTCTCCCTGTCTGGCTTCCCTAAGGATGGAGACCTCCTATCTGTCTTTACAACACCAATGCCTGGTCACGGGAGAATCTCAAAATGGGTTTGCTGAATGACAGACTGTTGCAGAAAGAAGGGACAAGGAAAGACCTCAGATCATTGCCATCTCGGCTCCTTCAGCAACACCACCATCAGCTGCATCAGAACTAACTAAACTCATTAATGCTGCGAGGGTTATTTATTTATTTTTTTTTGGTGGTACGCGGGCCTCTCACTCTTGTGGCCTCTCCCATTGCAGAGCACAGGCTCCGGATGCGCAGGCTCAGCGGCCATGGCTCACGGGTCCAGCCGCTCCGCGGCACGTGGGATCTTCCCGGACCGGGGCACGAACCCGTGTCCCCTGCATCGGCAGGCGGACTCTCAACCACTGCGCCACCAGGGAAGCCCGAGGGTTAATTTTTTTCCCTTGCATAAAGGCCAAGTTAAGTAAGCCCATAGTCAAGTAAGCTGAGTGCTGAATGGAATTAACTTCCTGTGTTCTTGAAAATCTTACCTAGAGGAGAGTCTGCAGTTTCCAATGACATGCTTTTGAGATCCCTTTAAAAATAGGAATCGTTCACAATATAAGTGTGTTTTTGTGCTCAGAGAGGAGATGGTAGGGTGGGAGGGAAAAGAGAAAGGGAGAGGGAGGAAATCCACTATGTGGTACATATGTTGGCGTTCTGAACAATAGAGAATAGGGTTTTACAGAAACGAACTTTGCTGGGTCGGCTCTTTAAAGCCGCGTCAATCAATCCTGAACAAACAGGAAGCTTAGAAGCCTGCCCAGGATCACTCATGTGGAGCAATACATTAAGTCGAACAAGTGAGAGGAACCCAGGTGGTGTTGAATTAACCCTCTTAGGTTACTGCAGGCACAATCACAGTGAATTATGAAATACCTCCGGGCTGTGTGGTTCCAAGAGACAAGAGAGCATTTACCTTATAGTTTCTGCAGGAAGGGTTGAAGGCATTAGTTCCACAGACAAACAAAGTATCATCGTTTTTCTTTAGAAGAACTTTAATAAAGTTGTGACACTCATCCTGAAAAATAATTCAAACTTTTTGGTATCCAGTCCGTTCAGTATAGAGACCCCCTGACCGTGTACCATGATCTGCTAACAGCAAGGTTAAAATGCTGGTGGCTGGAGCGTTCCCCTGTGAAAAGTTCGAGCCCCTCCTTATGTTTACCACAAGATGACGATGAGAATAACAACTGCTTTGTCAACAGTAAATAAGCACATGGCATAGAGTGAAAATGTGTTTATGCCTCAAAAGGAAGGCAGGCCTGGAAGTACCAGCCTCCCCATCACATTAATTCTAATGCCAGAGACTCCAGGGTCCCTTGATATATAAGGTTCCTGGCTGAAGTGTGTTTTTATGTTCTATGACCAAAGGCACAGACTTCTGTATGTCTGCGGCAGCCTTTCTGAGCTCTTCTGCAGACTCCCTGAGGGCTCTGGACCGTGAGGCGTGGGCTCCCGGAGAGGGCACTCACAAGAGTCGGGGCAGCCAGCTTGGTGTCCATAATCCCTGGTGCCCCTAAATAGTTCATGACGCATCCCTGGCAGCTGTCATAATGTTTTATCACATTAAAAGCAAA
The DNA here is from genome assembly GCF_005190385.1 of Monodon monoceros. Taxonomy (NCBI): domain Eukaryota; kingdom Metazoa; phylum Chordata; class Mammalia; order Artiodactyla; family Monodontidae; genus Monodon; species Monodon monoceros. The sequence goes on from NW_021703768.1 coordinate 95,933,055, forward strand.
CTATTTTTGCAAATTAAAACCTTCAGTAAGTTGATGGAAGAAACAATTATTGGGGGAAAAGGGACTAGTGTGACCCATTCCACATGAGGTCTACGGCTAGAGATAACAGTCAAGGACTTAACCCAAAGTGGCAGCTGCAGGAGAAATGAAAATTGCCTACCTTATGTTTTCCCTTCATTCTGCATGTGTCTACATCAGCCTGTCTAGATTTCCATGTTAGTTTCTGCAGCGATCAAGAAAGAAATCAATTAGAACCCAGAGGTTGTTGCATTTGATTTTAGAAGTAAGAGTTCCCTGGGGGAGACTAGAGGCTGAACATACATTTATTGAAAGCTTTCCGCACCCTTTCTCCATGATTAATTCACCATAACAACAAAAGATTAGAGGTGGAAATGTTCATTTAATTTTGAACCCCTATCTATTCATTAAACTACAAAATGATCTTCTTCTCCTTGAGATGAAGATGAAGGAAAAAGGAAAGAAGAATAAACAACAGCATGGATGGACATTTCACATAAAATATCCCCATTAACTTGCTAAATTACGCTCATTTTGATAAAATACATGTCCTTGCCCTTCTTTTTCACTTGATAAATCAGTTTCCGTGAAGCAGGCCTTTTTCTTAAAATATGGAAGTCATTTTCTTAAACATAAAGGAGACATTCACTTTAGGTTGACAAAGATTTAACTCAGGTTATATTCCTTCGCATAAACTCATGGGCTGAAGGGATCATCTACTTCTGGGGCGGATTTTATTAACTAAAATACCTCCATGTGGAGTTACAAGGGAAGCTTAAGGTTATATTTTATGTGTGTCTGAAATGGATAATTATCAAATTCCTGAACCACAACAGTCAACTCAAACTTAGTATTGCAAGATATGGAAACATAACAGTGAAACGTTTGTAGGACAAAAGTTTACATATGAAAACTGATATTTTCCAAGACAAACATCCAATATTTTATTAAAACAATTTAGCAATTACCTAAAACTCCAAAGTGTACATGCACACATCATTGATGAATAAAATATGACGTACATAACCATTTCTGGGTATGTATTAAGCCCTAACTTACCCCCAAATTAGGACTTCACAGAATGTTCCAAATTATTATAAGCCATGTCATCTCAATCAATGCCTTTAAAATACATATTCTCTTCAAGAACTATCCTAAGGTCCTTCATTTCAGAAAGAAGGTTTGAAAGCTACTTACTTTGCTACAATAAATTTCTTCTGTGTGTGAGGTGTCTATATCAACAGTATAAATATGGTCCCTATAAACAAAGAAATATTAATACAACGTCAAACACAAGAGTCAAGATCGTTCATTTTCTCCTGAATACAAGTATATATCTCATTCAAGGCAGATAAACCCACATCCATGTTATTAAAAACAAAACATGCATATGCAAGAAAAAGAGGAGGGTTCAGCCTCCAAGAGATGCCTCTGGCTCACATGCAGCATCTTCTGACAAAATGTGGCATCTTGCCACAGGGGACACCTTTTATGAAAACTTTCCAGTCGTCTCTCTCATCATAGAACTATAACATCTGTATATATGTAGTTTAGTGGGAGATGTCTGAAAGTTGAATGGGCTTCCAAACTGGAACACAGATGGGTTCGCATGCCCTTTTACATGGTATTCAACATGCTACAGTTGTTCATCAAGGGAGCTAACAAAAAGCTCATCTCCATCTCTTTTTAGACAACGTATTTTCAGCCTTAGCTTTTGATAATTTGAGAAGATGTAAGACGATAAAAGTAAAACTGTTTCCAGAAGCCACTCTCTCTTTTCACACGATGATGGTCAATTAAGGTCTAAAATGTACTTGAGCTAAAGTTTACATTTCTTGCTTCTGTTTACCTTCCTGTTTTGCTGAGAATTTGGTTGACTTTATGATTTGCTGCCATTCTCCCCTTGGAAGGGGAGAAACCGAATCAGCAGCTCAGGTGTGGGGCTATATTTAAACATCCCCTTCTGTGTGAACTGAGTACAAGGGCGTTTTTGTCTGGAATTCAGAAGAAAGGAAAGAAAAGAACTACACTCAACTGGGGAGATGGGGGGCTAGTGAGGGAAAGCAAAACAGCTCGTTTTCCCTTGAAATAACATTGACTTTTTCTAAAATGCAGGAAGTCCTGGGGCTGGAAAATTACCCACAGCTTTAAAGCAAGACCTCAAGGCTCCAGTGCAGACTTTCAAGCCCCCTCATTACTTAAAAGAAACGGAAAGGGGAGAAGGAAAGAAAGAAAAAAGAAAGGAATCTGCTGTCAGGATTCACTTCAATTCTTTTCCCCCCAGTTCTTTGGAAATCTGTTTGCTACTGCTTTTAGGGAAAGTACAACAGAGAAAAATGGAAATAAAAATAGGCTCTCTCCTGTGAAAATAAAAGGGGGCAAGGCAGTTGGCCTACAAATTCCCTTGCCTGCTCCTGGACTGTGAAAGAGAGAGAGAGAGAGAGAGAGAGAGAGAGAGAGAGAGAGAGAGAGA
>NW_021703768.1:95935555-95983055 GCF_005190385.1 Monodon monoceros
GAGAGAGAGAGAGAGAGAGAGAGAGAGAGAGAGAGAGAGAGAGAGAGTGTGTGTGTGTGTGTGTGTGTGTGTGTGTGTGTGTGTAAGGGTGGTGAGGGGGAGAAAGGGGAGCCTGGTTTGTAAATTGCTGAATTGGGAAGTTCTTCAGACTTCAATAGGGTGCTAGAATCGCCCTGCCCTTTAATTCCAAGGCAGTTTATGGCATTCCTTTATCGCTTGTTTGACTCTATTGGTGGTGCTGTGGGTCAGGTTCATTACTGGAATGGAATTGCCTATTACTTTGGTATTAGGTTTGAGATGACTCGAGGTTTTTCCTGGCCCTGTCTCTCCTCAGAACTTTACATGAGAGCTGAACATATGAATTGTAAACTAACAACTGATTAATATTGGCAATTCCTCAGAAAGCTCTTAGATTGCCCCCTTTTGGCATGGCCTGTTTATGTTAATTAGCAGTTCAGAGATTAAACAACAAAGAAAGAAGAATTTACAAAATGGATAATAATAAAGCAGAATTGAAAAACATTCTTCCCATCAAGCTTCACTCAGTCCCTGGGTTCTGGATGGGACTTGGCTTCTGATTGCTGACACACATTGTCTAGAAGAATGGGGGAGCCTTTTAAATATAAAATTCTGTGAATGAAATCTCCTTTTGGACAGTGGCAATCTTTTTCAATCTCCAAGAGATCACATTGCCCAGCAAACAGAACGACACTTTATGCTAAACCACAGACCAGGGTCAGGGGTTATTCCCCAGCACCAGTGTGTGCATCCCAGGGTTCATACCCTGCTCGCACTGAATTAAGTTATTTGAACACAAACTGACTTAATCCAAGGACTTCCTCTCCCCCCCTTCAGTGAGTACCACTGAACTGTGTTGCCATGACTTCAGCATGGGGGAAGGATTTCACTTTAAATCGTGTTACTTGCTGCCTGAGAATGTGGATCTCTCGGGGCACTGTTGGGAAACCTGAAATTAAAGGGAGAGGAGGGACCCTAAATACAGCGACCACAGAAATAATTTAGGAACTTCTCCAGGGGTGTGTATTGAAGGGAAGTGGCTGCACATAGAGTGAAAACCAACATGTCAATGCTAGGCTGTTACAAATTTGACCTTTAACCAAAGACAGTCTATTTTATGGTGTTAAAAAAGTGAATGTGTTTCCCTTTTTTTGTTTTCCTTCTCTTCTTTCTCCTTTTCTTGGGGTAGGGAGTTACGATAAAACGGTCTTGGTTTTAACAAGCTGTAGTAATGGTTACTTTGAAGTCTGCATAGCACCTTGCTCCTAACTCAGGTGCCCACCGAGACCTGCAGTTCACACCCATGCTAAATCATCAGGCACAAGCGCAGTCTGTTATAATGTTTCTTTTCCCCTAAAGACTCAGTTGCAAAGTGAACAATTCATAGAAGATTCTTGAGTCAACCTGTTTCTCACAGATGCAATGTGTAATCATTTGTTTTGACCATCCTTTAGCTAATTGGGTACAAATGTAATCTTCCAGACTTGGTACATTTAGGAAACTAAAAATGGGATTTAAGAAGGAGCTGATAACTCTCCCAGAGAGGTGGCTACTAAGGACTCATTGGATTGCTTTTTAATGAATACCTACAATGGCCATGTTCTTGGGCAACAGCTATGAGAAGGTTATCAGCCAGGACAAATAGTACCGCTTCTATGGCTCAGTAGGCTGTGGAGTACAGGGAGTAGTGACCCAGACTCTAGAGCAAGACCATTCCAGTTCAAATCCTGCCTCTGTCATTCTGACCCAGTCATTTCACCTTTCTGTACATGGTTTCCTCCTGTAAGACACGGGTATGATAATAGTTCCATCTCATAGGTTTTTTTCCAGGATTGAATGGATTAACATTTATAAAGGACTTACAACTGTATTTGCAATTTATATAGCACATACAACCAATATGTACTACATAAGTATTTGTGAAGTAAAAATTTTAGAAAGTGCTTTGGCATTGCTCCCTGTGACCAAATGTAGGGTACTCGTAGGATATTTTAATCCAGCCAGTGGATTTTTACTTTATGTTGTATAGCTTGTATTTTCAGAACATTTAAGTGCTTTGAAGGAATCCAGCACTGTTGTTACTTACCTGTTTGTTGCCTGTGCTCACAGCCAAACAGGTACTACAAACATAATCTCTATTTCTCCTTCCCAGTGTAAAACGATTCTTCAGGCTAGACCCAGGTTATACTTTATATTTTGAATGAGCTACACACACACCCCCAGATGGGAAATCATGTATTTTTAGAATCCCAAAGGACTACATTAAGATAATCTAATCTAGTCTCTCATTTAACAGAGGACACTTACACAGCCAGAGAAGTTGTGGTCCAGGTGAATTAAGATTAGAGGTGAAACAAAAGCCTAATCCACGTAATTCCTGTCTGGGTAGTATTCTTACCATGCCATCCAGCCTTAAGACATGGTCTGTTTAAATGACATGTCCCTAGTGGATAAGTATTTTCTTAACTAGATCCAAATCAAAAACTTCTAAAATGGGTGGCTACTGCTAAAGTAATGATATATACTGTACATTATCTGCAAAAACACACGATTAATATACACACACCCACACACTCATTGAACTTAAATTGATACATGTTTACACATTCAACCTAATTTAGTAAGTATCAAGGAGAGAAGCACTTTACTCTGTGCTTGAGCAAATATTTGTATATATACACGATGTTCAAGATAAACAGTGGATCATTTGAGTCTAAGCTCCAAAATATGCCATTATTTCTACCCAAATGCACATAATAAAGTTAAACAGACACAGAGAATCTTGAAAGAATGACTGCTTGACAAACTAAAGTAGACTTTAAATTAAAGAACACTCTGTTGGGGATCTTTAAAATGATGCATAGCGGGGACATTTAGGTATTAGGACCCTTGGATTGCTCTGAAGGCAAACGTGAGGAAAAGGTGGCTCACCTAGCAGCAATGTAGAGGGTTCTGTTCATGGTCATGATCATCTGGATGTCCAGCCTATGCCTCTGTGTGGTGTTCCGTCCTGGCTTGTGGCCCACAAACACCGGATACTGTTTTGTATCTGTGAAAAGAGGAGATGGGGCAAGAGAGGAAAAAGGAAATTAAGCCAAGAGTTGACAGGGCAGGGAGAGGAGGGGGGCCAGCCACAAAACAAAACCATATTTAAGTCCAACCGGGCCACCATTTTCCAGTCTGTTATTTTAGGAAATGCTGTGATAGAAGAGTCCTCTTTAAGGATAATCAAGTTACAGTTTCATTTCCTGATGCTAATAAGACTGGGCTTAGATTTCTAAGTGTCACTCTTTCTGACTTGTCCTTCTTTCTGGGGGTTAAACTTGCCAGTGAACCCTTTACATGAAGGTGCTCTTTTCTTCCACAGTTTTCTTTTCATCTTTAGAGTGCTAAGCCCGAGGGGCAGTCTGCCAAAGATCTTGTCTCCGGACAAAACTATTTCAAAGCAGCCTTCCCATCAATCACCACAAAGGCAATGTGGTCTGGAGGCAAGAGCCCTCATCCAGGAGCCAGAAGAAAAATACAGTCTCCACAGGCGTCCAGTTGGAATAATCTACTATTGAAGGCAGCCCCGCTAGGTTGGTTGGCATTCTAGGAACTGTGGGAAGTTCGCTCTTGAGTTAAGCAATTGGCTAATCTCACAGAAATGGGGGCTTTGACAGGACAGGGTCAAACTGAGTGTAGCCAGTCGGGTGATCTGGAATTTTCCCTGACCTGGAGAGTCAGTGAGCGTATTTCTCCTTTTCTGCAATTCCCTTTAGCTGAGAGTGGGCAATTTGTAATAATATCTGACCTGTGGAAATACCTACACCTCAAAAATCTCTCTGCCTTTAAACCTACAATCTCCAGAGCACTGGCAATCCTCCAGAGAAACTAAGGAGAAAAGAAAGATGAGTCACATTTAAAAGGCAGTTGTTTTGGGGGTGAGCGTGGTGTAAATAAGGACTTGTAATCCATTCACAGATGTATGCTCAGACCCCTGCACCTTAAACCCCTGTAGCATCTGAGCATGACTCACTCTTACTAGAGAGCCTCAGTATATTTTACTCACAATCAAGCTTAGTATGGGATTGTCTTGTGCTTTTTCCTCTACTGCTCTGAAATTTCATTAACCCACTGATCAAGGAGGTTGCTAAAACAATTCATGTCTCTCTCCTATCAAAGATTTGAGTGTCCACTGAAGCATGATTTTCAGCAGCACATTTGGGCCTGGGGTCTCTTCAGTACAGGGGCACCAAAGATAGAATACCTACCTCAAATGGACATAAATAAGTGCTTATTAAGGTTTGGTACCTTAAGTTAGGCGGACTCTGCCACTTCAAGAATGATGGTCTCAAACGACACAGTTTGATCCTTAGTCATACCCTGACTTTTGTTCTCAAAGCTGTCAAGGCTTGACACCTCCCCTTCATATAAAATTATTTCCTTTTACAACCTAGACCGTCCAGCAGAAAGCTGGGTAGATCTCTTTAGTTAGTATCCTAGTATTACTGTCAAATACCTTTTTAAGGTTCCTTCAGTGTTTGGAGATTATTACTGTGAAGATAGATATTTGGGTAAAATGCTTTCACTTTTACTGTGACAAAATATTTTATCTTTTGGAGAGCAGGAAAAAAAATAATTGTCTATTTCATCCCACACACAGGTAGAACTTTCCTCTTTTTGAAGAGGCAACTGACTTTTTCATCATGTTGCTTTCTACCCTTGACAATGAAGCAGAGATCAAAAGAAAGTTATAAGCAGTAAAAGTAGGTCTACTATGAATTCAGAATCTCTCTATCCAAATCTAGCAATGATGAAACTTCTGAGTCTAAATAAAAGTTAATTTTTGTCCCTGAAGTACTCAGAAACAGTCTTCTTTTCTGTTATCTTGTAACAATGCCTCTGTCCTAATTACTTATGAAAATGTGGAGTACTGGCAACACCCAGATGACAGTGATGTTCTCCCATAGCTGGTTTCCAGGCATGATCACAGCCTCCTTGTAGTAACTGAGACTTCATCGGAGGTATTGAGGGATGTTTGAGATCCTCACAACCACGTTTATTGGAGTTAAAGAACAGTCATCCCACCAATTTTGGCTAGACTTGAATTATCTACCTCTGCCATCCACACAAGTTAAAGTGACTAACAAGTTTCCTGTTTTATGAAATGTTTAATTTGTATGTTTTGCCTGTTGACGCAGGCTCAAGTGCCCACAGAGGGAGAAAGTGAGAGTGAGAGTGAGATTGTGGATACTTACAGTTGCCATGCGAAATACTGATTGGCTCAGAATCTTCTGGGAAAGCAGCCCCAGCGAAGTGTAGCAGTGTGAAATATAGCAGCAAGGCTTCTGACCTCATAGTAGTTCAGCGGGGAGACTTTATTTCTCTACTTCACCCTGCCAAAGAGCAAAGAAGGGATTTTTTTTCCTTTCTTTTACAAGTCAGCTTTATTCCACTCCATAAAGTGAAATGGGCTTGAAGATAAATTTTAGAGAAAGGGGCTCCTGTTTCCTGTCTCTTCCACTGTGAATTCACCGATGACAGTGTTTTGCATAAGGAACCCGTGTCCATTACCCACTGCAGCCTCCTTCCCCATGCATCTGGGCCCTTTTGCAAAGCTTCTACCAAACAAGTAACTCAGAGCCTTAACTGCTTTGTCCTGAGTCGGTGTTAGGCCATTGTGGGTGGCTATTTCACAGTCACGAAATAGCATTCCAAAAAATGTGGATGATTTAGAAAGCTTTTTTTTTTTTTTTTTTTAAGGTAAATACATCTTTTTTCTTCTCAGCAGGTTTATAGCAGCATGCCATCCCCAGACATGAGTTGTTTGGGCAGCCCAGGATCTTTCAAAATTTTGAAGTAGTTGCCCAGTATTGCAAAATTAAATATCTGATATAATGACCTAAATGTCAGTTCCCTTCAAGCACCATGCTCCCATTCACCAACCCCCGTCCCCACTATACTGGCCCAGTTCACTGATTTCCATTACCTGCTTGACCCCTTTTGAGATTTTCACTCATTTATGTAATTCTGTAGTAATTCTGTAGTGACCTTAGACATAAATAAAATCACAGAATCTACGTTTAAAAAGAAATAAATGGATCCTTTCAGACTCTGTGGAGAATGTTATAGGGAGCATCTGAAACCACATCCTGAAATAGCACTGTTGATTTTTAAACAATCATATCTCTGTATATTTTAGTGTCAGATACTACCTTGCAATGAAACAGTAGTGAATAAAAATGCCAATATACTGTTTTACCCATCTGCATTTTCTTAAAGATGCTCTTCACGTGTAGAAAAAATTCTTCTAAATCTTAGAAGTAAAAACATTCCCATATGGGGCGGCTGGATCCAGTGAAAGGAAGCTCATAAGACAGCACATATTGCATAATTCTCAGGCATATTTCAAATAAGTGTTGATCTGTCAGGGAAATTAATGTAAAATGGGGCTATCTTTTTATCTTAGTAAAGCCTTTGAAGTAGACTGCCAAAGGTCTTGTTTTGAACAAAGCTATTTCACAGTAGCACATCAATCATTTAAGATTGGTGTGTAATAAAGTCAAACTTAGTAACTTAGATGTCTTTGAAAGCTAATCTGGCAAACAAACTGCTAACTTATGCTTTTTAGAACACACTTAATATGAGATACCTGTGTCTCTTCTTCGTTGCCAAAAAAAGCATCAACAAGTCCCGAGTGTTGCATCCCAACTGATAATGTCACAGACACAGCTGGGTCTTAATCATTTCTTCAGTCGAAAAGTGCACATTAATTAATTTGCTTTATCTTGAAAATCAAAGAGGGAGAGAGGTTGAGAGAAAAGCCTGAGCAATTCCATATCTCCATCTCTGATGTGTAGATTAAAATTAAACTTTAAATAATTACTTGTTCACAAGGGCGGTCCATAACCAAGAGACACGAACATGTATTTACAGACAGGTGAAAAGCACCAGTCTATTCATTCATTCATTTGCTAGTTCTTCCTATTCTGGAGAATCTAAAACCAAAGGGAAGAAGCTCTGTGGTGCCCTGATTTTGTTTGTCGTAGCTTCTGTTCAGTGTAACATTAAAGGCGAGAAATCAGTCACAAGAGCAAGTAAAACATTTAAAAAAAAAAAAAGAGAGAGTAAAACATAAACCAGCCACCAGTCAGAAAGTATACGGGGAAGAGGAAGTGGCAACATTTACCGAGGGCTCAAGAGCAGTATTATAGTATTATACAGAAGCCTATTACCTCAGAGAGTTTGCAGCACGCTGTGGAAGAATAATGGAGACTCAAAAGGCTGATTCTCGTTCCGTTAGAAATCTTTGGGAATATAGGTATACTTTTAAAGATTAATTTTTCTTGACATGACAAAGGAGTCTGTATCCTCCCATAATTGCATTCATCTTTGTACAGATGTCCTAAAGCTAACGAGACAAAGTCCTGCTATTTTAGTCTGTCTCCCAATTTTAATTTTTCCCATCTTAAGATTGCATGGATTGATGCAACATTCTCTACCCAGAAGCTGGCAGGAAGAGCAATGCATGCATAAGAAATCTGTTATGCAATCCAATGGCTTTTTTTCAATCCTCATCCTAGCCAGGATCATGGCTAAGATGGGTTATTTAAATATCTCCAGGTTTACAGAAGGGCTCTTTGCCAGGAAAAATATCTGTTTTATGTGTCTTCCTGTCATCGTATTATCAGGTTGTTAACATGTACATCATGTGGGTGAAAGTGTTTTGGCAGTCCCAGTTAATCTTGGCCATTCCATATGAACGCTTTATAATTTTCTTCAGCTGAGGTTTTGATGTATTATTCCCTTCCTACACAACTTTGGGCTCTAACCCTTGTAAATATGTAGACAGTATATTTTCCTGTTGAAATGATTACTTTGTGGCGAGATCCCAATCAATCACATTGTCATTTTCCATCCTGCTGAACAGGGGCTGAGTCTCCCTGCTAAGACCCTAGCACACAGACGTGCGCTAGCCCAGAAGAACAAAAACAAACAAGAACTTTCCACTGCGTTCAAAATCTTGAGCTAGCTGGGCTGCTGCTACGAGGTTGTTTAAGCGATCTTGAAACTTTGTAAAGTGGTACCCACATATAGCACATTTATAGGCATCTGCAGACACTTGTCGATTTGTCTCTTTGTGACTGTGCTTGTAGAGGCTAAAAATGACTTAGACTTAATCAGCTACCCAGAAAATTAGATCATGGGAAGACTGTCAACATGAGGATTCTAAACAAAAACGTTTACTTCAAAAATAAGCTCATTATGCCTGAATTGTCCATCTAAATTGTTTCAGCCTCCCATAACTCTTAGCCTGAAGAGAAATGACCTCTGTAAAATACACCATCACTAAAAAGTGATATTCCTATTCTTCTCCACCCCAGAAAATTCACTGGAAAACCTTAAGAACAGGCAGGTGAGGTTAATGGGTAAAAAAGGCTTCCTAAGACAATGGTGGGAATGTTTCCACTGGGGGAGGGCCAGCCCCTCTACTCTGGGCAGCTGCTGTTCAGCTCTGAAGTGCAGGCCCTATGCAGTGTTGGCCCGCAAAGCCAGATCTCTGATTTTTATTTTTATTTCTTAAGAAGCCAGAAATCTGGAGTTGTATGTTAAACCTCCTATTTTTTTTTTTTCTCTAAATGTTGGCACCTAACTTAGTTGTTTCTTCTCTGTGAGTCACCTTTGGCCAAGTCCTACCAGTTTGTGAGCCCAAGTACAATTTTCTGGGGCAGGATTTGGGGAGTAGTGGGCAGAGGATTAGAAGTAGTATTGGGGAAGTGTGAGGCATACTCTGGCCAGGTGGGTTTGTCATGGCTTCTCGGTAGTAGTGGCTCTTGTGAAATTAACCTGATTGATCAGAAGTAAGATGTGGCCATTTGTGACCTCATTCTCTGACTTCATAATCATTTCTGGTTCTCGTGACATCCCCTTTGCTTTATGCTTTGCTGACACAATTACTTTTTTTTTTTTCATATCTTTTTGGGTGTGTTGGGTCTTCGCTGCTGCGCGCAGGCTTTCTCTAGTTGCGGTGAGTGGGGGCTACTCTTCGTTGCAGTGCGCAGGCTTCTCATTGCCGTGGCTTCCCTTCTTGCGGAGCGCAGGTTCTAGGTGTGCGGGCTTCAGTAGTGGCACGTGGGCTCAGTAGTTGTGGCTCACGGGCTCTAGAGCGCAGGCGCAGTAGTTGTGGCGCACGGGCTTAGTTTCTCCACGGAACGTGGGATCTTCCCGGACCAGGGCTCGAACCTGTGCTCCTGCATTGGCAGGCGGATTCTTAACCACTGAGCCACCAGGGAAGTCCCAGACACAATGACTTCTATACTACGACAAGGGTATGAGGGGTAGATAGAAGTCCCGGTTATTGTCTGTACACACAAGTGAATGAACATTGCTTGTTTTACAGACCCAGTTGGGCTGCCCCACATACCCTCTGTGTGTCCAGCTGCAGCAGACAATGCATCAGTGTACTTGCACTTGGACTTGGCTGTACGGATATAGCTTGTATCTGATTTGGTACAACCATTCTTCCAGAATGTTGGTATCCAATGAACATTTTAATAGTAAGTGGTAATGATGAGAAAAATAATTTATCCGGAAACTTGCAAATGCAAAGTGCTCTTGATGATAACTCTAAGTGTGGCCTAGAAATAGAGACGAAATCATGGTAGTGGCACTTCTTTTTTTCTGTGGGGAAAATTATTTGCTACCATGCTTCTTTAAAAAAGCACATTTTCTACTGACATAATAGGAAGTTTAAAAGATAATCATTAATTCATGCCGTCATTAATAGATGGAAGGTGTGACCCTGGGTCAGTCTCGTAGCTGCACTGGCTCCTAGCATCCTCACCAGTAAAATGAAAGGATATAAAATATAATGGCCTATCAAACTCTTCTGGACTCTGAGACTGTACAATTCTAGGCGATTCTGCCCTAGTGAAGAAAGGATTGGGTACCAGATGGTGATTCAGGAGGATAGTACATGGAGTGACCCTGAGCTCGGACACTGCAAGGCCACGGACACCTTCTGGAGGTGTGGGGCTGGGACGGGAGGAGTAGGCATCAAGGCAGGGTGGGGTACTGGAGCTCGAGACAGTGGGAGATGCAGTTGGGCTCTGGTGGCGGTTCTGTCCGCCACCCTCTGAGATGACGGCAGGGTGGGGGCAGGACAAGCTCTGTGCACTTGGGCAGTGATCTTTCCAAAGAGAACAGGGCTGGGTTTTTCCTTTCCTGGTTGCCCCTAAATTGCATGTGGTTTGGAAACTCAAGGAGCCATCAGTGTGTCATTGTGTGGTACTGCATGTGGCAAACAGGAGGGATGGAACAGGTTCTCTTCAGCTTTGCTCTTGGGGGACTGCAATAGGCAGAGCACACAAGTTGTAGAAAGTTAGGCTGGAGCAAAGAACTGTGACTCTGTCTAGTTTCAACATCAGGACAAAGTTCAAGTCCATTAAGTAGTTCTACCCTGGCCAAAGAGAACCACCATTATTACCGCTGAATCATATTCGGAGTTTAGTCGGGTTTTACGCTAAGATAACGTTTTCATTTTTATTGCTCCAGCCTTCTGACCTCATCCATCATCATCTTTGTTTTCACAACGTGAGTATCTTTAAAAATCTGACTTGAAACTGGCGTAAAAGCTTTTCCGAGAAATCAGATGATTGCTGATCGTACAGGGAGGCAGCGGGAGCAGAGGGTAAAAACACAGGATTTGAATGCCTCTGCTCCACTTACTAGCTGGGACCTCTGGCAAGATGCTGAAGATCTCTGAGCCTCAGTTTCCTCATCTTCAGAGTGGGGAAAAATAGTGTCTCAAGATTAGTTATGAGATACTGCACGTAAAAATGGTAGTCCTCCATAAATGTCGGTTTATTCTTCAGTTGAGATACTAAAAATTGCCTTATTTTAATAGTTTCTCTTGGAATTCCTTAAATTCTCAGATTAGCAGCTGGGGTTCTATGTCTTCAGCAGGAGAAGCAGCTCTCTTCTTCTTCTCCTTGCCGGCCCCTAAGCTTCCCAGCTCTGGAGGTGGGTGTCTGGGAGAGGCAGGAGAGTCTGTCTCAGGATGGCACAGCTCTTGTTGTGTGATTTAAAAAAATGTGAATCACAGCACTCGCACAGGTGCAAAGGAAAATATCAGTGTGGACATCGGTGAAAGGGTGGGGTGGAAGTGAAAGTTTATTGAGCACCTTCTATGTATGACGTACACATGCGTGTTATTTTATTTAAATATTACAGCAATCCAGAGAGACAGGCCTTATCCTCTCCATTGTGCACACAAGGAAACTGAGGCTCACAGAGGTTAAGTAACATGTCCAGTCAATATTTATAGCACATCAGTAAAAACAGAAAGCCAGGTTGCCAAGCCAGGGCTATGTGATGCCACAGTTGATGTCCTTCCCAGAATGTCAGGGAAAGGGGAACAGAAGGAAGGTTGGGAAGAGAGAGAGGCTGGCGTAAATGGAAACTGCACTTAAGATCATAGTTGAGTATAGGTTGATGCATCTGTGCTTACGTGGACAGAGTGGCTGAAAGTCCCTAATGGCTTCAGTGATAATAAATCTATAAAAGGAGTACATAGTCGCTTGCAAATGTGTAGGCATGCAAAGGCTCATTCCACTTTGTGGCCCTGCGATTGCAGGCTTAAGGTGATAGAAAGATGCAAATGCTTTTCAACCACGGTTTTAGGAGGAATTGATTATCTCGTGACACCACTGGGTTAAGTGGAACCACGTGCCTGCTTGCAGCCCCCTCAAGAGTGATGTTTTAAAATAAATACACCAAAGAGAACAACGTCTGTAATGAAGGATAAAATCAAAGTTGCCTGTTTCAGGAGCTGAGAGGATGAACAGATTTGGATACCTCTCAAATCCGAGTAGGGAACCTCTGCCCAGAGAGAGGTGGGAGAGCAGATGTTGGTGCAGAAAACCCAGCTTGCTGAATGCTGAAGACTGCTGGTTATTCCTGCACCAGAGGGACAGTTCAGGAATCAAGGAGTGTAACAGCAGGTTTCCTTCGCTGGCCTGAGCTGCCCTGTTTCAAGGGCTGCAGCATTAGGAGGAGGATGCTGTCCACAGCAAGCACGGCCAGGCCACAGAAGGACTCCTCCCAGATGGAGTTAGGAACAACTTGGGCCCGTTGATCCTGGTTGAAATGTCCACTGTACCCAGTCTTCAGGGGTCACGCTGGCCACCTGTTTGGTGACACTGCATTAAGGTATAAGTTTTATGCAAATGAGAAAAATAGCTCTAGCCTTTTAATAAAGCATTTGATCTTTTTCTTCTCCTCAGCCATTAACAGAGACATAAAAGCTCCCATTTCAGAGGAAAGGGAAATGCCACAGACCTAACTTCAACACATTTTGGAGAAGGATGATGGCATGCAATGGAGTATAATAATAAATATCGACTGTGTATGATAGATGTTCCATTTTGATCTGAAACCGCTGTCACAAAGGAGAGAGAAAATAGCTGTGAATTCAGAAGTCTTTTTAGAAAAAAATTTTCGTTTTTAGGAAAATAAAGGTTGGTTGTAAACCTATGATCTTTTGAGGAGAGAAGGCGAGTCTTGTCTTTCAGGTGATTCTTTGTAATGATCGTTTTCTTTCTACCAATGCTCTCCCTATCCCGTAAATGCTTGAGACAGTGCATTTAAGGCACTTTGCTTGGATGTTTCAGATACAGTCTCATGACTCATTAGGGCTCTGCAGTTATAGGCGTGATCTCATCAATCTGTGCAGAATATCCTGTGGAAAACCACCTTGATCTCAAAAAGCTGCCACAGTCCCAAGCATGTTTACCCATGTCACACCCCAGCTTTTTGCCATCTCCATCTTTCTCAACTTTTACAATAGCGCTGACCTTAAACATACGCTCCAGAGACAGAAACAAATACCCGCTTTGTTTTGCTCTTAAGGAAACTGAGGCCCTGAGAAGTGAGATCATTTGCCAAGTGTGGTGCAGCTCAAAAGTGGCCAAGCTGAGCCGCCACTGAGGACTCCTGGCTCCAGCACCGAGCTCTGTCCCTACATTACGCAGCTTTCAGAAAGGAAGCCAAGACTCATTCATTTCTCCTTGGCTTGCTGCCTGGTGTTCATTACTTCCATCGCTTGCTTTCCCTCTCACTGATTCCCTGCTTTCTGCTGGGAGCCAGGCTCCTGTGCTAGGTGCTGAGACAGAGATGGAAAAAATAGATCCCTTACCCTCTAGGACCTTGCTGTTTAGTAGGGGGGCCTGACAGTTCCAGATCATTGACCAAAAATAGAACACACAAACAATAATTTTTCCAAAAGAAATGGAAGTTCTGTTGGGGAGAATACTATCTGGAGGGTGAACGTGTTGCAGAGGGACGCAGGTGGGAAGCTCAGCGAAGGCCTCTGTTTGGAGGAAACCTTGGCAGGTTGCGTGATTGTTCACCGAGGACTGGGGCGGTTAGAGGAGAGGCAGCTGGGGGGACATATCGGGTAGAAGGACCAGATCTGGAGAGCAGGGCATTGAAACGGACAACTCCATGCCGGTTGGACTTCAGACACTTTCAAACTGGACCACTTCCCTCTTTGATTAAGGAGTTTCAAATATTTGTCTGAAGTAATGGATGGATGTTTTTTCACTTCACCCAAAGTTTGGTTTAAAGAATATAACTCAGAATAAAGATGGTATCTGATGACTTTTTTCTTCTGAGAATATGACAGAAGAAGTAGTAGTAGTGTGGGGAGGAGAACTCTGAGGTAACAGCTGGGAATATTGGTATTTATTCTTTTAGTTATTGTCACATTATTCTCTCTAGCTTTCTGTACATTTGTAATTTCATTAAAGATGAAAGAGGGCAAACATAATATGCCTAAACTGAGGGCACTTTTTGCCAGCCCTTAGAAAGATACTTGCAGAGCAACTTTTAAGGGAACAAACTAAGGATATTAGCGACTAGAGTTTTCCATGAACCTTTGTCAAAATCCTGAGCTGGTTTAAACCGAAGCAGAGCAATGGCTGCCCTTTGCCAAGATGACTCCCCCTCGTAATTTCTCCTCTGTTTGCTGTCAGTGTGGTTTACAGAAAACAGAATCTCCCAGCCGTATCTCTCAGGCTCAGGTGGCTGATCCTTCCTGGTTTTGAAGGGGAGGTCAACTTCAGACATGACTTGGAGAGAATTAAAAACAACCTGCACGTCTCTCCTTTGAGTTCTGAATAGCAGTCCCAAATAACAATATCACCAAGCATGGATGATTGAAACTTTAACAGAACGCTACAAATTCTTACTGCTTTTTTGGTAAAAAGTCTCAAGATCAGGGAGTGAAAAACATTTCCTTGAGCTAAACTTTTTGAATCCGTTTCTCTGGTGTTTACTGCATGCCATCTTTCACTGTATTGCTTGTCTTTCTCTGTGACCTCTGATGCTCTCCCAGTACCTTGAAAGCCAAAAATAGACTTTATATTTGACTACAAGCTTCTGATTGTATATATAGAGAGACATAATATCATTTCAGGATCTGTTCCATAACAAAGCATGATACTGCTGACTGGTACTTATCACCAGTAGAAGATCTACAAACACAGTGGACTATCTGTATGTTTCTGTATGTCTAGACACACCCAGAACAGAAATGAGATGGAAGTATTGTCTCTTGAATTTCCACAATTTTCTTATATTCTTTAGGAAATTCATTTCATTTATTGAAAGGAAAAAAAAAGTCCACTTTGTGTCCCAGTAAACTGCTGGGAAACTGCAAAGCCATACATTTAAACCTATTTCAGTTTATTATTGCATCTGGTAGATAGCACTACATCTTTCTGGAATTAATGATTTCTTTATTGGCTTTGTTCATGTTCTCTACACATAAAAAGGGACTCATTAGTCTGGCTTGATTTGAATTGGGGTGGAGAAAGCACCATTTACTAGTTACCCATTCCCTAAAGTGTTCATTTGTTTTTAGTGTGAAATCTTATCCTCGAAATTACTAGCTATTTCCAAACATCCTGAAAATATGCTTCCTTAAGGCCAATGAGAGTAAGCTCCAGGAAATTATGGGTTTGTTTAAATATCTCTACCGCTGGTGACTTGATTCCGCACACAGGTGACTTAAAGGTCACTGCACAGAAACATCTGAACCCCATCCACTGAGATGAAGGTGGTCAGCACACAGGTGAACTATTTTGGTGGTAGTAGCTGTTTTTTAAAATGCCTCACTTCTCCTTCAGTTTAAAGAAAAACAAGCAAGTTGCTGTTTGAAATACAGGTACACAATCCCTCATTTGCAATTACAAAACAAAAAACGAGAACAATCCCCCGCCCCACCCCAAAAACCAAGAGTATTTTTCCTATTCATTGGGCAACAGAACTTGACCTACAGTGGCATGACACTTTATCCCTCTTAGGATAAATATTTGTACATTTCACTGCAAAAACATTAATGGGTTTGATTACTGGATGTTGCCCACGCTGGGAGATACGTCCCATGTTACCTTTTTAAAATCTGAAAAATTTTAAATTCTGAAGTGCATCTGTTCCAAAGGTTTTGAAAAAGAGACTTGTCCCTGAAGAGATTAAAAAGCAAGGATTAAAAAAAAAATGAGGGAAAAGGAGATCCGTTAGAGCAGAATCCCCAACACTGGTTTTGCTAAGCCCAGCAGCTCTCTAATTACCCTTGGTGTATTGTGAGATTCTCACAGAATTAAAAAAATGTAATCTGATTTCATTTAAAAAAAACACATATATCCTATTATACTTTGCTTGCAAGAATAATTCGGAGATTAGGAACTGCAGACAGAGTCATCTAGCCTTAATTTTCTCTATTCTGTGCTCATAATGACAGGCTCCCAGGCTCGGAAACCATTCAAGGGACTGACAGGTGCTGGCTTCCACAAGATGAGTGATGCTCACAAGGCAGAGGTGATCTTGGTAGAGAGGGTCTCCAGGGCTCCCGTGAGTGAGCTCTGACGTCCAGCAGTAGCAGAAGGTGACAGCCTCACCAGGCGCAGCAGCCCTCGCCTGGGTGAGGGTTTTCCTCCCACCGAACAGCCAGCTACAGGCAGTTCAGCACTCCTTCCTCTCTCTGGGTTACATGGATGAGACTTCACAGGCTTTTTTGTGTAGTTGGCGGTGGTTTCTCCAAAGGAATGTCCATAAGGTCTGCAGCCTGTACTCTCTCTCGCCCATGGAATGACCCTGATAATGGCTTTCTCCAGTCGCTATAATCAGAGGGAACTGCGGGCTGGCGGTGTCAGCCCTTTGCTTTGTTATATGTACCTGCCTTTAATTTTCAGTCACCTGCGATTTTCTTTCCATGGAGAACACCAGTAGGTTGAAGGATTAAGTAATACCATGAAGAATTTGAATTTCAAGAATATTTCGGGAGGACAGCTATTACCTTGGGCGGGTGGCTGAGGAAGAAGGCATACTCTCTTCCCTTCCTGTCTGAGGGGCTCTTCCACAAACTGTCCCCCTCCTTTCTTCCTCACTAAAGGGGTAGTGGGCATCAGGCACGATGGTCATCAGTCCTAACTCTGGGATAAAATGGAGGCAAATGGTTAATAGCAGATAACCTGGACACCAGGTTAATCGCTGCAGTCTAGATTATCTGGAGGGAAGACAGCACATGGCCGTCAGCAATTAGCCTCCGAATCTAAAAATAAATAAATAAATAAACCACCATTCCCGTAATTAATAGCACGGCAGACGATCAGTATAATTACCATTTCTGTGAGAGAGTCCAGAATCAGGAGGAAAAGTGAAATTATTCAATAAGCTTGAGTGTGACAGGCAGAAACCAAATTAAAGTGCTGAGGGTTAGACAAAGGGGACACGATAAATCAGAGAGAAAGTGAGTGTGTGACCTGTGCCCAGCCCAGCAGGCGTGCCTGGGCAGCTGTCACCCCAGGAGCCCTGCAGGCACAGGCTCACCTTTCCGGGGAGGAAGTGGAGGTGCAGGAAGTGCATAAATGGCTCTGAAAGCTCATCGCCTGGTTACTGGAAAGCACAGAGGTCCATCTGGGTCACCCAGGCTTTCACTGGTGAGGATTCTAAGGGCTGAGCCGTGAGATGGAAAAAACACAGCTGTGGAACACATGGAGAGGGGATAATACCGGAACTTCTTCCTGAAGGGGAGATTGCCCCGCTTCACTCTGAATAACTAAAAGACTATGGCAGAATTATGTTCTACTCAAGTAGCAATATTCTTCCTGTGCAGTTCACAGAGCCTTCACCTCTCCAAAGAGTAAAAACAGAAAAGTCATTCTGAAGTGTTAGGCAAGAATAGGCAGACGTGCTCCTCGAATATCTGTTTAATAATCAGTCCTGGGCTTCCCTGCTGGCGCAGTGGTTGGGAGTCCGCCTGCCGATGCAGGGGACGTGGGTTCGTGCCCCGGTCCGGGAAGATCCCACATGCCGGGCAGCGGCTGGGCCCGTGAGCCATGGCCGCTGAGCCTGCGCGTCCGGAGCCTGTGCTCCGCAGCGGGAGAGGCCACAATAGTGAGAGGCCCGTGTACCGCAAAAAAAAAAAAAAAAATCAGTCCTTTCCAGCAGCACTAAAATGAGTAAGCAAGGCTGAGTCTCCTCCAGAATCTTCAGTGAGGAGGGAGCATGGTGCTACAGGGCACGAGGGCAAGATAACCCCCACTGGGGCACGGCTTCCCCATCTGCAAGTGAGGGACTTACGGATGCCTCCTCCTCCCTCACACAGAAGGTATATTTGAAGGTTGAGAGTCGTTATTAGTAATTTTTCCATGTTTTGCAAGTACTTTTACTCCAAGGGAGCATTCCTTTTGTGCATCACGGATAATTTCCTTAATGTTTCGGGAGTTACCAGTAAGAACATGAGACGCGAGAAAATATCTTACAAGTGTGTAGGCACTGAAAGTAAAGTAAGAAACTGCCTTTCTTGATGGTTCACCTTGACTCATTCACTCATCTGTTCATTCACTCAAGAGTCTGATGTGAGCCAGCAAAGCACTGTGCTGGGGCAGTGGGGGAGACCCAGGTCATGGGTTGGTCTTGGGGTTCTGCCCTTGAGGAGCCCCCAGACTGCTATAGGAAATAGTACAGGAGCAGCTCTAACAAAGTGTTTATAGAAAGCATGTAAAGAAATACGAGGGGGCTTCCCTGGTGGCGCAGTGGTTGAGAATCCGCCTGCCGATGCAGGGGACACAGGTTCGTGCCCCGGTCTGGGAGGATCCCACATGCCGCGGGGCGGCCGGGCCCGTGAGCCATGGCTGCTGAGCCTGCGCGTCCGGAGCCTGTGCTCCGCAACGGGAGAGGCCACAACAGTGAGAGGGCCGCGTACCGCAAAAAAAAAAAAAAAAAAAAAGAAAGAAATACGAGAGTTCCTAGGACTGAGAGAGAACATCCCGGCATTGATTCTCCAACCCAAACACCTGTCAAACCTCTCGTCTTCTCTACATGCTGCCTATGATCATCTGACCCTCCATCAGTTCCTGCCTGGACTACTACAGTAGCTTCCTCATTAATCTCCCTCCTTCCACTTGGCCCTCCACCCATTTACTGTCCATGCAGCAACTGACGGTCTTTTAAAAACGTAGATCAGGTCATGGCCTCCCCTGCATAAAACTCTCTAGTGATTTCTTGTTACATTTACAACACAGTTGAAACCCTCTATCCTGGGTGCAAAGGGCTTCACCTACCTCCCTGACCCTATCTTGTTCCATCCCACCATTGCCCACTCTGCTCCAGCCTCTCAGCTTGGGTTTCCTCCAACACACAGCTCTCATTCCTGCCTTAGGGACTTGCCCCTCCCTCCTCGCAGAATGATCTTTCCCCACCCCGGTCTTCATGTAGTGGGCCCACTTCTGTCCTTCAGAACTCACTTAAAATGCCACATCCTTGAACAGGCCTTCCCTGACCCTGAAAAGAGCCCAGTGCCTTTTCTTTCATCACTTTGTTCTAAATTTCTGTGATGGATTTGCCCCTAATTGGTGTTTCTTCATTTATATTCTTATTTGTTTTTGCCTGTCCCTCCACTCCATTAGGAATATAAGCTTTGTACGGGCAAGTTTGTCTTGTTAGTCATTGCATCTCCACGTTCTGGAGCAGTGAACTTCCGGCAGATATTCACTGAATAATGAATAGATGTTAATCCAAGGAAGAGCATCAGAACAATTCCTGACAAATCAGTGTTAAAAGCAAAGAAAAGTGGAGATGCAAGGGGCAAGGATAGGTATTTTCAGATATCTGAAGAAAAACCTGGAAGACAAGTTACGAGGGTAGCGCTAAGATCAATGGGAAGAAATTATGAGGAGATAATTTCTGCTCAAAATAAGGAGGACCTTTCTAGTAGTCCCAGTAACACAAACCTGGACTGGCCCCCATAAGGGGCCGGGAGGCCAGAGGAGGGCTTGGGTGGAAGGAATGTTGTCCACGGGAGGCAGACGTCGGGTGTGGGGCTAGGCTAGACAGCATTTAAGGTCCCAGTGGAGAGCCTGATTGCCTACGATTCTTGGATCTTCTGATGAGCCCTCCCCCCACGTCCTGAGGAAGCACTGCGTAGAGCGGGAAACCACAGATGGTCCAGCAAAACCCTGCTGGTGACTCAGTCTCTTTAGATGAAATAATGTACCTGCAGTCAAAGGATCAAAGAGGAAGTCCTTGGGCTTTGGCTAGGCCTCATTCATTCAAGATCCCAGTTTGACCAGCTTGTAGAGGCTCTAGGTCAGTAGCCAAAAAAGTATATGCAAGGAGAGAGATGGTCATAACCTGCTGAGCATTACTGGCAAGAATCAGAGGCCTTCTGGGTTGGGAGCATACCGTGTCCATACTGCCCTGCCTCTTCCCGTCTCTGCAAGGCTTACAGAAGGTCTTGAAGTGTGGGATACAGAGTTAAGCTCTGGTGTGTGGCCTTCCTGGGGATGCATGTCATCCACTGGCTTGTTACTAAGGCTCAATTGCCAGTGACATACAGAACCCAGGAGATGATTTAACTCCACTCTTGTCTCAGATCCCTTACCAGTGACTCATAACTTTCTCCCGACACCAGAGCAGCTGGGCCAGCCAGCCGGAGAGAAGACGTACAGATGTTGCTGGCTGGAGTTGGAGAGGGCTATGGGCCTCTCATCTGCAATCAGCGCAGAATGCTTCAGTGGGGTACAGAGTGGGGTTGAAGACAAGATGTGGGTGCGGATGTCAGCTCTGTCATGGACCGTCTCTCATCCTTCCACACATACGTGTCTTCAAGCAGAAAACACTGCAGTTCCTCTTTTTCTGTAACTCAGAGAAGTTTTATTTCTTTGGGGAATATTAGACCCTTAAGCCAATCCATCTGGAGAAGGTATGCGAGATAGTACTCTGGCCAGAACGTACCACCCACCCAGATGTCTGGGCTTAAAGCAGATCTCAAATTAGAGAATTGTGAAAGGATGAGAAGATAAATGAGCGGGTGGAGGTGGGGGGCAAGGAAGAGATGATCTTTGTTTCTGATAAAAGGATGTAGAACAAAGACATTAAATTAGATCTGTTGATTATACACCAGAAAAATGAAATATATACGTGTGAAATTCTCATTAGAAATGGCTTGCTTAGACAACATTTTGTACACTGAAGGCACTTGTTAAATATTTGTTGATATTGATCCAAGTGGCTTTGAGTATTTTTAAATATCAGTGCATTGAGTTCTATAGTGATTTGAAAAGAGGCAGATTTTTAAATGAAAATTGAAACACAAGTCAGGACTGACTGACTTTTTTGAATTGTGAACATTTCAGTTCTGTTACATATGCAACTACTAATAGTGGCTGTCTCTGAGGGAGAAGGACTGGAGGTCAGATGTGGGAGAGAAACTCACTTTTTATGCTGTACCCTTTTATGTTTTTTTGAATTTTTTTCTTATGTATGTGTTTCATTTTTGGAACAAAACAAGTTATTTTTTTAAATCTGTGTCTCCAGAGGCAAACCCGGAACGCAGGCCTGCTGCTACCTGCCAATTCCCACAGTTTTTCCCAGGATCCCGTCCCCTCACAGTATGCTCAGCCAGTGGTCATATTCTGGAATACAGGATGAGGGTGAGGGATGTTTATAGGCATTGTAGTGTCAGTAGTGGTAACTTCATCTGTGACCCAGATGGATATATACGGTGGCTGTTGTAACCAACTCAGAAAAGCAGGA
Source organism: Monodon monoceros (assembly GCF_005190385.1). Lineage (NCBI taxonomy): Eukaryota > Metazoa > Chordata > Mammalia > Artiodactyla > Monodontidae > Monodon > Monodon monoceros. Next base: position 95,956,655 of record NW_021703768.1, read on the forward strand.
CATAATGAAGTCAAATACAAAGAATCAGATGAGCTCAAAGCAAAAACCCTTCATATTTAAAATTTTATTTTCCATAAAGAAGAGTACAGGGCTGTGTATGGGAACTTACTTTTCCTCCCCTTGCATGTTCATATCTGGGCAGGCTCCTGCCCCCATGTTCTTTGGCACCATTGCCCTTTCTTGGCATTCATGTCCCATGGCAAAGGAAGGCCAAAGGCTGCTTCTGAAGCATGCCCAAAGGATGCCCAACTTTTTAGGAGTGGAATGAGTGTTCTCTTCTGGGAATGGTCACCTTAGTCTCTCCCAGAATGACTTCTCCCAGAGAACAGAGGTCACTGACTAGAGAAAGAAGGAGACTTCATCAGAAGAGCGATGAGGGCTGAGTGGAGAGGTACCCACTGTACTGGGATATGATGGATGAAAAGTGTCCTTCACCCTTATCCCAGCACCCCTCTCTGGGGAGTGAGGTTTACTCAACGAACACTGAGCTAGGTGCTGAGATGGAGGCAAAGGCTTGTTTCTTCCTTCCTTGGTTCCCCTTCTCCCGAGAGCCTATTTCAATCACTGTGAAGTTGCTTCTCCTGTTGGGTGGGTCACATTACGCTCCTCTTCTTGGGGCTCTAGGTTTCTCACTGGGGTGGGAGACAGTAGTTTCTGATTTGAATTTCAACTCCAACTTGAACCTTGGAGGCAAGTGCTACCTATTGGAACATGCATGTTCTCTTTTCCACACTCCACCAGTACCTGCTGCCCTGTCTGTAGCTAAATGCGAAAATGGACCATACTGTGGCCATAAACTACTGGTTTCCAAACTTGCCTACACATTGGAGTCACCTGGAGAGCTTCAAATGTTAAGGATGCCCGTGTCCCACACGTAGAGATTGTGACTGAATTGGCCTGGGGGTGTGACGTGTGCTTTGGAAATTTTAGTAGATTCCCCAGGTGATTCAAGTGAGCAGACAAGTTTGGGAACCGCTGACGTAAACACAAGTGGTATCCAAATTACAATCCTTGTCCCTTTCATTCCAACGCCTTCAGCTACAGCCAGGGATAATTAATCATGATTCAAAAAACTTGCATTTGTGCCAGGCACATGGAGTGGCTTTTAAAATATCCAAGTTTATTTTGTGCCCACCACCCTCATGCCAAACCACTAGCAAAATATAATTTAATCCATTAAAAGTTACAGGGAGCCCTGCAGAAACTTCTTTTCCAGCATGGGGCCTGCAAAGTATTTTTAATGTAAACACAGACAATAGGTATGTTCTCTTTTATAACAGTTGAAATAAAGCAGATCTAATTAACCCACTCAGATGCTATGGAGTAGAGGCCATGTGAACACTGCCTTAGGAAGCCTGTCTTGCAGCCTTATCAGAATGGCTTTTCTCTTCAACAGTGCCCTGGTAACCTGGGAAATATAAATTTTGATTACTAATTGCTACATTGTTAGTAACTGACTATATATCATCAGGAGCTGGTCACCCGTGTCAGCCTAGACTTAATTATCTCAGCTGAAGAGAAAGTAACCCTCTGAAAGAACTGTTTTCCAATTAAAGCAGCATAGAATATGCGATTTGTTTCTCTGGCGATATCCAGTTCACGCCCCTTTTCATGTTATTTGTATTGTCTTCTTTTCCTCATTACAGGCTCAGAGTTGTGCATCTTGGGCTCCCTAACAAGAAACACATAAATATCAAGAGGGCAGCTGTCAGACCTTTGAAAAAAAATCATCACCACCACCAAAAACACAATAGTTATTCCAGAGTTTCCACTAGCAAATGCTACAGCTAAGATTAAAGACAGCTTTCAGCATATCCATTTACTTTCACAGTTTCGTAACCTCAGTAGAATGTGGGTATGATTACGTGTACACACACACGCTCACATACTTAATTTTCAGAAGATACTCTTTAGGGGTCAGATGTTCTATGCTTGGTCTTAGCTATTGTTTCAGTGACAAGGACAACATTTTTATAATAATACAAGAAAAAATATTTGGGGTAAAATCCCAGGCAGTACTATCTCTTTAATTCTTCATCTTTCGTATCTTGTTTGTTTTTACTGCTGTTAATTTGTTATTTATTCCCACCGAACGTGTGCCCACTTGCCTATCAAGGCAATTCTTTTTTTTTTTTTTTTTTTGCGGTACGTGGGCCTCTCACTGTTGTGGCCTCTCCCGCCGCGGAGCACAGGCTCCGGACGCGCAGCCCCAGCGGCCATGGCTCACAGGCCCAGCCGCTCCGCGACATGTGGGAATCCTCCCAGGCTGGGGCACGAACCCGTGTCCCCTGCATCGGCAGGCGGACTCCCAACCACTGCACCACCAGGGAAGCCCAAGGCAATTCTTTATCCCAGGAGAAAGTATAAGTTTGTCTCTCTGTGACTAACTCGACCCTGACCATGCCATAAACAAAGGTTTAGAAGTCTGGGTTGTTTCAGAAAAGGTTTATCGAGCACCTGCTGTGTGCCAGGCACAGGTATGTTCTAGTGGGTTTCCAGCCCATTCCTTCCGTTAATGGCTACGTGGCCTTGAGTCGGTTATTTAATCTCTGTAAGCCTCTGGTTCTTGTAAAGTGGGACAGTGATGCTTTCTCTTCAACCGGTTGTGGTTAGGACCTAAAGCCCCTGGGCCCTGAAGAGGTGTTTAATATATGCTTCCATTTTCTTCTCCATCCCCTCTGTGCTTGGGGGCTGGCATTGGGAAACTAAGTATCTTCAGGTTTCAGCATTTTCAATTTTGTATACTGTGCTTATGCATCACTTGTTTCCTAAAAATATTTCCTCTTTGTAGTTTCAATTTTCCCCTTGCCCTAAAACTTCCCAACCACACATAACCTTCTGTGTCTTGCCTTGGAGCTGCCCACATTTTGATTCACTTATGCATTGCTGCCATTCTGAGAAGACAGTAAGTGCAGTTTGGTACTTAACCAAAATGTCATGGAAGTTTAAATTACTTCTTTGGGGGAGGGAGTGCTGTACTTTCTCTGATGCATTTTTTTCAGGGCCATGTCATTTTAAAAAGGAGGAATAGCCTGTGGTCACTGGTGTTAGTCATTATCTACTAGTCTCATAACCCTCTCCCCAGCTACTTTACAAATACCTCAAAGGAAGGAGCCCTTTTATAATAGACAGTACATTGAGCATTTATTGTCTATAATGATGAGCAAGGTACTGTCTCAGGCACTGTGGCCAGTACAAAAATGAAGGATGGCTAATGTACAAGAACTTGGAAGGAAGCAGCATTAAGAACATTTCTGGAATCCTCTCACCTAGCATTTCTTGGTGAGTGCCCTGCCCTAGTGCCTTGGCTTTCCTGCCTGTGCCCATTATTGGTTTTTCTTCTCTCCTGTCAGTCCTTTGTGTCTGTCTTACACTGCTCTTCCCTCCACTGGGGTGGTTTCTTTTTTCCCCCAGTGTTTTCCTCATTGCCATCCCCCGCAACTCAGCCAACTTCTCTATCCCATTCTTCTTCCTGCCTTGGGAATTCCTACCTTTTCCTTAAGACACTCTTCAAATATCACCTCCTCGTGAGGTCTTTCCTGATCTCCACTGACAGTTAATTACTAATGTCTCTCTTCTTTCTTCCACATGAAAGAGTTCTGTCATAACAAACTGACATCGTTTACTGATCTGCCCACACCACTGGACAGTGAACTCGGCAAGGGTAACAAAATAACAAAGGTTTGATGGATAAATAAATGGATCAACGAATGAATAATCGAATACACAATCTCTGTCCCCAGAGGATTTACAATTTATGGGGGAGACAGATATGTCAATAACGAACTGCAAAGTAAAGTACAAATACAAATGTACTAAGGAAAATGCCACACACTTTGAGTTTTTTCAGAAAGGCTTAGATTTACTTGCTTAGTTCACTTCATAATGGATTGGAGCCGTGAAACAGTTACTGTAGATTGCACCCGACCTTCTTTTTTAAAGGCCTTAGTCTAGCTGGCCTCAGAAACCCTGTTATGTATGCATGCCCTGGTAACACACAGCAGCAGACTAACACAGGCTTGGCCTTTCTATTTGCAAATACAGGCCCTTGAAATATACATGAAATGTAAGACGCTGGTATTGGCACAGTGACATGAACACCTCCGTATTCTATGAAATCCCTGACCTAGTTACACTGCTGAAAGCATAGCTTTAGTGCATGTAATGCCCAGCACGTGGAAGAAATTGTTATCTTGAGAAAAGTAAATTTTGCATTCCCCAAGTTCTATATTATTAAATCTGTGATCTTAATATTACATTAGAGTAGACATTTTATTCAATTATATGGACAATGAAATAAGAACTGAGAAAGAGGTAGCTGGCCCAGATTCCCCTGGGTGTGAAAAGATGATATTTATTTTATCTACTTCTGACAATGAAGGTTAAATTGTTACATAAAGCTCCTACCAGCAAAATATCAATTCAGATGGAGGTTAATTCTTCAGTCATACTTGGCTTTCAACACTTTGTCATCAGAACTAAGCAGCTGAACATTTCTGCCCTAAAAATGGGTGGAGTTGGATCTTCCAATATGCTGGATCAAGAAAATTGAACGTGGCCAAGAGCTGACTATTGCCAAATTAAACAAATGGACTTGGGGCTTGCTCAATAAAATAAACTGTTTCTAATGATCCAATGCATGGAAATATAGGGGCTTTTCTTTTTTCTATATGGAGGGAAATATTTCTCACCAATGTACTTTCAGAAAGTGATGTTGTATACCCAGTAGGCCATGAAAAGGTGAAAGTATAAGTGAGGTTGGGGGAGGAATTCTTCTCCATCTTCCTCCTGCGAGCTGATGTTTTAGCTCTGTTCTAGGAGAAAGGGGTAGGGAACGTGGACGGTTTCATCTGTCCTTGTCAACCAGTTGGTTCTAATAAAGTCTAACGATTAGGCTTAGACGGTCTGTTAACTGCATGGTGTGAAAGCCGGTAAGAACTTTCAGTTAAAGTCAACCCTGAGACCACAAAACCTTAGATAAGATTAAATTCTAGCATCTAAAGAGCTCTCCACTAATCTGTCTAACAGGCTGAAATCCAACTCAAGTGTCATTAACTTAATAACACTCAAGTCTAAATGCCACAAAGCAAAAGCTTATTAAAAATGAACAACTTAGAGAACCAAAAAAGGGAGGGGGAGGGAAATGAGGATTTTTTTTTAATTAACAACTTCTTGCAGGATATAAGTTGCAGGTATCATTTCCTTTAGGCCAAATCATTTAAGTGAATCTAGTTGTAAAGCAGTTTACACTCTCCAGGATCACTAGAGGTTAAACACCTAATCAACAAATGCGTATTATCGCTTCCCTTTCCTTTCTTCATTTCCTTTCTTAACAATTGGATACTATTCCTGAGTGATTAACGTAGCACATGATCTCTTTCTCATTTTCCAACTTCATCCTTTGAAACCAAAAGTGAATTAACAACCCTTCCTAAACTTCCTGCCATGGTTCTCACTTGCTTAGGGATGTGATGTGGATTTCTGGAAATGCCCAGTTAAAGGAGAGTATGTCCACATAGACTCCAGTTCCCTGATGATCAGCCCCTCTCACCTCACCCCGTCCTCCCATCCTCGTTTGCCTTTACAGTATGGAGCTGATACTGTAGAAGCAGCCGATTATCAGGAAAGCCAGATCAGGTAAATTAACTTAATGAAACAGATAACTCTGTGTGTAAGTATACCTTTGAAACTGACTAGGCTCAAATATCCACTCAGCTAATGAGCCTGCCATAGGACCCTGGCAGAGGTGTAATCCTTCTGCCACTAAAAGCCTTTCCACAGCCCTGCATCCTATCTTTCTGTCCGAAAACTAGGCAGGAGCTTAACAGCTGCCAAGCTTCCAAAATGCAAACAGCAGCAGTTGCCTATCTAAGTTGTGATTGATGGTGCACAAAAATACACAGCTACTTCATAGTTATGCTGGCCCGCAACAAATTAAGGATCTAAACCTTTGTGCTAGGCAGATAGCCAGTATATCGTGGGGGACTGCTGTGGCTCTATAATTATATCCAGCCTGATAATTATCCATTCCACCGCTGTGAATGGCCGGTACCCAGGGACTTTAATTTCACTGTCCCCCTCCACCAGTTAATGCCTGACCCTATGTCACTCTGACTGTGAAAGACGCTGAAGGAGACAAATGAGTTTTTCTCTGACTATGTTAAATTAACTAATGGATTCTGATTGTGAAACTGGCATCATAATAACAAACCAAGGCTCTGCTTTGCTGGGTGGACATGTAGACAGTCTCTAAGGGTTATTAACTTCAGGCATTAGAACAAAACGACAATAAAACCAAAAACATCTGGCGAGTGTGAATGTAAAGAACCTATTGAGTGTGAATAGTGATTAAAGAAATACTTTATATTTCAACCCGTTATTTTGGTGTCTGAGACACGTCTACAAGAGAGCTGTTGTAGGGCCTAAAACTAGGGATTAAGTGACCAGTTTTAATCAGCATTTCCCCCTTTTCTTTGAGTGCTTTTGTTTTCCTACTCACAAGGTGGCTGTAATTCAATATGGCTGCACATCTTTTTGAGCTAAATGTAAATCCTGAATATCTTAGACTGAAAATAATCACTGTTTTCATTGCTTTCATTCTAATGTAAAAGGCACTATTGCTTCCAGTAATTGGTAAAGGACATTATAGTCTGTCCAATAGGGTAACTGTACAGATTCCAGTGTTGTAGCTATACAGACACCCCCTGTTACACATGGTCTTAATTTTTAATATGTATTTTTCGTTTAGTTCACTAAAATATTATGGGTTTCATTTTCGTGCAGCTGAAAAGATAAATGTCCTTTCCCATGTCCCCATCACAAGTCTGTGTGTTCTGGGAGATTAAAAAACTGTAACTCATCTGTTCCGTACCGTATTAAGAGTGAAATTTGGCAATCTAGATGTGAATTTATTTCCAAAAAGAAACAGAATCTGGTAAGTTTTTGTCTTTTAGAGGAAAGAATATTTTAGAAGCTTAACTTATTTTTAAAAAGACTCATACTGATTTTTTAAAAAAGATAAAATTGTATATAATTTTATTTAAACCCTTTGGACTTCTGAAGAGTAAAAAACCCATATTAATCTAAGAATTTTACTTTTGAGGACAGGATACTGAAAATACAGAAGTCATAGAATCTTTCTTAATCAGTGACCAAAAATACCTGTTTACCTTTATTGTAGGTGGTATATTTTCAGAAGGGTTCCCTCTGCCCAAGAGGAATTTATTTTTGCAAAATAATAACATTTTATTGTGTTTACCATGAGTCAGGCTCAGCACTCTTTATGTGTTATGACTCATTTAATCCTCACAACATCTCCAGACAGATGCTATTATTATCCCCATTTTACAGGTTAGGAGACTTCCTAAGGTCACACAATAGTAAGTGGGGGAGCATGGATTTGAACCCTGGGCAAGCCAACTCCAACGCCTATTCTTAACTACTATGCATACTGCCCTCTAATCATAGTCATTTCCTAAATCTTAAATTCACTAAACATTTAATAAGTGCCTGTTATTCTAAGTGCAGGGCATCATACTGGAGGTTGGGGTTAGAAATGGGAGGGTCTAGAGTGGAGAAAAGGGGGGACAAAATTTTAAAGAAACATTCTTCCTACAATCCGGTCAGACGGACACAACTCAATGACTTTAATTTGATGTTATAAATCCTGCCTTTCCCAGTTGGCCTTTCCATCTGGGGAACTGTGGGACCCAGAGGCTAGTGTCAGAGGCACTTGGGTCTCTCAGGTCACGCCCGGCCCAGTCGACCTGTGTAAAGGCCTTCCTTTGCCACTGGAGACATTTACAGGGTTACCCTCCTAAAGGCATCCACAACCTGGTGGTAAAAGTCCTCACCTACGTCACATCACGGTGCCTTGTTATTTTCCCTCAAACTCCAGTGGACATCAGTCACAATGCCTTTGGATGCAGTTGCTTTGAAACCACTGGCTCTTAGCACCCTGTCACACATGACCCAATCGTTAAAGTGTCATTAGCAGAGACCCAGACAGATGACAGGTGTAAACAGTTTATAATTTACAGAGTGCAGGATCAGGTTTCTCCACGCCCTCTGCCAACAGCTCACAAGCACTCCTTAGCTTGGCCCTGTGTATGCACTGTACACATTTTTACAGGACTGTTTTAAAATAAATCCCATGTCGCACCTATTTAGTAACCTTTTGGCCATTTGAATCCCTTTGACTGTTCGGGAAAACTATGCAAAGCTATTGGTTCATTTTGAAGTTAAGATTTCAAAACGTCCTGTCAACTAAATAAAACGCACGTGCCTTGGAATCCTCGGAATGGACTGTCCTTCAACTCTGTGCTGTGGATTTCCTTCTTTCCTTTTTCCTTTTTTGAACCTGTGGTGCTCTTGTGCATTGGAGATGGCAGGTTGGTAAATTACTAGCTTTTAAAGGGACTGGCCGTTTGTTGCTCTGTGCACGGATGTGGGATTTCTGACGCCTTTTTAGTCGGTCCTCCTGAGCCGCCTTCTGCATTTTTCAGTGCTGACATGTCTCAGTAAAACTTTGACTGACTGGAATACTTGGGGGAGGGGGGTTCTGGCTGAATGATTTCCTGGTTAAACTGAAAGTTATTTAGAAAGCTCTTGTTATTGAAAATCTTTCCAAAATACATCAGCACACTTTCCTCTGGAGTGAGGCAGCACGGCTGGAGAAAAATTGTACATAGCTGTTTGGAAGGGCTGCAAACAAATTTAGCAACGCTGCTAACTGCTCTCCAGTCCTTTCTCTTACTCGAAAGCAGCCCCTCCCTGGATTGACGAGGCAGTTCAGATGGCAGACCCTTACTACCCTCTTCAAAACCTCTTTCCCTGTCTAGGTGGAGGCCCCACTTCCTACCGGCGGCGTAAAACCAAGGCCAGGTGGCCATCGGCTGTTTTTTTCCCGTCCTCACACGCCTCCAGGCTTCCCTCCCTCGGGTTTCCACTTGCCTTCAAGACTCACCCCTCCTTCACCTCGTTCCACATTCATTCTTTCCACCCTCCCCAAGGAGGCTGCCCATCTCTTTGGCCCTTTCTCTGGAAGTTTCACTCTCTCCCAACCCACTGACACAGCCATTAACACGCCTGTCTCCCTACTCCAAACAGACCTTTCTCTCCATCTGTCCCCCTCTTGAAGGCCTTAACCTTCCTTGCCAGATGCCTCGCCCGGGTTGGTACAGCTCAACCCGCACTTACCTCCCGACCTCCATCCGCTCCCCAGTGATCTGTTTCCCCTTGCCTGTAACTCCACCGGAGCTGCTCTAGCAAAGGCCGTCAGGGACTAGCTCCGGAATCCAGTGGCTCTATCTCAGCAAGCCTTGTTGATTCTTCCTAAATACAGCTAGAATTCCTTCCCTTCTTTCCACATCTGCTGCCACCTCTGTTCTGCTGACTGTGTATGGAGCATGAAGCGGGTCTCAACCTGCTTCACTGCTTCCACCGCATTTGGCACAAAATACAGACTTCCTGAACCCACGGCCCTGCACACTCAGCTCCTGAGAGCCCGTCCCCACATTCCAGCCAGCCAGCGCCGGGGCCCTCCAATGTTCTAGAGCTCCGTCTTGCCTGGAGCTGTTTTCACTCGTGGTTCCCTCGACCTGGAGAGCTCTTCCCCCTGGCCTCCCTGGCTGGCCCCTCCTCCTCTTCCAGCCCTTAGTTCAAATACTACCTCCTCTGAGACCTTTCGTGCCCAAACCATCTGTGTGGGTTCCCGACACTCCCTCCTCATCACAGCGCTGTTTTTCTTTTTCTTTTCTTTTTTTTTTTGCGGTACGCGGCCCTCTCACTGTTGTGGCCTCTCCCGTTGCGGAGCACAGGCTCCGGACGCGCAGGCCCAGCGGTCATGGCTCACGGGCCCAGCCGCTCCGCGGCACGTGGGATCTTCCCGGACCGGGGCACGAACCCGTGTCCCCTGCATCGGCAGCCGGACTCTCAACCACTGCGCCACCAGGGAAGCCCCACAGCGCTGTTTTTCATGCAACCCCGTTCTTTCCCTTCGCGCTGCTGACCACAGGCTGCCGTGGGCAGTGTACTCACTTGCTCACTGGTCGGGTTATCTTTTGTGGCCACTAGACTTTGAGCTCATGAATCCTTGGATCATGTCCTTTTTATTCACCACTAGACACCCAGTGCTGAGCCCGCACTGGGAACATAGTTACTGAATGACTGAATGAACAAATGAAGACTTTCTACTTTTACAACAGAGGACCTTTCTAGAAGGTTACAGAAGCCTCACCAAAGATATAACTCAATAAAGAGCAGCTGACGAAGTTCACATTTTCAGCTTTCTAGCGTTTGAAATTCTGTACTCATCTTTCCCTATACGTAAATCAGGCCCCCTCAGCCGGGAGGGGAAAAACACTCAGCGTCATACAAATACACGTGTTGCTATAAGGAGACGAGAGTCTAAAGAAAAGCACAGACATTGTGTCGAGAGCAGGGACTAGGGTGCCCTGAAGGAAGGGAGGAGGGCAGCCTCTGCCCTGGGAGACTAAAGTTAGACCAAGCAATAAGGTCATTGACCTGGCTGGGCAACAGGGAAGCTGGGTAGCAAGTGGGATGCAGAACTGCAAGTCTGCGCAAATGCAAAGTTGGCTTTGCGACGGCGAGAGGGAGAGTACAGGAAGGATTTGGGTGGAGACAAATAGAAATCGCAGCGATGAGCAAAAGCTTGTGGCATAAGGGGGCTGCTGTGAGTGAGCACCGGGAATTCTGTGATAGGCACGTGATCCTGGATTTTGAACAAGATGAAACTGTGACCCAGGTAATATCACAGTTATTCTGACTTTGTATCCAATCAGAAACACAGGTAATTGGGTTGATGATGTTTCTAATATTAGATGGGAATGTAAACTGCAGGAATAAAGGCTGCCGACAACCTGAGGGAGATGATGGAGCAGCCCATCAGCTGGGGCTCAGCGGGAGTCATAAAGCATTCCCATCCACACTGGCATCCTGCGCGGTCCAGGGGGGCCCACACACCCTGAAAAGCGGGGCTGATGCTGAGCTGAGGGAGAAGTTGGAAATACGCAGCAGCTTTCAACAAATGTACAGCTTTTAAACAAGTCATGTTATAACTGTAGGAGCAGAGTTTCTGCTTACGACTCCTCCTATGAACGATTTTGTAAAACAGGTTACACCCACTGCCTCGATTTTTCTCCAATCCAGATTTTCCTATACTGAGACTGTTGACAGCAGGGATTTCTGTATCATTCTAAAGCAAGAAGATGTGGTAGTCATTTTGCATGGCCCTTAAGTTTTTAGGCATTATAAAACAACTATTAAAAAGTTAAATGCCAGTACTAAATAACTCAATCCTATATACCCAAAAGGAAGTGATTTCAAATAAAGATTGATTTCAAATAAAGTCCATCTGGCTTTTAGTTCACCCAGCCCTGTCTACCTACAGGGAACACAGTCACTTCCTCTGCACAGACGGGTTCTCCAGAATCATCAGTTAGAAAACTCACCTTAGGCAGTGTGAGGAAGCAGCAGCCAGCACCAGTAAAGTTGCCTTCCTCTTCCTCCACCCCGTTATTGCAATTAGATTCGTTTTTTGGTATTATTTTAAGAGTGATTGGAATTTTTTTTTTTTTTTTGCGGTACGCGGGCCTCTCACTGCTGTGGCCTCTCCCGTTGCGGAGCACAGACTCCGGACGCGCAGGCTCAGCGGCCACGGCTCACGGGCCCAGCCGCTCCGCGGCATGTGGGATCCTCCCGGACTGGGGCACGAACCCGTGTCCCCTGCATCGGCAGGCGGACTCTCAACCACAGCGCCACCAGGGAAGCCCGAGTGGTTGGAATTTAATTTTAGTTAGGAAGAGTTGGGCCCATTGTTTACTTACAAACAAACAAAAGAATCCTCTCCCCGGCACTAGAGTTCCTGCTTGGCTGGTTTTAAATAGATGAGGCTGACCAGATATTTACCATCAGCTTGGTGAAGAAAGAGACATTGTCCTAGGGAGCCAGAGCCCTGGGAACTCAGTTCACACAGTGATGCGTTGCTAACTAGGTGTGGACTATGACCAATCAAAGTCTCACTGTACATTTCACGGAGGTGGGACCGAAACAGGAAAAGAAAAAGTCCCCAAGTGTCAGCATGTTGGGAAGACATGGTTGCAATAATATTGTGAAACAAACGCTGGCTGGCAGACAACAACCAATAACAAACTGCAAAATGCTTATTGGGGTTTGACCAAGAAAAAGGCCCCCCAGTCTTTCTGAGGACACTGGCAAAAATCCCAGGTCCTGCAACTCCTGGAGAGCTCCCTGAGCAGTGTTTCCTTCAGGTACTGCATTGTCAGCAGCGAGATGTCCTCCGCAGTCAAGGAACAGCTGCACAATGCAAGCAGCCTCTGAATGGTGCAAGAGCTTTTTATTCAGCCCTTGTGTGATATAAAAGAAACAAAAAAACACACAAAAAATCACCCCAACTGGTATTCTTTTGTGCTTTACAAAGGCAGTACTTTTCTGGCTCCAAGTTCAAGACTCATGGGCTATTAGGAGAGGCATGATAGACAATGTATTAGCATGTGTGAAAAAGAATAGGCGTTCCTAAAAATCAAGTCCATAATAAGAGCAGCCCAGTATTTGGAACACCTACCTAGTCAGAAGCATTTCTAGCAGCAGTTAGAAGGTAAGCATTTTGATTCATGTGCTTTCGATGAAAATCTTTTGGCAATAGTCACACACACACACAAACACGCGCGTGTGTGCGCGCGCTCCCTCAAAGATCTATTGATAGGAAACTATAGCAGGTGTTTATAATAAAGGTATTCCTTATGTAGGATGGTAATCGAAGCTAGAATCACAGAGAATTTAGAGCTAAGAAATCATCTAATCCAGTATCTCAGGTTGCAGAGAAGAAGCAGCCTTCTTCCAGAAGAATAGGCTTCTGGAGAAGTTAAATGACTTGCCCAAAGACACAGAGATACTTCATAAGGAAACTTTCATATGCCCTGCATGTGAGACAGTGTTTAGGAGTCAGTAGAGACCAGATCATGGATTTTGCCATCAGTCCAGTCTGGGCTTGGACGCCTAGCACTGCTCATTTCCAGTTGTGTGATCTAGGGAAACATGCTTTTACTCTTCAGAATCTCAACTAATTTAACTAAAAAATGGGGATCATAGTAACAGGTGCCTTTAGGGTTGCTGCTCGGATTAAGTGAACAAATAGCATGCACTAAAAAAATACTGGTTGCTATGATTGTTGCTATTATTATTTTTTTAAATTAATTTATTGGCTACGTTGGGTCTTCATTACTGTGCGCGGGCTCTCGTTGCGGCAAGCGGGGGCTACTATTTGTTGCGGTGTGTGGGCTTCTCATTGCAGTGGCTTCTCTTGTTGCGGAGCACGGGCTCTAGGTGCGCTTCAGTAGTTGCAGCACGCAGGCTCAGTAGTTGTGGCTCCCGGGCTCTAGAGTGCAGGCTCAGTAGTTGTGGCACGTGGGTTTAGTTGCTCCACGGCATGTGGGATCTTCCCAGACCAGGGCTTGAGCCCATGTCCCCTGCATTGGCAGGCGGATACCTAACCACTGCGCCACCAGGGAAATCCTTGATTGTTGCTATTATTAATAGTAGTCATGTTTTCATCTTCTTGGGAATTTTAGTACATTTAGAAAAAATAACAGAAAAGATACTAAAAAACCCCCACGAGAGTACATGAGTTAGCATATGGAGAATAAATGCAGGCAGGTCACACAAGCAATATGTTTAATTGCTTTATCTGCTCTTAAAAACTTAGGTCAGTTGCTCTGTAGGAATAACAATCTGCTGTCTTCACACATGAATATCATTCCTCTTATCCATCTACTTAGGCTCAATGGTCTGAGGGTTTATTTCCCAATGTTAGTAATAGGTATTTGTTGATTCTTTAAAAACATTTTACCTTCCTCAAATAACTTACTGCTGAGCATTTTCATTTTTTCCCCCTGATGATGGGTGGGTATCCTAAAGTAATGAACTTGGATGGCCAGGATGCAATGCCACTTACTGTCCTGAGATGTCAGCCTCACATATGTGGAGCCACCCAGGCTGTTGAGATAATGCATGACTTTCAGGTCCTTCAAATTCCATGTGTTCCAAAGCTCTTTTAACACTATCATTTTACATGAGTTCTCTGGATAGCTCTGTTCAGAGGAATAGAATTTCAGTTAGTGCTTTTGCTTTCAACAACAGTTTTGTAATACTTTTGTCTGTTATCTTATTTAACCTGTTGTGTATATGTTAGACTATACTTAATAACTTTTTCATGTACTTATATTAACTCGGAGTTGGTAGTGTCTTTTGATGGAAGTCATTCATAACAACCAAGAAAATATCATTTTCAGTTGTATGTTCTGCAACCAGGCAAATTTTTCTTCATTATATATAAAGTGCAGTTTTAAACGGCTACATCTTTTCCTTACGTACCGTACCCCAACACCCCGACTTACGGAAGTTGGAACAAATGGCATTTCTTTCCTCAGCACTAGGCAACTTTTTGCGATGGGGTTTTAGCTGTGATGATCTGGGCAAGCATTATGTGGTAGGTCTGCTTCCTAAAGCTGAAGGTGATACTGGGTTGCTTTTGTAGTTCTTGTTGGTTTTTGGTCTTCTTCCTGGAATAAATGTCACAAATTCCTAATTCTAAGGGTGCTTAAGAGGTGTGAACTGTTGAGTATGCACATAATCTGACATGCTATGAAAAGCGTTCTCCTGGTTTTGCGATCTGATAACAAAACAAATCATTGATGCTTAGCACTTGTAAGAACCGTCTTGCCTCTGCAGCTGGGCTGGGTGGTACACAGAGCTGCCATCCATACTCTTAGGTTATACTTCAAAGAAATGGCTCCCAGTATTCTAATATGGTAACCTTGTACCTCTCACTATAACACATCTTCAGAATTCCCCTAATGCTGACTTGTGTGGCCTTTCTTTAATTTGTGCCTGATTGATTCCCCTCAAATCTCACATAAACATAAAAAAACTGAAGGAGTTCCTTCAGTAACTTGATTTTCACTGCTAGAATTGTTAACACCATTTCCGTCAGTGGTAGACGTTCAGATTAAATGATTTACAGGTCTTCTGTATGCAGAAAACTATAAGACACTGATGAAAGAAATTAAAGATGATACAAACAGATGGAAAGATACACCATGTTCTTGGATTGGAAGAATCAACATTGTGAAAATGACTCTACTACCCAAAGCAATCTACAGATTCAATGCAATCCCTATCAAACTACCACTGGCATTTTTCACAGAACTAGAACAAAAAATTTCACAATTTGTATGGAAACACAAAAGACCCCGAATAGCCAAAGCAATCTTGAGAAAGAAAAATGGAGCTGGAGGAATCAGGCTCCCTGACTTCAGACTGTACTACGAAGCTACAGTAATCAAGACAGTATGGTACTGGCACAAAAACAGAAATATAGATCAATGGAACAGGATAGAAAGCCCAGAGATAAACACATGCACATACGGTCACCTTATTTTTGATAAAGGAGGCAAGAATATACAATGGAGAAAAGACAGCCTCTTCAATAAGTGGTGCTGGGAAAACTGGACAGATACATGTAAAAGAATGAAATTAGAACACTCCCTAACACCATACACAAAAATAAACTCAAAATGGATTAAAGAGCTAAAAGTAAGGCCAGACACTATAAAACTCTTAGAGGAAAACATAGGCAGAACACTCTATGACATAAATCACAGCAAGATTCTTTTTGACTCACCTCCTAGAGAAATGGAAATAAAAACAAAAATAAACAAATGGGACCTCATGACACTTAAAAGTGTTTGCACAGCGAAGGAAACCATAAACAAGATGAAAAGACAACCCTCAGAATGGGAGAAAATATTTGCAAATGAAGCAACTGACAAAGGATTAATCTCCAAAATTTACAATCAGCTTATGCAGCTCAATATCAAAAAAGCAAACAACCCAATCCAAAAGTGAGCAGAAGACCTAAATCAACATTTCTCCAAAGAAGACATACAGATGGCCAACAAACACATGAAAGAATGCTCAACATCATTAATCATTAGAGAAATGCAAATCAATACTACAATGAGATATCACCTCATACTAGTCAGAATGGCCATCATCAAAAAATCTACAAACAATAAATGCTGGAGAGGGTGTGGAGAAAAGGGAACCCTCTTGCACTGCTGGTGGGAATGTAAATTGATACAGCCACTATGGAGAACAGTATGGAGGTTCCTTAAAAAGCTAAAAATAGAACTACCATACGACCCAGCAATCCCACTACTGGGCGTATACCCTGAGAAAACCATAATTCAAAAAGAGTCATGTACCACAATGTTCACTGCAGCTCTGTTTCCAATAGCCAGGACATGGAAGCAACCTAAGTGTCCATCTACAGATGAATGGATAAAGAAGATGTGGCACGTATATACAATGGAATGTTACTCAGCCATAAAAAGAAATGAAATTGAGTTATTTGTAGTGAGGTGGATGGACCTAGAGTCTGTCATACAGATTGAAGCAAGTCAGAAAGAGAAAAACAAATACCGTATGCTAACACATATATATGGAATCTAAAAGAAAGTGGTCATGAAGAACTTAGGGGCAAGACGGGAATAAAGAAGCAGACCTACTAGAGAATGGACTTGAGGACACGGGGAGGGGGAAGGGTAAGCTGGGACAAAGTGAGAGAGTGGCATGGACATATATACACTACCAAATGTAAAACCCGATAGCTAGTGGGAAGCAGCCGTATAGCACAGGGAGATCAGGTCGGTGCCTTGTGATCACCTAGAGGGGTGGGGTAGGGAGGGTAGGAGGGAGGGAGACGCAAGAGGGAAGCGATATGGGGATATATGTATATGTATAGCTGATTCACTTTGTTATAAAGCAGAAACTAACACACCATTGTAAAGCAATTATACTCCAATAAAGATGTTAAAAAAATGATTTACAGGTCTTTAAAGTCCAGATACTTTATATTTTAGTTTTTATTTTACTTCTGTCCTGGAATTTCTTAACCTCTTGATTTTTATATAAAAATTTAATTATTTAGGTCATTGGTCACATCAGTTGTTCTCTCCGATGTATCTTAAATTAACATTAGCTGCAGAACACATTATATTGCTGTGGTGAATTTTTAGTTTGTTGAGTAAGTGTTCTTGAAAATTTTCTGATCTCATTGATTGTTTTGGTAAGTCTTCTTTCCATTACCAGTTAATTTCATCATATTCATTTTCTTGTACTAAACTGTGCATTTTTTACAAAACTTCTTTTCTTTTACTGTAACTTCTTGGTTAGGTAAAAGATGGATCTTTTTTATATGCTCAGGCTGATATTTTCTTCAGATAATGAGACAGGATCCAAATACTCTTCTCAGGGCATGCAGTTATTGTAACACTAAGATATATAGATTTTTTTCTTTGATAGGGAAAAGTATCCATTATCATTCTTTTGATTCACCATCAATTCAAATACCACTTGTAAAGTAGATAAGTGAAAAATTACTGTGGCAAATGCAGGCCAAAATGGACCCTGTCATCACCACAGACTGCAACACGGAAGCCATTTCCTGCCCTGTGCCCTCCATCTCTGGATAAACTCCTGCTTCAGGTGTTGGCTATAGCTCTATTTCAAGCCACTTCTACTAGAAGAGGCTGGCCCCTGGTTATTCCCTGAAACAGAGCAGAAATGAGCTCCCCCATCTTTGCCACAGGTCACTCTAACCTCTCACTGTCAGAACCATGATATGGCAAGATAAGGAGGTGGGGCATGAGGGTGCACTGGAGTTCTGTCCCCAGATTCCCTGTTTGCTCGTAATCCGGCACCCCTCACATTTCAGAGACCGATGTTGTGTGTACGCACGTGTTACATACCTAATGTCAAGAGTGAGAGAGCGAGAAAAGCAAACTTGGTCCAAGCTAACGTTTCTCACTTGTGTCTTCCCTGGCGGTTTATTCTCGTTTGACTGGCACCAGTACCAGCCGACACCTTTTCCTTCAGATCAGCATCGTTTGGCTTTTAGATGACAGTATATTTCTGCATGGCTGAATGCAGACAGGAAAAAGTCTTGTGTAAATAACATTTTCCATTAGCAACACTGAACTGATGTCAAAGCTCTTGATCCATCCCAAGACAATAAAATTCACAAGCATGATAATAGGAAGGTGACAATGTAAATGGTTTACGGTGGAGATTGTGGTGCTCCACTTGATTCTAATTGGGGCAAAATAGAGGAGTCACATCGGGATCATGTCTTTCTCAAGCTGCAAACGCTTGATAACATTCATGCGGATCAGCGTTGATGGGTGGTGCCAGCGGAGGGTGAACACAAAAACAGTTGAATCACTTGCTGGCCTGGCTACGCGAAATGCTAATTAGTGATGATCACTGTGTCCAATGCACGTTAAATATTCAAAATAAGAATCCAGATTCATACCACAGGTCTTTGATCTAAACCTGTTGTGTTTGTTTTCAGAAATCTTATTATGACTGTTGTGTGTGAGGGAGGGGGGGAGGCAGAGTCACCAAAATTCTTATTATTTATTTTTTAAATGATAACTAGTATTCAAGGACCTTTGAAAGCAATATTCTTAAAAGGTAGCAACCCTCGACTGATGTGACTAAATAAAGGGTAAATGACTGTCCGTGATCCTATGCCGAGGCCACACACACAAGTTCATTCTGTCAGTACCAAGCTCACATTGTCACTGTAAGTTCAAATGCTAATTAGTAGTTAGAAGAACTTGGTAACATCTTACACCTGAATGGGTATCTAGGGCAGAAAAAGCTTTAAGCTTTTTAAGATGCTTGCTTTATCCAGTTTCTCATGTGCAGAAACACATGTTGTATCTTGGGAAATGCACTGCTGTTTGCCCACTGCATTTCTTCCCCATGTTTTCTGAAAATTCTGTCCCTGCTGCTGGGAGGGTAGCCTGGAGAGCCATCAAAAACTAAGTCTCTTTATATTTCGTCTTCCTTTGAGATAAAGGAATTGGTGTGGGATTTTTAAAAAGACTTTGGATAGGGAGTTTGAGATCATCATTTCCTATATCCTTTCTAGTTGTTCTTTGCTAACCAAAAATAGTGTAAAGGTCTAGGAACTATGCACCAAAGCCACTACCATAACTAACCAATATTCTGGTGTTTATATAAGTCATAAATCTGGACAGTTCTTTGAGAAATAAAGTATCTTCTACAGGGCACTCAGCATTTTCATCTTGGTTGCTCTACTGTGTTTTCTTTCTTTCCAAGAGATGCCTCCCCAGCCTCTTCACACACAGATACGATTTTAACAGCCTTTTTTTTAAAGGACCCTGTCTCTTTATCTTTCATTAACAGGGTTAAGGAAACATTTGTTTTCTCCCGTCTCATTTACTTTAGACTACAGGGAATTTAAAAGCAACACCCAACCATACATCTACTGTATCAAAGAAACTAAAAAAAATTTTTTTTTCAAAGGCAAATAACACACTCTACTGGATGCCGAAAGAATTTGGATTTCTTTGAAGGTGAAGCCTGACCATTTGCAGATACTAGTAAATCAGGGCAACCTTGTGGGGTTTAGCATCATTTTAAACTCGGCATAAAGCTGGTTCCCGTGTCACGCTTGGAGAAACAGGAAGCGTCTGTGGCTGAATGGTCCCAAGAGCAAGGAAGTGAGGGTGCCAGAGCCTCTTCTGTTCAGGATTGCTTGGTTCACTTCTCCATCTCTTTACTCCTCTAGGCCGGCAACCACTTCCTTTATTCCAGAGGCTGCTGTTTCAGCACCACTTGAACCTTTTCCCTGATGTTTTTTGTCCCGTGGGAGATAGCATCATTTTCCATTTGTAACATTGGGATTCTGTGATGTCAGTCTATTTGAATATTCAAAGCCCAAGCAGCATAACATCAAGTTGAAGGTTTTTCTCCCCTAAGCTCTGAAAATACTAGCTTTTCTCTTTCAAAATGATGTCAATTTCATTTTTCAACTACTGCGGGTTATGGTTGGTTTTTTGGTTATGGCTATGCCTGCGTTCCTTTAAGCCTTAGAAGGTGCTGCCTTTCTATTTCATAACTAACTAAATTTTACTTAATGTTTTTGGAAAGCCCTTACAAGTTCCCTTGGTTCAGTAAAACCCTCTCCCCCTGCGCCCTCCCATGCGTGGAGCCTGAGAGCCCAGATAATCCAGGTCAGGAGAGGGTCGCTCCCACGTGGAACCCCTCCACTCTCACCTTTTCTGGGATCCTCTTTGCAACTGCAGATGTGTCTCAATCTTTTGTTTTTCTCTTGATCTAGTTTCTGCTGAAAATACTTTTTTCTTCCTAGAATAATTCTCATTACTCTTGAACCCTAATAGGTTCTATTGTAGAAATACTATAGAAATACCCACTAATCTAAAAATAAAACTTCTCCTTAACCTCTACACTTGTTAACCTTTTAAATAAGACCAAAAATTTCATTTTCTAATTCCAAGCGGTCAAGACTGGCCAACATGTGCTAACTTTTTGATCTTCTCCAAAAGTTTATAATCCTACTAGTTTCCTGGCTTGGCAGGGCTGTTGCACCCAGATTAGGCAGCAGAGATACCACTCCCGCATACTGACATGAGTTTGTGCTGGAAGAAGAAAAAGAGAAGTAAATGGGACAATACGATAAGGCACACAGATTTGGTTAGATAATGCGGTTAAGCCTCCACGCTCTTGGTCAAGTCTCCAGTGTGGTCAGATTCATGCCCAACTAACCCTTTTCACGTTTGTGGTAGACTTCATAGGTTCTCTCTTCTCCTTTGATTGTCATCAAATTCTTTAACCTTTTGGGCAGCTCTTAAAATACATTTGGCCAGTCTTTAATTACATGGCAGTCAGTATTCTCTGCTGTATTTCTCAGGCAGATTAAATGTGCCTTGGTAGAGATAGGAAAAAAAAAAATTCTCTTTGGTCCCTAGTATTTCCAAGAAATAACTCGTCTACTGGAAAAGCTTGGAATAGACTCTAGTCCTTCTTCCAGCAACATATTTACACTTCCGGTTTATTACTGCTGAAGGCACTCCTTCCAACCTCTGGCACTAGGGGTGGCCCTTCCTTATGAGAGTTGGTTTCTGAGATCACTGAGGAATCTCCTTCCCAACCGTCCCTCCCGAGCTTGGGGTCAGGCACAATCTGGGACACGGATGCAGTTTGCAGTTTCCTTGTGTACTTTTTGGGAGAGGTCTTGGGAGAGGTCTCCTGTGACGCTCAGAATGAATTCTGCCTGCCAAACAGGACTGAGATAATTACATCAAAATGTTACAAGGACAAAAAATTACTGGTCAACATGTAATTACTGTGATATCACCATTCCTAGTCAATATTTCTCTAGCTTGGTACTTATTGCTTTTAGACTTTGGCATGAAAGGTGAAGTGGCAGGGGTTTATCTGCAGCCTCACCCTCCACTGTTACAGGAAACTGTAAGAGGCTTATTCACATACTACCTAATCACTTGATTGCTCTGGAAAATGGTGGCCCGGAGTGGGAAAGTAAGAGACAAGGGTCGATCTAGTCTCTCCATGTAGGTAGGAAGAGGCCATTCAGATGTGGTGACAGTCTGCTCTGAAGAGGAGCCCTTTTTATCCTGCCATCTTCACAGCCCCATCCAGTTCTGCTGTCCATCAAAATTGTGGAGGCGATGGCAGAAATCCTCATTTGCCTTAGAATCAGGGAACACAGTGTGAGCTATCCTGGGAAGCTGTTATGATGATGAAGATTGTCTTGGGCTGTAAAGCATTTTGGAAGCAGGAAATTTTAATAAAATAAGTCATTTCAGTAATAAGTGCATCCTAGAAACCAAGGGCAGAGTCTTGTTTCCTAGAGCCAAAGCTCTGAGACCTGACGAAAGCCATAATCCTAAAGGCCATTGAGATTAGTGTCACTCTTCTTATCACCCAGCGCTCTCACCTCAGTTCTATTTGCCCATGTGGCCTTGGGGCTGTTAGACAAATATTGGGCCCTCATGACTCCACAGGTACAAGCATGTCAAGGTCCAAGTTAATGACTTCCCTGAGACATTCTGCTTTACATCTTGAAAGATAAACTACCAACAAAGATCATCACCAACAAAGATCATCACATCCCTACAGTGTAGTTAGCTAGCAAGCTAAAAAGTTTTTGTTTCTCCTTTTTCTATGACGACCCCATTTTTGCACCCCACATTCTGTGTGTCCTCACATCTCATGTCCATGAATCCTTTTGCCCAGTGCCTCTCAAACATTACTGGGTACCACAGTCACCCTGTTACAATACAGACTCACCGCCAGTCAGACTGGCGGGGTGTGGGGAGGCCTGAGCGTTTGCGTTTCTAATAAGCTCGCAGATGGTGCTAATGCTAATGCTGCTGGTTGGTGGGCCACACTTCCAGGAGCAAGGCTATAGATCACCTGTCAGCTGGATCATAGGGCTGGAAGTAGGTGATGTCTGGGAGCTCTTTCCTGCAGCCAGAAGGCTGTCCACATTGCCTGGAAAGCCCCCATACCATTACACAGGTCCTTATCGTAACCCCTTCCAGTGAACATAACACCACAAGGGGGGATTAAAGAGCTTTCAAAACTCAGATCTCGAAAACGACCGAGTCCACCCATTTTCCCTGATTCCATCTCCCCACATGTTAACCACTCCCACCTCTTTTTACTGCTCATTATAGCTAGTCTGAGCAAACACAAGCTTTGGCCTGATAAGCTATCAACTGACTTTTCCATAAATATAGATTCTCATGAAAAACAGAAAGAAAAGGGAACAGAATGGAGAGGTGTCATATGTTCAATTTATTTTTGGTTCCAAACCTATTTCTTTCCTTAGGCTTGTTACCTGATTTCCATTAAGTCATCCTGTTTGCTCTCTGCCTTTGCATCTGTTTTTCCTGCTCTATAGAGACATTAAAAGGATTTTGAAAAAAACTGTTAGCCTTAAAAAAAAAACCAAACTATCCTTTTATTTTAGTGGCATTGAAGAAATGGACATGTCTACCAAGTGTCCTGAAGAGGTATATAGCCCTGATGTGGCTGAAAAACCTCATATTCTATTTTATGGATCTTTGCTTTGATCCTTTTCTTCCATGTCATCCCAATTGGGTTCCCAGCCAAGGAATCCAATGTGCTAAACCCTCGAAATATATTCACACTATATTTGTATTTGTTTATTTTTCAGTATTCAAACATGAAATTAACTCCTAAAATGCCAGCCAGTCTGGGGTGTATGTTATCAGAAATGAGTGGTTCTTATATATTCTTAAGGTGAAAAGGGACGTTTTAAAAGCATTTACCATTTATTCTCGTTAGTTACCTATTTGATTAATATTCTCTCTTTTAAAAAAATATTTATTTATTTCTTTATTTCTTTATTTATTTTTGGCTGTGTTGGGTCTTCATTGCTGCATGCAGGCTTTCTCTAGTTGCGGCGAGCAGGGGCTACTCTTCGTTGTGGTGCGCGGGCTTCTCATTGCTGTGGCTTCTCTTGTTGTGGAGCACAGGCTCTAGGTGCGTGGGCTTCAGTTGTTGTGGCTTACGGGCTCTAGAGCGCAGGCTCAGTAGTTGTGGCGCACGGGCTTAGTTGCTTCACAGCATGTGGGATCTTTCCGGACCAGGGCTCGAACCAGTGTCCCCTGCTTTGGCAGGCGGATTCTTAACTACTGCCCCTCCAGGGAAGTCCTTGATTAGTATTCTCTTAAGTAATGTACTGATTAAGAAAAGGCCTTTATTTCATCTCTTAAGGAAGCCTCTATAACAGAAGCTTTTATTTCATAACAGTATTACTAAGAAGCCAGCATTCAGACTGGCTAATAATGTCTTTGGATCTAAACCAGAGGAGGAACTCCAATGATATAAACTCCTATACATTTGATATTTAATAAAAGAAGCCAAATGATCCCTTGAGTCAACACCTTGAATGTAAAGCATTCTGCAAATAAGGAGGGAACATGATCAGTGCTATTAATTAAGGTGTATTATACCCAGAACCTTCTCCCTGGGAGAAGCTGAAAGCACTTTTAGGGGCTGCAAATTAACGCCATCCCCAAAAGTGCTGAACCTTATTCCTGGACATACCTTTTGTGCTGAAAGACTGTGGCCCCATGGCTATCGTGGTTATTGTGTAAGATCATCTACCCTATCACTTACATTCACACCTGCAGACAGGAATGTCTGGCAGCCCTGGAACTTAATTGTTTAGTTTGTGGTTGATCAGTCTTGAATTGGTTCCAAAGCTCCGTGGGTGTCCACACACCTGGGCACTACAGAACAGCAAGAGCCAGTTATAATGCCTCCACCCTCCTTGACAACTTTCTTTTTCTTTCTTTCTTTTCCGTACTTGAGATTTGCTTTATGGACCTTAGTTCTTGCTCCCAGGGAGGACTGGCACAGTCCTGATACTGCCCACTTAGCTGCCATCTCCTGGTCGGCTCAACAGTGGTTCTCAAGGCTCATGATGTGTCTCAGTAAATATCACATTTTTCACACTGGAGCAGAAAACTCGCTTTAGGATGGTGTATAGAGAAAAGTTTCAAGCTCCTGCCGTGCAGGGCAGAAACTGTGCGTGTCATTCTAACACAGACTACTTTGAAAATGGGTTCTGGAGGGTTGCTGTGGGCTGTTAATACATCTCTGGGTTTTTGTTGGTCAAGAAGTGTAAAACAGGCCTCCCAGCATTTTTGCTACATTTTTTCAATTTAATCTAGAAATATAATAGTATATACCATGCAGAAGCTGTTGTGCTTAAATAATACATTTTTTCATTAATATAGCTTCTTCAGCTAAATAAAGGGTTTTAAGATATGTTTCCCAAAATCCCCTTTTCCATGAGAAAACTGAGGCCAGGGAACAAACAAGGCTTTCTGACAGATTATACCAAGTCACAAGAAGATATACAAAGGCAACTGTATTCTCTTTGTCTGTACAGCTTCAGTTCACCTTAAGACAGTACTGCTCTACACAGTTCCATTCTGTACACCATGATGGATAACCAAAAGGGTTTTGTTACTCTCCAAAAACATTTAAAACTCTGTTCTTAAGTGAATGCTGTCTTGAAAACTAAAGGAATAATGGGACAGGCCTAGCATTCTCTGTCGGCAATTTTTACTTCTAGAAAGAAGTGTACAATAACTAAGGCATTATCTTGTAGATACAGTATTGTAAACCACTAATTTAAAGCTTCTCAGAACTAGCTGATGGGAAGATCAGATAAGCACTTTTCAGGCTCTTGATGGATCAACTAAAAATACAGTTAAAAATCATTATAAGCAAACAAGAAAATGGACCTGATAAATCATCTCTTAAATGTCTGTGAAAATTAGGGGGAAAAAAATCACAGGCTACATCCCCTCAATATAGCCAAGGACCTCTAAGAGGTTACTTTATAAGCTTCTACCATTTGAGGACTGAATCAAGAAATAAGAATTTCTCTTGGAGTCTGTTAGGCATAACAACGCGATACATTCTGTTTTGTACCATCCTACAGCATATGGAGGTCTCAGATACTAGAACACAATTCAGGCTAGAGCCTGAAGAGAGATAAATAAGAAGCAGAAGGATCTTGATGATTATGTTTATCTCCTGGAGAAGACTAGACTACCGGGAAACCCTTGCAACATTTAGAAGGGGAGGAAAAGGATGGGGAGCTGACACGGGGGGTGGCTTCAGCTGGAACCCCTAGTGAGCCATTCCGCGCCCCCCTCTGACTGAGAGAGAGGTTAATTTCCTTTTCACTTCTGCCAACATTGACCAGAGAAATAAAATGTAAACACAGATGGAAACTGGAGACATGACATAAAAATAATTTTATTTATAATAAGTGAGAAATTACACTTTCCTCTTCTAATGAGGCATAAGTATCCAATTCTTGTTAGCAGAATGTGCCATGTGAGTACTCTTCTGCTGACAACAGGGATGCATGTAGCATCTATGCAAAATGCACGAGTTTTCCCCTGTATCATTCATACCGTGTATAAATTATCAATTTTCAGAGCATTTAAAAGTATACAAACAATAACCAAAACACTTAACCAATATTCAGACACTGTCACAAATACCTCACTGCCAAAGGCCAGTGCTACCTTTTGGACTGGTGACAGTACACATTCAATTCACTTGGCTGTGACTGGTTCTATTGTTCATGGGCCTTCTAAATGGGCATCTTATGTTCATGTTTAAGTCAGTGATGGATCCTAACTTTGTACAAATAGAAAATAAGGAACTGTATCTATTTAGGGTTTGAATAGAAAGGGGTTCATGGTTTAAAGAGTTTATATTTTTAGAAGGCATTTTAAACAGAGATGTTCTAATAAATATCCCTCAATTATTTCAGGTCATTAATTTCCTAATATTTCCTTCCATGCCCACTTCTAAGCCTCCTTAATTTTATTTTAAAAGCAAAATAAACATATCTGCTGAGGGTTAGTCACAAATTTCATGCTGTCAGCAA
>NW_021703768.1:95985555-96157740 GCF_005190385.1 Monodon monoceros
TGGTTGCTCCAGGCCATAGAGCAAGCCAGGTAAGCACCTGAGGAGGTGGAAGGTGAGAAGGTGAGGGCATTTAGGTGGGGCATTAGGTTGCATCCTCTCTACCGGGAGGAGCATTTGCACCTGTCATTCAGGTGCAGATCTGCAGATCAGATCCTCTCTCAAAGCCTTTTACATCAGTGGTGGATGATTGTTTATACTCACACTTACAGGAAGTGTTATTAATGGGGCAGTTTTACACATCCAATAGAAAACTATTTCATAAGTGGCGCCACATGCTGCCAGAGGTGACAAAAAAAAAACACCAAACATTTTCATTCAGGCATTGCCAAAATATACTCAAAAGTTAAGAAAGTGGGCTTCCCTGGTGGCGCAGTGGTTGAGAGTCCGCCTGCTGATGCAGGGGACGCGGGTTCGTGCCCCGGTCCGGGAAGATCCCACATGCCGCAGAGCGGCTGGGCCCGTGAGCCATGGCCGCTGAGCCTGCGCGTCCGGAGCCTGTGCTCTGGAACAGGAGAGGCCACAGCAGTGAGAGGCCGCGTACCCCCCCCCCCAAAAAAAAAAAGTTAAGAAAGTGAAATTTTATGTGGATTGGATATAGGGATACATAAGAAATGATGGAGATCCTGTCTCCAGGAGAAAAGCATCTCCCTGACAGATGAGGATCCAGGGGGAGTTGATTGTACTCTGGAGAGCATTCCTTCTTCCCAAGAATCCTTGTGAGGCACCAAAGGACACTTCTCCATTGGGAAAATGAGGACAACATTACGAGTTTGCAAACTGCTTTGAAAACTGTAGATTAAAAATATAAATGCATATAGGACATTCAAATAACACATTGTATCAGGCCTATTTTTCGTGACTGTATTGGGAAACTTTTATAAATATGTTCAATTTAAACACAGATAGCCACCTCATTGATCGTTAAGCACTTGAAAATCCACCAAGTATAATTTTGGCCAGATTTTCTTACAAACCTTCATGTAACCACTGTAGGGAGACCACCTCTGAACTCCAAGTTCAGTCCCTCAAAGGGATTAAATCTTAACCACACCATCACGTCGACTGCTTTGGCTGATCACGCTCGGTGTCATTAGCATCTATTTAATATGGCAGCTGATGCCTTGTGGCCCCCTGCAAATGGGGGTGAGCAGAGCCTTGGCGAGAAGTGAATCATAATTGCTGGCCGCGGGGCTGTGCGGCGCTGTGACAGCGGCAAGTGGGGAAAAGAGGAAAGCATTAGAGAAGGTCTGTTGTACTGATGAAGTAGAATTCCTAGAACACACTGTGCTATCAAATGAGATTTGGCTCCACAGTGCTGGGAGCAAACAATGGGCTCAGTAGGACCCAGCATTGGTTGCTGCGCATATTCTAGCTCCTTTAGTTGCAGCTGCCTTTCATTCGGGGGAGCAGGAACCGCACTAGAGAATGGAAAGGAGGGGCTGTATTTTTGGGCCAGAGAAATCCAGAGAGTAAGATGTTAGGGAAAAAAACCTAGAGAATTTCAACCAGGATGAATACAATGTTAAGTTATCTTCTCACACTCAACCTGAAAGTCTATAATTTTTTTGGATAAACAGTTATAGAAAGGACTAGTAAAATGTGTCCAGCCTCTTTAGCTGGGTTAGTATAGAGCATGTTTTAGAAAGAACTGGGTGGAGGATGAGTCTTTCTTGGAACTTTAGCTCTGGAAAGGGGTGGGGAAAAGGAGGCTTTAATGCATGGGGGTGGGAATAGGGGCTGCAGAGTCTGAAGTGTTAGGGAGGGTCTCTATTCTGGGTCGTCATCTGCATATGAGCTGAATCCAGGGAAAACAATGAACAGTAACATCAGGAAAAAAATGTTCCAAATCACTTATTACAAAACTACATCTTGCTTTACAAAGAATTATTTGTCAGTCTCCAGATAGGTAATATTCTGTTAGTAGTAATAATCCAGGATATAAGAGTTTGTGCCCAACTTGCAAAATGGAGAGAAGAGAGGCGAGAATCCCTACTCAAAAAGTGCCCGAGGCACCAAAAGACAGTTTGACTGTTGAAATCAAAGACAGTTGATTGTAGCCTGTACAAGTAGGAACAACTCTACCTCATTATGAATGGGGTATTGTCAAACCAGTTTGCCCCTGAAATACTCACTTTAACTTAGGTTTTTAAAAATCCATTTTATCCAAAATATTTGAACAAAATTATGCTGCAGCTGTTACTAACCAAGTACAACCAGAGGTATGAAGTGCACACATTCTGTTTGAGGGTTCACATGAAGGTAATAGGTGCTAATTTTTATAAAGTATGTGTTCAAAAAACACTGCATAGAAACCAAATTTGTGGAGAAAATTCCGCACTCTTAAGAACTGCCTAGGAGGGCGGTGAAGTCCAAACAACCCTGATTTGCCCACCTTCTTGCAAGGTTTCCATTCTTAAGCACCTACACACAAGCATCCATACACTCAAAGCAAACACTAAATGTCTGTTGTGGAGGCTTTGTCACAGAGCCCAGGAACCCAAAATCCCTGAGTACGGAGAAAGCTGGGTTTCCCAACGAGGCCTCCTCCCTAAGCCGGGAGAGGCAGGCTTGGACCTTGGGATGGTCACGGCAGATCCTGCCCATTTCTGCCTTATTTGTTCTGATCACTAGGAGGGTGCCAATTAGCGCCTATTTTGATGACGGTTTTGTGTTGTGGACGTCTGTCCACTAGCATCTGGCTAGGGCCCAAGTCCATTTCACAGGAAACACCAAACAGCTGTCAGATGGTCCCGAGTTTGGGTGAATACCAAACAAACACAATCCTCCCCACCACGGGGGAGGAGGGCCGGCGTTCCCATCATCCATCATCTCAGGAAGTGCGCAGTCTCCAACACATTACCTAACTAACTCCTGATCGGCAGCTCCCTTATTTTTTGTGAATTAGGCTTTGCCCACTGGAGTAAGTACTTAGAATGGATAAATCCAGAATTAACTTGTGTTTGCTTGAGAGCTAACGATCAGCTTGGCCCTTGTGTTTCTTCTTAAATCACTGAACCTCTTTTCTGTCCTCTCATTGCACCCGGGGGAAGTAGGGGGTGAAGGCTGGGTTGGAATAGGGATTCACTTTCCAATCCAACTACTTTGCTGTTCAGTTCTTGGGTTTTGTGAAAAACAAGTGTTTAAAGCCAGTGAATCAGTTTGACGCTTTTAGCTTATTGGTGCATGTAATTAATGCCATATATACCTTAAAGTTTTGTCATATGAACTTTTTGTATTTACACATTGATTTTGAGTCAGGTTAGATTAACAGAGCCCTCTTTGAAATATCGTGATTCCAAATATAACATTAACTACAATCTAGCAGAGAAAACTCCCTCAGTATTATTCCTTTGGAGTTCCTACATGGTCTGTTCCCAGAGTGTAAGAAACCTTGTGGCATAAGCCTGATAAACACAGGCTCCTCACTGAATGCCAGACCCAACAAAGGCAAATTAAAATGGGATCAAAACCTATTCATCTAACACCTACTTAATATTTTGGGATTATCCAGTAGGATCTAATATATAATATAGCTCAATGCATATTGTAGGTGTGTGCTAAGTATTTCCTAAATAAAATGAAGAAATGAATGATTATTCAATCAACTATTTAAAATCAGGCTCTGACACACAGAAGTACCTAGAGAAAGAGACAGAGATAGAAGCAGGCAGAAAGACTCATCTGGTCACTGTCATCTTGTCATTTCAGTTTTAACTTACATGCCAACAACCATGCCCTCCTGGTGACATGAAACACTGAATTTAGCCAATTCTGTTAGGAGAACTTGGTGTCAAATTATAGTAGATAATTTTTATTGCGTGCTTACCACGTACCAGACATCATTCTGGTACATATGGTCTCGTTCAGCCATCAGAATTGCTTTATGAGCTTGGCACTATTAGTATTTCCATTTCACAGGTGAGGAAAACAAGGCCCAGAGAGGTTAAGTGACTTTCCCAAGATCTCACAGCCAACAGAACAGGAAACTCCAGAGCTCATACTTTTAACTCCTCCATCATGTCACCCCTCTAGAAGAAAACTTGACTCCCAAATGCAATTTTAACCCTCAGCTTCATTCTGTGTCTCTCTAGCAGGAATGAGATCTTAGTTGTTTTTCCTGATCTTAGTCTCAGAATTAGGGAAATCATCATCACAGTCAACATTTCTATCAAATTCATGTCAGTCTCCCTACTGCTATGAGCTGGATGCACCGGAACGTTGTAACGTTACCTCCGTAACCCACCGAGGATGCCAACATTACGCATGCCAAAGATAGCTACGGAGATTGAAATTTACTCTCTCCACTTATTGCAGACTCTGGAGTGTGCTTACTCTTCATCTGAGAAAAAGCAGAGCTGGCACTACTGTCAGAAAGTACTTAATGCCACAGTTTAGGCTGCTGTGCGTGCTTCTCAGTATCTTCAGAGGATAATCTATAAAGTGCTGAAATTTACTCACTGAAGGTCTGTAATAGGATAGTGTACTGAAGTTAGAGAACTCTTCCCTGAGGGCTAATTATGCCACGGACTTGGAGGTGAGGCTGTCTGGTCAAACATCTCCCACCCAATGGTGGTTGAAAATTCTTTCTTGACGTTTATAATTTTAATTTAAACTTATTAAAGAAGGTCTTTTAGACTTATTTGACAGAGCTTATTTCAACATATATTGTTCTTTTGCGTGACATAAAAGAAAATATAAGTGAACTTAATTGGATAACGCAGTCTTAAAACTTCTTGTTCGGTGTTGAACCCCTTCTATGGGGTTGGAATTCCCAGTCATGAGTGTGTGTGTTTTTCCACACCATATTGTCCTCTTTGCCATCAAGAGCTTTGGTGATGGACACATTTAAATGTGTTCACCACCTTTCAAAGCAGGTATCAAACTTTTTAACACTATTTAGAGACAGTGACTAGCTGGGCTAGGTTAGCTGCTGACTGTCAGTAGATGGTAAGAGTCTCTATGTTTTTTCAGCTTTCCCGGAATGTAAACAAAAGTAGTTGTGTTGATATCAAGTAACACTAGAGGGCAGCCTGCAAGTTAGAAACCGAGTAATCCTACACCAAGCAGTACCTTGGCATAGTACAATAGATAACAGCAACTCAAATATGGTGTCCCAGTGTAAAAAAAATCATCAGATCATTCTTTAATGTTTAATTTGAATGTGCCTTTAGAAGAAGACTTCAAACAATTTCATGAACGTTTTCTCCCTTCTAGAAACTCCCTTATTTGTTAAAGTCCCCTGAAGATACTTGATGTTTCCAATCCTGTTTTTTTTTTTCACTTCCACTATTCAACCTCTTTTTAAAATGTAAAACAAAACTTTATTATGGAATAAAACTTTCCTGTTAGAAGTTTCATGTAGAAGCCTCTGAAATAAAAATGCACTGTGAAGGGTAAAGACAGACTATCCATCTTTTTAGGGTTCTTTTTTATAGCATAAATATTTATTTTTGAAAATAGTTTTATTTATTATTGAAACTAGTTCGTTTCAACTATTAAAGGCCTTTGGAGGATTCTTGTGGACAACTGTACTGTATCAGTACTTATCTAAAGGTTGAAACCATAAAACGAAATCTGTAATACCTCATTCACCTATCTATTGAAGGTTTATTTCTTCCTAAATAAAATATTACTCAACACATTTTTTCTTCTACTACAATAAACAGTGTTCAATTTTAGCATAATGCAGCAAAACTAGGCTTAGCTGTCTGCTAACACTGGCTTATTAAATAAACAACACAATTTAGGTGTTATTTGTGTTTTGTGAATTACATCATCTGTAACATTTCAGTTGCACAAGGCAACTTAAGAGATAAACACTGGTAAATATGCCCCAGGCAGGGTTAGGAGGAGAGAGGGGAGGAAGGGACAAACACATCTACATTTAGTTTCAGAATTCAAAGACTTGCATAAAGTAAAACCGTTCAGAATGAAAAAAAATAGCAAACAGGTGGCTCCATCTAGGCCCTGATTCTTCCATGAGTGAGTCACGTGCTCTCCTTCCTCCTGTACTTTGTAGCCAGTTTTTATAGATGCACTGGACGGTGCTTCAGTCTTTCTCCTATTATCCACCTCATATCATGGTATTAACCTCCCTAATGTTGGAGAAAGTGGTCCCAGCTGCCAGACCAAATGCAACAGTTTAAATGCTCTTAATTTTAAAATCTTCAGCACTCATTTTACAGAGCTGGGTATGAGCACAATAGAACTCATCCCGGGCTTTGGCGTTTGGCTTCTTATGTGTCATTTACATATGGTTTTATGATAGCTGTTAAATATTAACTATTTTGTCTGTAAACCTGGGTTCCTGTCTTGGCCAGTGCCACCACGATCCACTCAGCTCCCCAGACGTGACATCTTGGAACCATTTTTTACTGCTTCTACCCCCTTATCCCACACGTCCAACTGGTCCCTAAGTCCTGACGGCTGTACTTTGTCAACACACCCAGAATCTGTTTCCCTTTTTTCCACTCACAGTGCTAGCAGATTTATATTTCTAAAACACACATCTGAGGACATCATCATCTTGCTGAAAAGCTTGCAGCCTGCAGCTCCAAGTCCCACCTCTTCAGCAGGGCAGAGCCCTCCACAAGCTACTCTCCATCCCTCTTTCTGTCCGCTGGGCTTTCAGGCCACATCACCAGTCATCAGGAGGCCCCCTTGCTGCTCTGGGGCCAAATCCTGCATTTCTCTGCCTCTGGCCTTTGCTCCTGCCTCTCCCTTAGCCCCACTGCTCTTCTGCCCCTTGCCTCCCATGTACCAAAATCTCACTCATTCTTTAGATGCAGCTGAAATGCTTCCTCCCCAGCTGGACAGAGCACTCCTTCCTGTCCTTAGTATCCTTACCACTCTGCTTTGGGGATGGAGAATAGTCAGACCTCAGACACTATAGTAATTTTTTGCAAATCTAACTTCCTCGATAGAATGTCGACCCAATGTCTGGCCTTGAATGGGTATGCAGTTAATCAGTAAATTCTGAACTAGGTCATCATTGTGTCTCTGCAGTATCGAGAACTTGCCTAGAGTAGGTGCTAAATATCTATCTGCTGAATTAAATGGAACTGCTGCTTTCACTAGACCCAGCAGCGTGGCCCAGAGGAGTAAAGTAACCTTGGTCAGAGGGAAGATCCATTTATGTTGAGCCATCTGGTCTACTTTATTCCTTGCTAAAAGTGTGTTTCTGTTTCATAGGTACAAGCTGCAAGCCCCAGGAGGATATTCCTGCTGAATATCTGGTTCACCCTTCTGTCCCTCCAGTTGTACCCTGCCCCAGGGTCAAAGTTTCCACTTTTATGTTATTTTTATCCCTACTATAAAACAGGACTAGAATCCTAAATAACAACATCCTTCATTTTTCAAATGATGTCCTTTCGGATGACAGACTCAAGGCCCTAAGAGCTGCTGGAGACAATGACCTGCAATAGCATTCCACCCAGGACCAGGAATTTAGGTCCCAATGGCAGTGAACCCTCAGGTGAAGTCCTCGGAAAGCTACTTCTAAGCTTGTTTCGTGGCAGTAGTCAATCTGCATAGTAGGCATAATGTAAAAACATCTTCAGTTGGAAGACTGTAAATTGTTTTCAAAAATTTTTTAAGTATTGAGTAAACCGTACAATGGCACGGAACATAAAAAACGCAGATTCAGAAGGCTGGGGACCTTGTCTCAAGCCCCTTACCAGGGGTATATACTCTTAGGCCAGTCATTTGACCTCTCTGAACCTCGTTTATCTCATCTTTATATTGGGCATAATAATTTCTGCCCTGCCTAACCCAGTTGTAATACTATTAAATGAGGTGATGTTTATAAACACACTTTGAAAAATATAAGCACTATATAGTGAGGTCTTTATTAGTAGTAATAACACTGTTAAATACTGTTGATGTTGATCATCACCACTAAGCCTAAATCTGATACGGGACTTGGCAAGACTCCTTTGTGGGCAGAGCAGTCCTGGGTTTGCGCCTCACGGCTGTAAGCCAGTCTGTCCTCTCCCATCCTGGGAAGGCCGGCACTTGAAACACAGGCAATAAGAAACAATGAAATATGCCAATGCATTATGATTACTTTTAATAGAATGAGCCCTCCAGTGAAGACTGGGTATGGTTGACAACAAGCAAGAAAAGACATTGCCCCAGTCCTATGTTGGAAACCTTTGCAAGCTCTGCTCAGAGGAATTTGCATTTCAATAACAATGCGATAATGTCAAGCTGTTCACAACATTGCAAAGCGTTCTCTTGCACACCTGGCTTGGGGAACTGGAAGTGGCTGTTTTCTAACAGCAATGGCAGTTCTGTTGTCCTTTTCATTCTTGGGAATGGATGTGTTTGGGCAGTATTCACAGGTCTTGCGTTCTGGACATGACAAAATATGAAAACGAAAGCCCCACACTCCAAGATCTCCCAGGAGAATTAATTAATCAACATATTCAACATGTTGAACTTCCCCTCATCACAAACGAACGGAAACACCATGTAGATAAAAGTTGACTTTTTAATAGAAAACTTTTCCCTGTACGCTGAACATCATTTTTAAAAAGACAAGTATCCAAAAGATGTTTGTTACCTTCCTCTTGGCTACATATGAAACTACTCTGTTCCTTCTAGATGACACCAGTAGCATCTCCTCTTGTCTGGGCAAACATGGGATCATAACACAGGGTTGACTTAATTTATATTAGAAGTAAAACCATGTTGCATGCAGTGGGACAAGCATCTTGCCAATTATTTCAGATAATCACTACCCTAGAACACAGTACAGCAAATAATACCAATCAACTTAGGTAATTTCTCATTAAGACGCTTATAGATCAGTAAGCTTAATTGTAAAATCTAAGCATTTATAATTCGTAAGCACAGATTATGCTGAACTAGACAGGTTATATGCTACTAAGAGTTTCGTGTAAGCTGCAAAATGATTATTCACTCAGTAGTTTAGTCCATAAGTTGGCATTAATATACTAC
This sequence comes from Monodon monoceros, assembly GCF_005190385.1. Classification (NCBI taxonomy): domain Eukaryota; kingdom Metazoa; phylum Chordata; class Mammalia; order Artiodactyla; family Monodontidae; genus Monodon; species Monodon monoceros. Next base: position 95,994,517 of record NW_021703768.1, read on the forward strand.
ACCTAACTTTCATTAGGCCTCTCTAGTTAAAAGTTGAATGTAAACAGCGCATTAACATCACGGTTCAGCTTCTTGATATCTGTTCTAAAACTCATGACACGGGAAAAGTACTGTAAATCAAAAGTTAGGCCTGTTTCTCTCCAGTGCCTATAGTGTTCTGGTCGTTACGGTTAGCACTCGGTAAAGAGTACTTTTAGGCGAAGGAAATACCACTTGGTCCAGTATCCCCAGCATAAGTGGCTTTCATTTGAAAGAACTGGGGCACTGCTCAAAGCCCCATTCAATCTTTGGAAGGCATGGCCTCGAATCCAGCTAGGAGCCAGTATATATCAACAATTTTGATAGGTAAATTCCTTTAAAATAAAAAATGATTCCTCTAAAGATTCAAAACACTCCACATCACTTATAAATTTCAGCTGTTCCCCAAGTGATATTTCATTCTTTATATGATCCGTCTGCAAATGATACAGAATCACATTTCTCATAAAATAAGAACCTAGTATGGTTTGCATGGCAAGATAATGGAAGCATGTTCAAGTCACCACTGTCTGAAAATGTTCCAGCAAAATGCAGCCTCCGAGGCATGGATGCCTTGGAGACACCAAAAAATCTGTAATCAGAAATCATTAATTAAGGTTACCTAAAGTCTACATTGTATTTGACTGACAGCCTCACATAAGCACTGCTTACTTTTCGTAAGGCTGCAGCGTGCAATGTCGTCTCTGACCAGATACCAAAGAGTAATCACAACCTTGTCATTGTTGACAGGACAGCAAACTGAATTCCCACAAACTCTTCTTCGAACAAAAAAAGCTTCTGATCTGAAATATTAATCCCATTGTCCTCCCCACTCCATGCTTTTTTCTTTTTTCTTTTTTTTTTTTTTAAAAACTATCTTAAAAGAATACTCTAAAACAAGCAGGACCTATTTTCTGACCCTGCGGAATAATCAGGGGTCCCTAATACTGAATTTACAAATGGATATTTTCTTTGCTTCACAGAGATATTTGAGGGGGAGGTGGGGGAGGTCTGGGGGGATAATTGCAGCCTATGCGTAAGCCAGACCACATGATCAAAAACTGCTGTGACACTTAAAAGTGTTTCTCCACAAGGAATTCCTGTGCCCAGAAGCCTGGTGAAGCCAGTAGCAATTAAGGCCATGTTGTCCTTTTAATTTACTTCAAATTATTGGCCTCTAAGATCAATCATTTAGTGTGGTTGAGTAAGGGAGGGGTCAATATAATAGGCACGTGCATTAAAAATTCTTGTTGATCTTAAACAAAAATTTTGGCAGGCTGGATCCGGGGAAATTTAAAACGGCTGCTTTGAAGCTCACCCTGAAATAAAAACTAGTTATTTTCTAGTTTAAAAAAAAATGACTAATATTCTAGATGAGGCCCATTTGTAATGAATTCAAGGTTTTCTTCTTCTGAAATCGCCTGGATTTTCAGTTGCTGCACTGCATGTCCTGAATTCAGTGCTGTTTGCTTCAAGTGTGAGATGGTTTTATTTTATGTTTTAATTTACAAAGGAATTAAATGGCTGGGCTTAGACTGATGGAGGAGTCCTTGAAAGTCCACTCGAGAAATGGGAACTAAAACATTAAGAAGTGTACCAGTATCTGTTACACAAGGCCAACTCTACCTAACAAAGGAGAGCTGTGTTCTTCATCACACACGAAGCACATAAATCATGGGGTGCGTGTATCTCCCTCTTGTAGCAATTTAGTCCTCCAGATCTTTTCTTGACCAGGTCACACGAGATGTCCGCCACTGGAGAGCTTTTTCCTCATCAACCCGAAATAGCAAGATATTATAATCACAGGAAGAAAAAAACGCTCAGACACTCAAGAGCTGGCAAAACAGTAGACCTTTGGGCCAGTGTTGCAAAATGCAGTCAAATGGTCTCTAGCCCTTTAGGAATGTGCGTCGAACCAAAGAAAATAAAGGCGAAACCTGAAGGAAAGCACGAGTGTTTACATGGCCGTACCAAAGCACAACATACAACACTCGTGAGGTCATTTTATTTATTTAGCCATCTGCAGAGCCAAAACCAAGTTGTGAAACTGAGATTTGAGCGAAGTCAGGAATGGCCTCGTTTACCTCCACGTTTAGAGGCAGCCTTAATGAAGAGTTCGTACCCGTTGGCTTTCTTGTCGAAAGATGAAAGTGACATCAGCCCCTGGACTGTAATTTTTTACCAAAGACTGAGTAAGAGGCAAATCCTGGAGTAAATTATCAGCTTGGATGTGCACGTAACAAGGTCCAGAGAGACCCTCTCAGAAGTTGCCTCTTTCAATCCAACGCTGAATTATACGAGAAGCGGTTTTCAGTGCTTTCAGAAGACCACAATAGCCAAAATCACTGCAAGCCTCGCAAGCCTAGTAGATCTCAAACCTTTCCCAAGACATCCCAACACTATCTGAGGCCCTGAAACTATGGCAACCGAATAAGAAAGTAGCCTCCATGATTAATAGATGAAGATCCCAGCGACAGTGTCTAGCTAGGGCCATCCTTCATGATGCGAGAAGAATTAGCACAGAATCCATCTCAGAAACCATTAACAAGTATTCTTCTTATAAAAATCCACCCAACTGCCATTCTGCTACCTATACCCCAGTTTAGAATGCCGTGAACAGTTCGGTTTCTAGTTATCGCTCACTCTGCAGAGATGAGAATGTTTTTAGTAACTCAGATGCTCACGTTTTTAGAATAATGAAAGGCTTAATAGGCTGGTGTTCCACCTAGGTATCTGAGGCCTAAGAACAAAGGCATTCAAACACCAAAGTATGTGAATGAAGTCAAGTGGCTCTCAGGGTAAAAAGGAGAGACAGTTGTTGGATTGTTCTGAGTGTTTTTTTGTGGAGTGCAGTTTCTCGTAAAGCATTCCATTTTCAGGAAAGGAACGTTTCCATTCACCAGCTCCATCAGTATTCTCTTACTTTCCCCATTCAAGGACGGTAGGAGTCTGGGGGTGAGGCAAGCCCTAGAGTCGCTGCAATATTAATGAAGAGATTGAGTACGCTCCTGAAAAAAGGACTCGGGAACAGGAAAAAGCAAGGAAGAATAGATCCACAGAAAGCCTGGCTTTAAAACTCTCATATAACATTAAACCACAATTAATATATCCCTTATTTCCCAGTCCCTCAAATGCTTATTTTCCAATGGCATGTTTTCATTGTGTTCAATGCCAGATCCTGTTCTGTTCTATAAATGCTTCAAATCAAATCATGGCCAAAGGCTTGGTCTTAAACACGTGGGAGGGCAGAAGGGATAAGAGAGGGATAAATGGCATCAATTTTAGAGATTCTTCCGCTAAGGTTTTTGAATTGGCTTGGATTCTTTGAATTAAAGTTTCTGCAGATGGCAATTATAGGTTAGTTGGAAACCACTAGCAAGCGCTGAGTCATATTAAATGAAAGCCTCAGGTCTCAAGGCTGTATGTGGAAACATCTATTACTAACAGTACTTTCAAAGCAACAGTCGCACACTGGCTGCTCCACAGGACCTGGTCCTTCAGTCTTTGGGGCATGTGAATTGCTGATTTATTCCCCTCTCTGTATGTCCTCTTTCCACTTGCAAAATTGAAGAGAAAAACATTTTCCTAGATGAAAATAACTGTAATTCTAAGCCATGGAGGGATTCCTGTTCCTTCAGGGAACTGCAGCGATAATATTGCCCCTTTTGCTGTGCTTCTGAGGAGTCAGATAAGATAAGAAACTGTATGATTATCATTTGAATCAAATTTCAGGTTGTATAGCAATATATCAGCAGTAGAGTAATCACTGTCTCCACTGCAGTCAGGTGACTATTTCCTTGCATTTGGTGGGGAAGGTAGTGGTTCGCTTCTGCGTGGAGATTCAGGTGCTCCCAAACTGTCACTGTTTCAGGCTTGGCCAGGGAAGATTGACCTGGCAAATATGGCCACCATAAAGACCCTCATGCAGTAGTCCCAGCCATAGCCTCTTGGAGAAGTTGATTGACAGCCAAGCTTCTCCCCTATGTGGTCCTTGGGGTCAATTCAACTCATCCCTGAACAGTCATTATGGGCAGCTCTCAGATTTCAAATGTGGGTACTCTCAGATTCTTTAGTGGGTGTATTTTACTTACGGTGTGAATGTTTCTTTCCAGTCCAAAGGTGTTTTCTTCGCATCATCTCTTTATGGCACAGATTTGTAAGGCCATTTCCTTTTGTACTCTCCCCACCAGGGCACTCTCCATGACAACTGTCACCCAAATAAAAATAATACTTTATATTTAATGAGTGTGTGTAGTGTATCAGGCATTGGGCCATGAAACTTACAGATGTCATATTTACTCTCCTCGACAACTGTAATACAAATGTAAACTGTAGCATTTTACAAATGGAAACTGAGGCAGATAAGTAACTGGCTCAAAGTCACACTATTTGTAAATGGCAAAAAATGGGATGCAGTCTGTGTTGTGTCTGCCTAAGATGTGTGACCTCTGCATCACCTCCAGAGCTGTCTACAGCCCTCCCTCCAACAGTTCCTGCACATTTTTTATAAACTCATGCCACAAAATCGAATGAATTTGCCCTGTATTTGGTGGGGAAGATAGTAGCAAATAGCAAAGATCAAAACTTCTTTCCTCTCACTCCTAGTTCGCCCTGATGTGTCTGTTCTACGTTAATGCTTTCACTGACATGAGCTGTGTTAGAACTTACCTGAGCAAAAACAAGCCCTTACTTTTTTTTTTTTATAATGCCTGGCAGAGTGCCACTCCTATGACCTTGCCCAATTCATTGGTCACATTGGAAACAATCATTAGTTGACACGGTTGGCATCTGATTCATAAAGTTGCCATCTGTACACTACGTAGATTGTGCATTTTCAGTGAATTTGAGGATCTTACTTAATTTCATAACGTGGTTTACATTAAAATGACATCAACACAGTATAATCTTTCTTTTATGATTTAGAAGACAATGAAGCAGGGTCTCTGCTAGGCCTGGGGTCTCCGGAGCGGAGAAAGGAGTCAGCATCAAACTTTTCAAATTTCCAGACTGCATTTTAAAAAAATTAATTAATTTTTGGCTGTGTTGGGTCTTCGTTGCTGCGCCAGGGCATTCTCTAGTTGTGGCGAGTGGGGCTACTCTTCGTTGAGGTGCGCAGGCTTCTCATTGTGGTGGCTTGTCTTTGTTCTGGAGCGTGGGCTCTAGGTGTGTGGACTTCAGTAGTTGTGGCACGTGGGCTCACTAGTTATGGTTTGAGGGCTCTAGAGCACAGGCTCAGTAGTTGTGGCTCACAGGCTTAGTTGCTCCACAGCATGTGGGATCTTCCCAGACCAGGGCTCGAATACATGTCCTCTGCATTGGCAGGCAGATTCTTAACCACTGCGCCACCAGGGAAGTTCCAGAGTGCATTTTGTATTTTACCGAATACAGCTACATTCATGATTTCATATTATTCTCCCAGCAGTCCTACTAGATAGAAAGCATAGGTTTACTATTCACAATTTTTATTTAAAATAATGCAGCTTGAGAAAAGTGGCTTGTCTGTTGCAGTGAGTCTGGAACACAGGTTGTCCAACTCCAACAACAGGGTCTTCAACAACAGTTATCACTGCACTGGGACAGGATAGAAAGGTGGGTTAATGGGCATACTATTTCCTCCTGGTAGGAAGTTGAATTTTATTTAATATATTTATTTATTTATTTTTGGCTGTGTTGGGTCTTCGTTGCTGCGCACGGGCTCTCTCTAGTTGCGGTGAGCGGGGGCTACTCTTCGTTGCGGTGCGCGGGCTTCTCATTGCAGTGGCTTCTCTTGTTGTGGAGCACGGGCTCTAGGTGCACGGGCTTCAGTAGTTGGGGTGTGCAGGCTTAGTAGTTGTGGCTTGCGTGTTCAAGAGTGCAGGCTCAGTAGTTGTGGCACACGGGCTTAGTTGCTCTGCGGCATGTGGGATCTTTCCGGCCCAGGGCTCAAACCCATGTCCCCTGCATTGGCAGGCCGATTCTTAACCACTGCGCCACCAGAGAAGCCCCAGAAAGTTGAATTTTAAAAACTACTATTAGCAAACTCCAAAAAGGCAAGAAGGTTCTGTGGCCAGTGGTTAAAATGCAGAACAAATGAGTCCAAGGTCAAAAGCTCAGTCTCCGTAAGTGCTGGCTGTCTTCTTAGCTCTGTTTCTCAGAAGGGTGATTCTACCTAACTCACATTCCCTCCAGCTTCAACCAGGTGTCCCACAGATGTGTGCTCTTGGCTATAGAAGGGGACTGACTGGACGTGAGTGTGGGAACGAGCAGGCTTCAATCCATCAAGAAGACTGGAAAAACAACCCAGAGTGAATGCTCCACTGATGGTGCATGAGACACATCACCTGTGTGCATGGAAGACAGTGTTACACACACACACTCATGCAGGCAGAGAGGTGTCTCATTTGATGGACATATATCGTAGAAAAACAAGAGCAGGCAAAAGAGATAAAGACGGGTTGTTTGCAAAAAGATTCACTCTTCATTCATTCAACAAATACTTGTTATGAGAGCGCTGTGATATGCCAGGCACAGGTTTAGGTGCTGGAGATACAGCAGTGAAAGAAACATAATGGCATTGTGTCTAGCAGAAGACAGAAAATAAATGAGGACCACAGACAGTTTGTCAGGATGTGAAAAGTGCTAAGAGGAAAAAGAAAAAAAACCTGAGGCTGTCCACTGGGGTAAGGAGTGTTGCGACAAAAGGGTGAAGCAAATATGATCAGGAAAGGCTTCACTGAGGAAGTGACATGTGAGCAGAGAACCTGTAGGTGCAGAGAAGCAAATCCTGCAGCTCTCTGGGCAGAGGACCGCCCCAAGCCTTGAAAGGGCAAGTGCAGAGAGACCCTGCAAAGGGGCCCGGGGGGAGCACGCCCAGCATAGTCAAGTGACCCCAAGGAGGAGTGGAGGTCAGAGAGGTGGGGACCCGAGTGCAGATCATGTGGAACCACAAAGGCCATAGAAAGAACTCTGGCTTTGACTGGAATAAGATGGGAAAGCATTTGAGCACATGTAACCTGATCTGTAAAAAAAAAAAAAACTATATCACTTCAGCTGCTGTGTTGAGAAAAGACTGTAGGGGGCCAAGAGCAAAGCCCAGAGACTAGCTGGGAGCCTAACACAGTAGGTTCCCCAGCAGGAGGAGACAGTGGCTTGGCCAATGTGAGGGCCACTGAGCTGGAAGACCTAGAGGGAGTCTGCATGCTTTCTGAAGGTGGGGCTAACAACACGGCAGCTAGAATGGATGCAGATACCAGAAAGAGAAGAGTCAAGGATGACTCCTGAGTTTTTTGGCGTGAGCAAACTCAAAGGATGGAATTGCCATTTACCAAGATGGAGAAGATGATAAGAAAAGCATGTGTGGAGGAGAAAGATCCAGAACTAGGTGTTTGGAGCATTTGGGTTTGAGATGTCTATTAGATTCTACCCCCTGTAGGCATTGTGTATATCACAGATCCAGGAGAGAGGTCTGGGCTGAGGGGGTTATTTGGGAAACATCAAAGTATTGATACTTGTGTGTGACGTTCTCCATTAGTGTAATTAGAATTATTCTAATAAAAAGGTTTGCAAGAACTCATCTGCTTCACAAAGCAAGATAACCTTGTGTATAAACTATATTGTAATAGTCCCATGCTGAGAAGTATCCCGAACTCACTTCTCCCCTTGAGGTTTGTGTGGTATGACATCTTACTTGCCCATTTCAAAGGGATTAAATGCCTCCCTCCCTTCCCTACCTTACCATATCCCCAAGAGGCAAATGTGTGGTTGCCAGCAGAGAGCAGCTCAGTTACAGCACATTTTAAGGCAGAGGAGAAAAGCCTTCACTCTGGAATAGAAATCTCTCAGAGACAACTTGGCTCCAGGGCACCCCAAGAGAGTGGGGGGCACTGATACGGGAGGGCCCAGCAGGATGCTTCCAGGCTTCCCCTTCCCCTGGAGATGTGAACACCCAGGGAACACTCGCTGTGGGACGAGGGCAGTGAACTGTCGAAACTTAAAGTATGTGTGCAGGGCGGGCGGCAGCGCCGAGATACGTGCAGGCTTTTCCACCGTCGCAAACGGCAGATGCCTAATTAAAGCATTTGCAATTAGTTTGGCTTGTTCTGTGATTCCTTTCTGCAAACAAATATGATGGGAGAATATATTAGCTCTTGGCAAATCTAGTTCTAAAAAAACTTTCTCTCCCGTGATTACTCTTTTGTCCTGCTCAGAAAAGAGCTGAAGCACTATGTACACACCCTGAAGTATGTGACTTGCCTCCTTGTCCAAAACAGTATTTTTCCTTCCATTTCATAAAGGAGTGCAACTACCCATTTGCCTTTAAAGCATGAGGATTTATTTTGAATTTAATACAAGTTCTTAATTTGGGTTTCTTAATTTTATTCAATGAATGTAACAGTCTTCCTAATTCTTGCCATCCTTCTGATTCAACACACTTGGCAATGTTATCCACCTCCTCAGAATGCAAATGCTATATTTTTTTAATGATGGGAAAAGCATTCACTAGACTTCGAAAGAACTCTAGGGGTGTTTGTGTGTGTGTCTCTGTGTGTGTAAATAAAGAGTTGCACTTATTGCCACTTTACAATAACCACTTACTTGAAGGCATAGATTTTCTTTTTCACTGTAGGGGGAAAAAAAGCCTAGGTCTATTCTAAGTGGAGAAATGTGAACTGTTTGGGACTATTTCTTTCATTTATTCATTCAATATTTACTTGAGTTTCTACAGTGGTTCTTATGAATTTTTAACCTATTTAAACTTAGATGTTTTATCCAATAAGTATATTCTGCAGGTAGCTACTGAGATCATGATTTTGGGTGTCCGCTGAACATTTACATATGTGGATTATATGCATTATGAGAGTGTGGCCCATCTCTAAACGGTGATAACTGCAAAACAGAACGCTTTGGGAAGATTGTCACCAAACAGTGTAAATAAGAAACATGAACTAGAATGCCTCTTTATATCAAGTTGAAAAAAGACATAACACAAAAAAAGAGGTTTAAATCTGTTGGTCATTCATTTCTCCTTTCAGATTGGTCTGCAAAGTGCCTCATCTAAGAATGTCCTAAACCCAAAATAATAACAGAGAGTGGGGGGTTACTCAAGAGTTGAATAAAAGTCACCATATAAACAAGCATGGGTAAACCAAATTCAAATAATTAGTGCAGTTATTTTTTAACAGATGGTTTAGGTTAATAGGTGGAGACACAGTGTTGCCACTGTAGTATTTAAGGTTAGGTTAATAATTAACTTTCGTGCCTGGAGTAGTTTAATCAAAGCTTACTGTAAAAACTGCTCCATGCAGACTAAACAGGGTATTCAAAAAACCATGCAAAATACTTGCAATCTTGACCTCTGGTAGTCATTTGGAAAAAGTGTGAAAAAAGAAGATGTTTTCATTTAGAAATGTGCACTAGTATCTTTACTTTGGGGGAAAAACCTTCATAAAGGGTTCATATTATCTGGAACCAACAATCTTCTCCCTGCCATGAGAGTAGCTGACTGTGGACTTCAAATGCCCAAGATGTATGTTGAAAGGAAGACCAGACAATTATCAGGATTAGAGGAAGGCAAGGCAAAGGCACTCGACCTTCGTACCCGGAAAGACTTCAGAACCGGCGCTGGGGGGCATTAAATAGCTTTTCTGAGACCTGCTGGCAGAACACTGTAACAGGGTTAAACATCTTTTCAGATACCAAGCAAAGAAAGTTGGGCGTACATGTGAGAAAGTGTGTCTGTATGAGTGTCTTTGCGCCCCTGTGTTTTAAACCTTTCATGGATCACATTCAATTGCAACTTGATTTTCATCCAGCCTAGGCAAGAGAGTGATCCCACTGTGGCCGTCCCTGGCCACCACATTCCCAAAGCAGACGCCTTTCTCCCAAGGACCGATGCGGATTGGTAGCGGGGCTGCCCCCTGCAGTACAGGCAGGAGGCGGCCCCTGGAAATGCTCGCCTTGGCCGTGAAAACGTTCCTACCCCGCTCCACGCACACCTGATTTCCTGCTCTGCCCCTCCTTGAACACCTGCCGACTGGAAAACAGCGCGAGGGGTGCAGGAGGCTGGGATGCTGAGCTTGGAGCCAGCGAGCCCGGGCCCGTGTCCACACGCACCCGCGCGCCAGCCGCTTCCACAGTGGCCGCGCCAGCCGCTGTCCACAGTGGCCGCACCAGCTTCCTGAGTGCTGCGCTGAACTTCCCCTTCTCGCCCCTCCCCACGCCCACCCCTTGCTCAATTGCTTGAGAGACTGGGCCAGCAAGTGCAGCGCCACGACCCCAACCAAGCTGACCACCGGCCGGGGTGGCACCCTCCGAAGGGCCGGCTCCTACCTCCTAGCCGTACGTATCCTGGGTGGTTCGCCCGCCTCCCTGGGGGTTCCGTTTCCCGCGGGCTGCACATGCTGAGCCCCAATTCTGTAGTGCCCCCCACCCCTGGCCTTCAGAGAAACTTTCCAGAAGCGCCTGGTCGAGTGACCCCGCGCTGGAAAAAAAGGAGGCGGCGCTGGGCGGAGGGGCGGCGAGGGAGCGGGAAAGAGGAGTCCTGTTTCCTTTCCCCCATACCCACAAATCCAGACTGTTCCCTGGCTCCCCCTGTACCGTTACGGTCGTGGGAGGAGGGAACGGATCTCAGGATCCTGCTTTGCACCGTGTAACACAGTGGGGAGCTGAGAAAAAAGCGGAGCATCTGGGGGAAGAGACACTTGCCATCCCAGCAGGGTCGTGCAGAGTGGGTGGGCACTGTCGGGCTTGCTCCCGAGCGCCCCACTGCCAGCGAAGCAGCGCTCTAGACGCAGCAAGTAGTCCGGACAATCCAGAACCTGGGGCCCGGGCAGAGCTCTCGTCTGGTTAGCAAGCACTGAGCCATCTCTTGCCTGGTCTTCTCACCCTTCCCCCTCCCGGGACACCTTCTTTCCAGAGAGGGACCTCGTAGATTCTGGAAGACGGCACAGTGGGCGCCAGTCCCGGCGTGGCGGGTTCTGTGCTTGAGGGGGACACAGACGCGACGGAGGCTGTCTTCGCCGCCCAGGAGGGAGCTGCGGCGGGGAATAGGACCCAGGGCGGGGGCGCCGCGGCACACTGGGAGGAGGCCACTCGTTCGAGCAAACAAAGCCCGGAACCTCTGGTGCCAGCGTCCGAGGGAGCCGGGATGTCACCAAGTGGTAGGGTGCGCGAGTGCCAGGGCCATTACAAGTTTCCCGCACTCCACTGAGCCCAGCCCAGACCCCGCACCGACAACAAAAGATTCTCTTTGCTTCCCCACCGTATCTGCGGAACCCCTGAACCCAAACCTCGTGCCGAGCGAAAACAGCGCTCTTCTACCCAACCTCCTCCAGCCCTGGAGGGCAGAACCCCTTCCCCTGCCTTCGCACCAGGACCGGGCACTTCCGAGAATCTCACCCTTTCAGGGCTTGTCTGCTGCCTGCTGGCCCGAAAGTGAGGACGAGCCCCCGGGTACTGCATACACATCCCAGGGCCAGGGAGCTATCCGCGCGGTTGGTGTCCCGGGCGGCGCCTGGCGTGTGCGCAGCGCGGGTGGGGAAGCTCGCGGCACGGAGCCCGGCGGTCTCTGGGGCGCAGGGTGGAGAGGAGCAGCGGGCAGGGCTCGCGACTGCTCCCCCAGGGCCGGGCAACGCTCGGGAGACTGACACAAGACAAAATAAAACGCAAGCACCACAAAGCCGAGACAGGGCGTGCGGACCGCGGCCCCGGGACCCGCAGGAGGGAGCCGAGCCGCCCGGGAGGTGGGGCGCGCCGGGGCGCCCCAGCCGTACCTTTTCGGTGCATCGACGGGCAGGCGGCCGGGGCTCGGAGCGGGCTGGTACAGCGTGTATCCCATTTAGTAATCCATTATCGAGGGGATCTCTCCGGGCCGCGAGCTGCGCTCTCTCCTTCGCAAGCCTTTGTCATTCCTACATGTGTGCTTGTCTCTTTGGGATAACAGTCGCGGCGACTACTTTCTGGGATGCAAACGCGCTGTATTCATCTCCAATGACAGGCGGAGAAGGGGAGAGGAAGAAAGAAAGAAAGAAACCAACAAGAAAGGAGTAAATGTTCAAGAAACTCTTCTCCAAATCCAAATTCCACTTGGATTCCACTCCGGCAATCCCTTCGGTGGTGTCTGCGCCGATTAACAAGTCATTTCAGGGTGGGGGGGGCGGGGTGGGGGCTGGCGCAGGGGTTCGCCCTCTAGCCCCGCTCCACGGCTGGGAGCGCTACGCCGCGGGTGTGGCAATGCTGGCCGCTGCCGCCGCTCCTAAGCGGACATCGCGGGCGGTCGGCCCCGCGGAGAAGCGCCGCTGCTGCGTCCGGAGCGCCTGGACAGCCGAGTGCGTGGGGAGCGGAGTTGGCTGCAACCTCACCCCGTGCGGCTCACTACTCCTCTGTCACCCGAGAGGCCGCCGCTCCGGGGCGGAGCCAAGTCCCGGACTGGATTGCGCAGAGCGGACTCTCCTCCTGCAGCCCCGCCTCCTTTGGCTGGCGTCTTCTCCGACCCAAAGGAGAGCTGCGGTCTATGTGTGTGAACACTAGCGAGCGAGGCGGAGAGACGGAGAACCTACGCGGTTTGGCCGCAGGTGGAGCCTTGGATCGACCGGCCAGCGCAGCTTCCTTCCACCACTATTCCCGGCCCCGCCGCGCGCTCGGCCGAGGTCCCCGCGGGGGCGATGCCGGCAGGAGGCCAGCCCTTGCCTCCCCCAGCCCCGCATTTGCTCTAGCAAAAAAAAAAAAAAAAAAGAATCCCGGACAGCATTGCTGAGCTCTGACAAATCAGAAAAATTAATAAAAATAGACGTAGTGCAGGAGCGAGTTACAAGAAAGGATTTCATCGATTATTTTAAATGGAAAAGTTTTAAAGGATGAGGGTGAGTGAACGGCGAACCTTTCTAATTCTGATTACTGTATCAAGAGGTAGATTCCAGAAGTGATGGACGCTCTGCGCACCCAGATGAATTGGATAGAACCCGGTGCGCTTAAAAATACACTTCGAAGATACGAACACAGCTATTAGTTAACGTACGTACAACACAATACGTTAATAAAGCATGTTAAGTAAGCAAATAAACTATAGTGGAAAGGATGCTGTTAACGAAGATCTGCTTTTAAAGTTAGAAAGTGTGTAAACTGTTCTTAGAAATAACTATGTAAACTTCAGAAATAAGACACAGTTCCAATGAGAATCCAACAGCTTCATGGAATAAGTAAATCGCAACTTCTTCCAAGGCGCTTTTGTTACCATTAGAAGAAGAATGGCAGGCTCAGCCTTCCTCCTCCGCTTGAAAGTTCAGTCGCCAAAAAAGCCTTGCTGTTACAGGCTTGGGCCCACTGGGCAGGCCACACGATGTCCCCCCTCCCCCGGCCGCTGCGCGCTCCCCGCCTGCTTGCCCCGCAGACTGCTCACGGTAGCACGTTGCTCCCCGAGTGGGCTTCTCACTTGGTTTGGGTCGTAGCCACAGCCTTTAAAGAAAGTAACACGAGGCGGCCAAGCAGTTCTCCGATCATTACTTACTAGTCATGGGGTCGGCCGAGAAAAGCATTGGGAAGGAGATCAGGGTCTCAGTCGCCCTTAGGCCGAATGCCTTCATATAAATGCAGTAGAAACTGTACCTGTTCCCTAATTGGGGCTAGGGCCACTAATAAGTCTACCCCCCCTTTTTTTAAATTACCGTTCCTACATGGAACTAGACTACATACAGACATCTGCTAATGAGGGCTCACGAAGAATAAAGTAAGTGCACATGCGACAACAGTGTATGTATATATAAGATATATTTTCCACAAACCGTTTAGAAAAGGTGAGAAGGGTGAGCGGGAAAACGTCGGTCTCCCTGCCGTCTGCCAAAGGTGCCAGCAGGGGCCGCTATCCCCACCTTTCGCAGGCAAAAGCAGCTACAGGTCCGCGGCGGCGGGGGGTTGGGGGGCTGCGGCCGTAGGTGCGCGCGCAGCCACCGTGGCACGCGGAGCCAGCTCCGAGAGGGGGCTGGGGCGTGGGGGCGGCGCTCTTGGTTGCGCGTTCCCGCGGCCCGGGTGGGGACTGGCTCGCGGACGTCCCTTTCGAATCCGGTCGGGGCCCGGGGAGGGGCCCTGGCCGGCCGCCACCGGTCAATCCTCGGCTGCGCTATTTAACGCCCAAATTTCGGCGTTAAGTCCCGAGCTCGTCCGTGCGTCCCCGGCGCGGTCCCGCGGCCCGCACGTCGGGCCCAAGATGTCCCTGGGGTTCTCCGCCTGGTGTCTCCATCCCGGCCGGGTCGCCGAGGCCCCTTCTTCCTTCTCTGCCGCTGATTTACATGCTAATTGTGTCTGGGAAAAGTTCTTTAATTGGCAGGATTAGAGCAAACGAATTGTTTCACAGGCTGAACTAAATTCCGGGTTTAGCGTCTTCCCTTGGAGAAACAAACTGTTTTGTTTGTTTCATGGATGTATTGGAAATGCCCCACATCGAGTTTCAGGATATGTTTTTAAAGGGAAATTATTTTCATTATTAATACTTGCATGTTTAATTTGCAGTAACGCTGAGCCAAGAAGCAGGAGATTAAATTTACCTAGTTTAAAGTTAGAGAATACAAGAAGAAAAGACTTTGAGTTAATTTTCGCACGGCTGAGAAATATCACCCAGAATCTTCCTGGCAATGACTAAATCCTGAAGCCTCACCATCCAGTTAGGCACCCGTCATCCTGACCAGGTGAGATTACATTTCCACCTGCCGGGGGAGAGATGCTTCTGAAGCTGGCAGAAAAGCCAACTGTTGTGTCGCTCCCAAGCCCTCGGGGGAGCACCTGTGGGAAGGCTGCCCCCTGAAACCTCATGATGTCATTTCCCCTTCTGTGCGCTGCTGCAGACTCACTCCCAGAAGCCTGCCTTAAGTTTTCAGTAGAACTTCTGCCCTTTCAAAGCCTTTGAAGTCTGCAATCCACCCTGTCCCTTCAAGGAAGAAAGCCAATGGGAGTTAAAGAATCACCAAGTGTTAGAACTAGAAGGAAACTTGGACTGTTTCGTAGTTAAGTGGCATGAAGTGGAGTGACCAACGCCCTAGTCTCTGGAAGCCAGCTGTTGTTACGGTAACTTACTAGCTGGTGACCTTGGGGCAGTCCCTTATCTCTCTGGAGCAGTGGACTCACTTGTAAATGAGGATTCAGCTACTACTGTCTTCCCAGGGATGGTGTGGATTAAATGAGATGGTGACTGTAAACCATGGGTCTAGGGATAAAGGTTAACTAGCATCTGTAAAGGTTAACTAGCATCATTGTCATCCTTGTCATCCCCGGTGTCGATCCTCCCGCCACCGTTTACAGGGGTCAGACAGAGGCAGAGGAAAAAGGTGGCTTGCTTTGTGTCAATGCTGGGAGCTAGCCCGTAACAACTCCTCTTCAATAAGCCCGCACTGCTGTGCCCCACAGCACCTGGAAAAAGTGTGATGAAGGAGAAGAGGAACTGGAAAGGTAAACTCACCCAGGAACCTTTGGAACCTTTTTTTTTTTTTTTTTTTCTTTGCGGTACACGGGCCTCTCACTGCTGTGGCCTCTCCCGTTGCGGAGCACAGGCTCCGGACGCGCAGGCTCAGCGGCCATGGCTCACGGGTCCAGCCGCTCCGCGGCATGTGGGATCTTCCCGGACCGGGGCACGAACCCGCGTCCCCTGCATCGGCAGGCGGACTCTCAACTACTGCGCCACCAGAGAAGCCCACCCAGGATCCTTTTAAAGACCGCATCCAGCTGTTTGATCAGAATCTGTGCTTTACTACAAAAGGGAGTAGTGAACTTGGAAGAAGTGTCTGCTGGTGTGCACCGCTCAACTCCTTGTGGGTATGAGTTCCTGGAGCACACTGGGGAGTGCAGTTTGCACAATCAGGCCATTACCGCTCGTGATCAGGGAGCCTCTCTGTGTCTGTCTTTGGAGTCCCTTCTCCAAAGTTCTGTTCACCTGCTTGCCTTAAATCAGTGGTTTTAAAATCCATTTGTACATTAGAATTACGGGGGAGCTTTTGAATGGCAGAAATCCCCGGGCTCCAGAGATTCTGATTTATTGGTCTGGGGTGGGGGGACATGGGCATGGATATCTTTTAAAGCTTCCTGGGTGGTTCTAGTGTGTAGTCAGGGATGGATGAGAGCCACCATCACCATGAATCCTGGCTCTGTTCTAGAACACTGCTTTTTTCCAGCCTTCTTTGATGAGGCTGTTTGTTATCCTTCTTGCCTGTTTATCCCAGTGTCAGGAAGTGCGGTTAGTGTCCTTCTTGCCTCTCAGACCACTTCTCCTTCTCTCAAAAACTCCCAGACCATTGGAGGCTGTGCCCTACAAACACATTGGCACTGTCTCCCACAGACCTCATTTTACCTCACTTTTAAAGATTTAGCACCAGGCTTACTGTCCTTCTACCTGTCCCACCACCTGTCACCATTCATGGGAGTGTTAACGTCCACCTAACTACTAACCCTCTGCTTTTTCAGCTTCTTGCCTTCCTCATCTATACTGTCCTTTGTTCCTACTCACCTCTGCCCCCCACTCCAGGGCTTCATGCTGGGCCTTGTTATCAGGAAAGGTGCCATGTTCTAAATCACTAGTTCTGACATCCCCTCTCCAATCACAGCTTCCTCTCGTTCCACCTTACTTGCCCACGCACCTCCCTGCGCTCACTCTGATTGCAGGAAGCCCTCCAAGCCGTGGGTCCTGCCACTCTCTCCATCCATCCATTCCCTGCCTCTTTCATTCCTCTCTGTGTCCAGCAGAACTTCATAACAACAGTGTCTCTCTGGCTAACACTTTCAACTCCTGGCTTCTCTTTCTTTTGGTCACACTCATCTGAGTGAAAACCAGTCCCGAATTATAGAAATACCACCCTTCTCTGCTCTTGCATCGGGTAGCTGAAGCCTACTAGAAAAAACATTTCAAGCACGCATCTAGACAGGCTGCACACTCGGTCATCAGCCTCAGTTGGGTCCTCAACACTGACTCGTCATCTTCCCTTTCTCTCAGTTAGTCTCTAACTTTCTCCCCTAATTGGATATTTCACCCTCAGTGCCTCCTACTTCCCTGAAAAAAACAGAGTCCATCAGACGGGAACTTCTTGCATCTGTACTCATCATTTCCTGCTTATCTCCTTACGGTGGAGGCAGTGTCCCTCCTCCAATCTGAGGCCAATCCCTCTACCTGTTTTCAGATCATTTACACGTTCTCAGAAATCTCGTCCTACTGTCTCCAGCTCTTCTGCATCTCCCCATCCGCACATAAACAGGTTTTAGTCTCTCTCATCTTAGAAACAAGCCTTTCTAGGGTTTTCTGTGCCTTTTACCCCTTGTCTCCTCTCTTCCAAAGACAAAGGATTGTTGACAGTCTGCATTGCCACTACCTTCTCTCCCACTTGCCCATTCCTGCCTGGCTTGTGTTCCCAGCATGCCTCTGCCAAGGCTTTTGCTCTTGTCTTCCGTGACATCCATGACGGTAAATCCAGTGGACGTTTTAAAGTTTTGATTTTATTTGAAGTCTCAGCGTTGATGCACATGACCACTCCTTCCTCTGGGAAATACCCTTTGCTCTTGATTTCGACAGCACATCACTCTCAGCTGGTTCTCCTGCCTCTCTCCTTTTTTCAACTTTGTTTTTCTTTTGAGGCCTTTGAAAGATACAGAAAATTTCAAAGAATCATAATAAAAAAAAAATCCCAGAATTAGCAACTGTTAATATTCTGTCTTATTTGTTTCCTGTCTTTATTGCAAGAAATAAAACATGGTGTATAAAGCTCAGCTTCCTTATAATCAACACTGTCTTTCCCATTCCCCTGCATTTCCTCATAGTAACAGTGTCATGAGTTTCCTGTGCATCTTTATAGTTCATTTTCTATACTTTAACATAGATCATATGTGCCCAGAACCAATATATAGAGAAATATTTTTGGTGGAGTTGTCCCCCAAATTAACATAAATAATGTCCTGTTTACTCTTTTCCTCCAGTTCACTCTCCACATTGTAGCTAAAGCTATCTCTGAAAGATGCATATCTAATCACATAGCTTCCCTGCTTAAAACACTCTGACATCCCGAAACCTTAATAGGACCCTCAAGGCTGTGCATGATTTGGTTCTTGCCTACCTCTCTGGTCTTGTCTCTCTGCCAGGCTCCCATCACTTTCTTACATCTGCAACATCACTGGTATGGAAAGTTCCAAGCTCCTTTGTAACTACAGGCCTGCACTGGAACACCGTCATCTCCCCCATTTACCTCTTTACCTGGCTAATTCCTACTCATCCTTCAGGTTTCAGCCTAAATGTTTCTTCCTCAAGACAGACTTCCCTGATACTCCAGAAGACATCATACCTCTCCATTATGGGTTCTCAAAGTACCCTGCCATATTTGTCCATCTATGACAGCTAGAGTTAATTTTCGGTCCAAGAGCTTGTTGAATGCTTCTCTTTCCTGTTAGATGAGAAGCTCCTTGAGACATGGGACTATATCTTTTTCATTTCTCTTGCATCTCTAGCACCTTACAGACGGTAGGGGCCTGGTATCTAAAAGAGGGGATGAATTTGTGAAAGCAGTGAGTTCTTTTTCAAGGATTCGGTGGGAAAAGAAATAGATTTTTGGATGGGATAGGACCATTTAAAAAGGGATAGAAAAAAAAACACTGGAAAGTTATTTTGAGATTTCAGTTCTCAAGATGAACAAAATCTAAGCTTTCCCTCAACACAGAACTTTCAATGTACGGTGTCTAACTTGTTTTTTGAATGAGGAAAGAAGGATTTACAGGTGTGAGTGATGAGTAAATACCACAATTACAAAACAAGATGCTTGAAAATAAGTTGCAATAAGAATATAAATACAGCTCTAAAAGACCACCAGTGGAAGGAGATAAAACTGCAATTTGAATCCCCTGGGGACAATGCAGTCTCTGGGGAGTGCTCTCGCAGCAGGCTGGAGTGTGCTAACAGTGATTTACTGTCTGCTGCTCCGTGAATAGTTTCATGGGTCGCACCCTCTCCGTGTAACAATCATGCCACTGTCCCACAGGGCTGCTTGGGCTCCATTCCCTTCTGATATCAAATCATTGTTTGGGAAATGAAGAGAATGGTAGGTTAGAAATAAGGTCGTGAATGAACAATAAATGTTAAGTAAACCAGAACTGCATTTTTTTTCCCTCACAAGAGCTCTTGACATTTAATTGAAGTCTTTAGTTATGTAACGCAGAGCAAAAGCTATGTCTGACCTTATTTTCATCTTTCTGTTCCAACCTAACTTCTTTTAATTGTCCCTCCTACTACCATTGAGACTTAAAAGTATCTGCTCGGTTATGAGTTTGTTTAAAAATGCAGTTCGCTAAATATAATTTATAATTTTCATAACCAGATAAATCAGATGACGAAACACTACTTTGGAATTTGCTGTTTAGCCAGAAGAATGGTGAAAAGTAAAATATACTTATTTTTGAGAACTGTTTTCAAGGCCTTTGCTTCCAGGTAGTGGAAGGTCTCTAGAAGAGGGCACTCTTCTGGCCTATAATTAAATATCTAATTAGCTTCAAATTCAGTCCAAATCTAGTTTTTAGATTATGTGAGAAGACACTGTACTGATATCAACTGAAAGACTTTTTCCAGGCTGTTTCTGATGAATGAATGTGTATTTAAGAGCAATTTTATAACTAGAGAGATGGAGATAACCAAGGGTGTTTTGTTTGTTTTAATATCGAAACCTTAAAAACGGGAAGACAGCTGTCTTAAACATCAAACTTAGGCTGGATATTGCGGACAATGAAAGTACTTGAAAAAAATGATATGCTTGGATCTAAAGTAGATTTTTAAGTGAAGTATAAAAAATGACATATTTGAATATAAAACGATCCTCTGAAAACTCCTCTATACTTATAAAATATAAGGATGGTTTCCTAATGTCTTAACCTGACTTTGGATTTCATACCTGGGCAAGTCTCTAGTTAGTAGTCCTATAAAACACTGACAACACGTAGCTAGCTAGATTTAAGAATGTTTTCAGAGATAACTTTTAGGTAGAAATTAGCTTAAATATTACCTTATAAACGAGATAACATATTGTTCGGCACTTCCCCGAAGTTTCAGATGATTCAGTCACAAGCTACTAGTGATTCATTTGTACTTCACCAAAATTTAAGACAAGTGCAACAATTGATGTCACATTCTTTGTGAAACCTTTTAAATATACCTTTATTCATAACCGGGTACTTATTAATTTGAACTAGAATGTTAACGTTTTAACATTTGAACTGAAAACCTACCCACCCATTTTCTTAAGAAATATTGTGTCATGAACTGTATTATTAAGACTCATGTAAACACACACGTTGATTTCCTCCTATAGTTCCTCTCCCTCTCTCTCCATGCCTCAACGCAATTGAGTCATTTCCTTTCTCCAAATGGCCCTTGAAAGGCTTTTAAGCTAATTTTTGAAGGCCCTAACCCTCGCTGCCTCCTCCCCATTTCTGTACCCTTCTCTACCCTTTGAACAAGATCGCAAGCATGGATTTTTGTATTATTATAGCCCAATGTTGACATCGTTTTGCTAGACTCCCTTGCCTTGGGCAGTTTTTTCCCTTTTTGCTTTACCTTACTTTTTCCAGTCACTTTTTTTTTTTTTTTTTGCGAGGGGAGGGGAGAAATGTGTTTAGCTGTTTTTCTTATAATAAAGCACATCGTATAAACTGTAATAAGAATGTTGTATGGTAGTATTGACTTACTCACGTGGAGGGAGAGTTACCCTTATGCTCTCAGGTTCCTATCAATGCGTTATTAGATGATGGTGACTCAGATGCAGTGGTGCTTTAGTTATCAGCATGCTGTCTCCGGATCACATCACGAGGTCATCGTCATCCTTCCAGCTGCTCAGGCCAAGCAACTTAGAGTCATCTTGACTTCTCTTGATCTCCCATTTGTCGCATCCAGTTCATCAGCAGAACCTGTTGGCTCTACCTTCAGAATATATCCAGAGTCTGACAACTTCTCATTTCCCCCATTATCACACTGGTCCACGCCACCATCATTTTCACCTGGAGTCTCCTCATAGCTGGTCTCCCTGCTCCTGAACTTGCTGTATGCTGTACCCTACAATCTAGTCCCCAGATCGCTGCCAGAATGATCGTTTAATGTTTTCAATAAAGTCAGGTCGCTCCTCTGCTCCAAACCATCCAGTGGTTTCTCTCCCACCTCCTCAGGTTGAAAGCCAAGGTCCATTCTTCGTGGTCTGCTCTCCACCTCTCCTTCTCATCTCCTCTTTGCCCTTTCACTCATCCCACATCCCACCTCACGCTCTTTGTTTCTCCTCTTCCCGAAACATTATTTCCTGAGATAGCCCTCAGGCTCACTTCACCTTCTTTAGGTCTTTGCTCATATGTCAGGCCTCCCTGACCACTACATATAAAATTACAAATCCTTAACCTATTATACTTTCTTTAATACCCCTTACCCTACTTCCTTTTTCTTATAGCCCTTATTGCCCCTGTATGTACTTACTTGCTTATTTGTTTAGTGTCTATTTCCTGCCACTCAGACTAAGCTTCAATAGGGCAGGAACTGACTTTCATGTACCACTATATCCCCAGCACTTAGCACAGTGCCTGCCACATCTTAGAAATGCAATATGTGTATATATATGTATATATATGTATATACATATATATATATATATTTTGGCTGCGTTGGGTCTTCATCGCTGCGTGCGGGCCCTTTCCAGCTGCAGCGAGCAGGGGCTACTCCTTGTTGCGTGGGCTTCTCGCTGCGGTGGCCTCTCTTGTTGCGGAGCATGGGCTCCAGGCACACGGGCCTCAGTAGTTGCAGCTCATTGGCTCAGTAGTTGTGACTCATGGGCTCTAGAGTGCAGGCTCAGTAGTTGGGTGCGTGGGCCCAGCCGCTCCACGGCATGTGGGATCCTCCCGGACCAGGGCCCGAACCCATGTCCCGTGCATTGGCAGGCGGTCTCCCAACAACTGCGCCACCAGGGAAGCCCACGATATGTATTTTTTGAGTGAGTGAATGAATAACCACACCTTACCAGGTTTAATGTCAATCATGTTAGAATGCCTGGGTGCATGGACTATACTAGGTAACATTTAAAGCAAAGTGAGTAGCTCTCTGTTGAGAAATGCTCCCAAATACATGGTTCTCTAACAGTTTCTTTGTCTAATGTTACAGTAGGCAGCGCTTGGTGAATTTTTGTTTTTGTTAATACAGTTTGCTTTGGGGCAGTGCTGCTGTTTGGTGGTGAGAGTAGGAATAGGTATGCTGAGCTAGGAGGTTCTGAATAAGAAATACCTGGTGTGATTACGAGGCTGTTTCTTGCTCCTTGCTGGTTACTTCAGATGATCACTTTCAAAGACCAAGAGTAAAGGACAGCTAGCCTCACATCACAACCTTGGGCTGCCATAATAAAATCTCACAGACTGGGTGTCTTAAACAACAGATGTATATTTTCTTCTGATTCTGGAGGCTAGAAATCCAAGATCAAGGTTCTCGCTGTTTGGTTTCTGGTGAGCCCTCTCTTCCTGGCTTGCAGATGTTTCCCTCTCACTGTGTCCTCGTGTGGCCTTTCCTGGGGACATGCAAACACAGAACGGAGAGTGAGCTCTGTTGTGTCTCATCTTATAAGGACACTAATTCTATTGGATCAGGGTCCTAATCTTATGACCTCATGTAACCTTAATTATCTCCTTACTGCAAATACAGCCGCCACTGGAGGTTAGGGCTTCAACATATGAACTTTGGGGGAACACAAGTATTTAGTCCCTAAAAGCCTTCCTTCCAGGGTTAGCTGAATCCTGGCAGGTCTCATGTTTACTGTTCTAGAGGCAGGCGTACATAAAGGCGTGGCCAGCAGGGCCATTGGGTTTGGGCCTCACATTCAGAAAAGTTCTCACATGATCTTTTATAACCTTCTCTTCAAATAATGTCCATATACATACATATACTACATGCATAAAAATAACCACATGCATAAAAATATTACATATAATATGTATATGTATATAAAATACATAGAATACATTAAATATATATAATGTATATATATTTACTGTATTGTTATTTTATTGAAGTATAGTTAATTTACAATATTATATTAGTTTTAGGTGTACAACATAGTGATCCCATATTCTTACACTTTATACTCAATTTAATGTAAAATATTGGCTCTATTCCCTGTGCAGTACAATATATCCTTGTAGCTTATTTTATACATAGTTGTATGTACCTCTTAATCCCCTACCCCTATCTTGCCTCTCCTTCTTCCCTCTCCACACTGGTAACCACTAGTTTATTCTCTATCTGTAAGTCTGTTTCAGTTTTATTATATTGATTAAATTGTCTCATTTTTGAGATTCAACATACAAATGATAACATACATTATTTGTCTTTCTGTGTCTGACTTATTTCACTGAGCATGACACCTGCCAGGTCCATGTTGTTGCAAATGGCAAATTTTCATTCTTCTTTATGGCTGAGTAATATTTCATTATATATATATTTTATAGCTTCTTTATTCATCTGTTGACGGACACTTAGGTCACTTCCATATCTTGGCTATTGTAAATAATGCTGCTATGAACATTGAGGTGCATGTATCTTTTCCAATTAGTGTTTTCATTTTCTTTGGCTTTATACCCAGGAGTGGAATTGTTAGATAATATGGTAGTTCTGTTTTCAAGTTTTGAGGAATCTCCATACCATTTTCTGTAGTGGTTGCACCAATTTACATTCCCACCAACAGTGTACAAGAGTTTCTTCTTCTCCATGTCCTCACCAACATTTGTAATTTGTGGTCTTTTTGAAGATAGCCATTTTAACAAGTGTGAGGTGATATCTCAGTTTGGTTTTGATTTGTCTTTCTCTGATGATTAGTGACATTGAACATCTTTTCATGTGCCTGTTGGCCATCTGTATGTCTTCTTTGAAAAAATGGCTATTCAGGTCTTCCACCCATTTTTAATTGTTTTTTTAATATTGAGTTGTATGAGCTGTTTCTATATTTTGGATATTAACCCCTTACTGGTCCTATCATTTGCAAATATTTTCTCCTGTTCAGTAAGTTGTCTTTTAGTTTTGTTGACTGTTTCCATTGCTATGCAAAAGCTTTAAAGTTTAATTAGGTCCCATTTGCTTATTTTTGCTTTTGTTTCCTCTGCTCTAGGAGACAGATCCAAACATTTATGTGATTTATGTCAGAGAGTGTTCTATGTTTTCTTCTAGGAATTTTATGGCTTCTGGTCTTGCATGTAGGTCTTTAATACATTTTGAGTTTATTTTTGTATATGGTGTGAGAAAATGTTCTGATTTCATTCTTTGACATGCACCTGTCCAGTTTTCCCAGCACCATTTGTTGAAGAGACTGTTTTTTCCCTTTTGTATATTCTTGCCACCTTTCTTGAAGATTCATTGACCATAAGTGTGTGGGTTTTTTTCTGGGCTCTGTGTTTTGTTCCACTGATCTGCTTCTGCATTTGTGCCAGTACCATACTGTTTTGATGAATTTAGCTTTGTAGTATAGCCTGAAGTCAGGGAGCATGATACCTTCAGTTGTGCTCTTTTTTCTCAAGACTGCTTTGGCTATTCCATTTTTGTTTTTTTTTTTTCATATAAATTTTAGGATTATTCTAATTCTGTGAAAAATGTCATGGGTATTTTGGTCAGGATTACATTAAATTTGTAGATTGCTTTGGGTAATATGAACATTTTAACAATATTAATTCTTCCAATCCATGAACATGGGATATCTTTACATATCTTTGTATCACCTTTAATGTCCTTCATCAGCGTTTTACAGTTTTTAGAGTGTAGATCTTTCACTTCCTTGGTTAAGTTTATTCCTAGGTATTTTATTCCTTTTGATGCAGTGGTAATTGGGATTGTTTTCTTGCTTTCTCATTTTTGTAGTTCATTATAAGTGCACAGAAAAGCAAGAGATTTTTGTTTATTAATCTTGTATTCTGTATTCAACTTTACAGAATTCATTTATTAGTTCAGATAGTTTTTTGATGGAGACTTCAGGGTTTTCTATATGTAGTATCATGTCATCTTCAAATGGTAACAGTTTTACTTCTTCCCTTTCAATTTGAATGCATTTTATTTCTTTTTTTGGTCTAATTGCAGTGGCTAGGACTTTGAATATTATGTTAAGTAGAAGTGGTAAAAGTGGCATTCTTGTTCCTAATTTTAGAGGAAAAGATTTCAGCTTTTCTCTCTTGAGTATGATGTCAGCTATGGGTTTGTCAGAAATGGCCTTCATTGTATTAGGATATGTTCCCTGTATACCAACTTTGATGACAGTTTTTGTCATGAATGGATGTTGAATTTTGTCAGATACTCTTTCTGCATCTATTGAGATGATCATATGATTTTTATTCTTTGTTTGTTAATGTAGTGTATCACACTGATTGATTTGCAGGTGTTGAACCATCCTTGTATCCCTGGAATAAATCCCACTTGATCATGGTGTATTATCCTTTTTATATATTGTTGAATTAGGCTTGCTGATAATTATGTTGAGGATTTTTGCATCTATATTCAACAGTGATATTGGCCTCTAATTTTCTTTCTGTGGTGTATTTGTCTGGCTTTGGTATTGGGGTAATGGTGGCCTTGTAGCATGAATTTGGGAGTGTCCCCTCGTCTTCAATTTTTGGAATAGTTTGAGAAGGATAGGTATTGGCTGTATGTTATGTGTTTGGTAGAATTCCCCTGTGAAGCCATGTGGTCCTCTTTTGTTTGCTGAGATTTTTGATTACTAATTCAATTTCACTACTAGTGACCATTGTGTTCAGATTGTCTATTTCTCCCTGATTCAGTCTTGGAAGATTGTATGTTTCTAGAAATATATCCATTTCTTCTAGGTTGTCCAATTTGTTTGTATATAGCTGTTACTAGTATTCTCTTATGTTTTTTTTTTTTTTTGTATCTCTGTGATATCAGTTGTAATTTCTCCTCTTTCATTTCTTATTTGGTTTATTTGGGTCCTCCATCTTTTTTCCTGATGAACCTGGCTAAAGGCTTATGAATTTTGGTTATCTTTTGAAAAAACTAGCTCTTGGTTTCTTTAATCTTTCTTTTTTATTTATTTTTTGGTCTCTGTGTTATTTATTTCCTCTCTAATATTTATTATTTCCTTTCTTCTGCTGCCTTTGGGCTTTGTTTGTTCCTTTTTTATAATTCCTTTAGGTGTCAGATTAGGGTGTTTATTTGAGACCTTTCTTGTTTCTTGAGGTAGGGCTTTATCATTATAAACTCCTCTCTTAAAACTGTTTTTGCAATGTCCCATAGATTTTGAAAAGTTGTGTTTTTATTTTCATTTGTCTTGAGGTATTTTCTGATTTCCTTTTTGATTTCTTCATTGATCTGTTGGTTTTTTAGTAGCGTGTTGTTTAGTCTCCATGTTTTTCTGTTTTCCCATTTTTCTTCCTGGAATTGATTTCTAATTTAATAGTATTGTGGTCGGAAAAAATGCTTAATATAATTTCTGTTGTCTTAAATTTGTTGAGACTTCTTTTGCAGCCTAGCATGTGACATATCCTGGAGAACATTCCATGTGTGTTTGAAAAGAATTTGTATTCTGCTGTTTTTGGATGAAATGTCCTGTAGATACCTATTAAGTCCAACTGGTCTAATGTGTCACTTAAAATCCTTGTTTCCTTATTGATTTTCTGCCTGGATGATCTGTCCATTGATGTCAGCAGGGTGTTAAAATCCCCTACTATTATTGTATTATTGTCAAATTCTCCCTTTATGTCTGTTAATATTGGCTTTATATATTTAGGTGCTCCTATATTAGGAGCATATATGTTAACAAATATTGTATGCTCTTTCTGCATTGATTTCTTTATTAATGTATAATGCCTTTTTTTGTCTTTTGTTCTACACTTTGTTTTAAAGTCTGTTTTGTCTCATGTGAGTATTTCTACCCCAGCTTTCTTGTAATTTCCATTTACATGAAATATCTTTTTCCACACCCTCGCTTTCAGTGTGTGTGTGTCCTTAGCTCTGAGTTGAGTCTTTTCTAGGCAGCATATGGGTGTGTC
Source organism: Monodon monoceros (assembly GCF_005190385.1). Taxonomy (NCBI): domain Eukaryota; kingdom Metazoa; phylum Chordata; class Mammalia; order Artiodactyla; family Monodontidae; genus Monodon; species Monodon monoceros. Next base: position 96,021,526 of record NW_021703768.1, read on the forward strand.
TTATTTTTTTAATCCAATAAGCCACTCTTGTCTTTTGATTTAAGCATTTATTTTATTGACATTTAAAGTGATTATTGATAGGTATGTACTTATTGCCATTTTGTTACTTTTTTTTTCAAAAACAGCTGTTTTAATGCAACATCAGAGAAGCTATAAGCAAGTTACACTCTAAAGGATATAATTGTCTATGCTCAAGGTTTAAACAGAGAAAAGAAAAACAAAAATGATTTTTTCTTCCTTAATGAAATGAAAACAAAGTAGGAAAATTTCAACTTGAGAAGAAATTTAGCACGTTATCATTTGCTACTATCAATATTTCTAATAAAATAGTGAGTAATTACTATATAGCTGAAACTTCACAAAAAGTGTCTCTAATTTTTTTTAATTTTTAAATTTAATTTTATATATATTTTTTACACAGCAGGTTCTTATTAGTCATCAATTTTATACACATCAGTGTATACATGTCAATCCCAATCGCCCAATTCATCACACCACTACCACCACCCCCCTGCCACTTTACCCCCTTGGTGTCCATACATTTGTTCTCTACATCTGTGTCTCAATTTCTGCCCTGCAAACCGGTTCATCTGTACCATTTTTCTAGGTTCTACATATATGTGTTAATATACGATATTTGTTTTTCTCTTTCTGACTTACTTCACTCTGTGTGACAGTCTCTAGATCCATGCACGTCTCAACAAATGACCCAATTTTGTTCCTTTTTATGGCTGAGTAGTATTCCATTGTATATATGTACCACATCTTCTTTATCCATTCGTCTGTTGATGGGCATTTAGGTTGCTTCCATGACCTGGCTAATGTAAATAGTGCTGCAATGAACCTTGGGGTGCATGTGTCTTTTTGAATTACAGTTTTCTCTGGGTATATGCCCAGTAGTGGGATTGCTGGATCATATGATAATTTTATTTTTAGTTTTTTAAGGAACCTCCATACTGTTCTCCATAGTGGCTGTATCAATTTACATTACCATCAACAGTGCAGGAGGGTTCCCTTTTCTCCACACCCTCTCCAGATTTGTTGTTTGTAGATTTTCTGATGACACCCATTCTAACTGGTGTGAGGTGGTACCTCATTGTAGTTTTGATTTGCATTTCTGTAATAATTAGTGATGTTGAGCAGCTTTTCATGTGCTTCTTGGCCATCTGTATGTCTTCTTTGGAGAAATGTCTATTTAGGTCTTCTGCCCATTTTTGGACTGGGTAGTTTGTTTTTTTAACCTTGAGCTGCATGAGCTGCTTATATATTTTGGAGATTAATCCTTTGTCAGTTGATTTGTTTGCAAATATTTTCTCCCATTCTGAAGGTTGTCTTTTCATCTTGTTTATGGTTTCCTTTGCTGTGCAAAAGCTTTAAAGTTTCATTAGGTCCCATTTGTTTATTTTTATTTCCATTACTCTAGGAGGTGGATCAAAAAAGATCTTGCTGTGATTTATCTCAAAGAGTGTTCTTTCTACGTTTTCCTCTAAGAGTTTTATAGTGTCCGGCCTTACATTTAGGTCTCTAATCCATTTTGAGTTTATTTTTGTGTATGGTGTTAGGGAGTGTTCTAATTTCATTCTTTTACATGTAGCTGTCCACTTTTCCTAGCACCACTTATTGAAGAGACTGTCTTTTCTCCATTGTATATCCTTGCCTCCTTTGTCATAGATTAGTTGACCATAGGTGCATGGGTTTATCTCTGGGCTTTCTATCTTGTTCCATTTATCTATGTTTCTGTTTTTGTGCCAGTACCATATTGTCTTGATTACTGTAGCTTTGTAGTATAGTCTGAAGTCAGGGAGTCTGATTCCTCCAGCTCTGTTTTTTTCCCTCAAGACTGCTTTGGCTATTTGGGGTCTTTTGTGTCTCCATACAAGTTTCAAGATTTTTTTGTTCTAGTTTGGTAAAAAATGCCATTGGTAATTTGATAGCGATTGCATTGAATCTGTAGATTGCTTTGGATAGTATAGTCATTTTCACAATATTGATTCTTCCAATCCAAGAACATGGTATATCTTTCCATCTGTTTGTATCATCTTTAATTTCTTTCATCAGTGTCTTACAGTTTTCTGCATACAAGTCTTTTATCTCCCTAGGTAGGTTTATTCCTAGGTATTTTATTCTTTTTGTTGCAGTGGTAAATGGGAGTGTTTCCTTAATTTCTCATTCAGATTTTTCATCATTAGTGTATAGGAATGCAAGAGGTTTCTGTGCATTAATTTTGTATCCTGCAACTTTACTAAATTCATTGATTAGCTCTAGTAGTTTTCTGGTGGCATCTTTAGGGTTCTCTATGTATAGTATCATGTCATATGCAAACAGTGACAGTTTTACTTCTTCTTTTCCAATTTGTATTCCTTTTATTTATTTTTCTTCTCTGATTGCCATGGCTAGGACTTCCAAAACTATGTTGAATAATAGTGGTGAGAGTGGACATCCTTGTCTTTTTCCTGATCTTAGACGAAATGCTTTCAGTTTTTCATCATTGAGAATGATGTTTGCTGTGGGTTTGTCATATATTGTGTTTATTATGTTGAGGTAGGTTCCCTCTATGCCCAATTTCTGGAGAGTTTTTTTTATCATAAATGGGTGTTGAATTTTGTCAAAAGCTTTTTCTACAACTATTGAGATGATCATATGGTTTTTATTCAGTTTGTTAATTGGTGTATCACATTGATTGATTTGCGTATATTGAAGAATCCTTGCATCCCTGGGATAAATCCCACTTGATCATGGTTTATGATCCTTTTAATGTGTTGTTGGATTCTGTTTGCTAGTATTTTGTTGAGGATTTTTGCATCTATATTCATCAGTGGTGTTGGTCTGTAATTTTCTTTTTTTGTAGTATCTTTGTCTGATTTTGGTATCAGGGTGATGGTGGCCTCATAGAATGAGTTTGGGAGTGTTCCTTCCTCCACAATTTTTTGGAAGAGTTTGAGAAGGATGGGTGTTAGCTCTTCTCTAAATGTTTGATAGAATTCACCTGTGAAGCCATCTGGTCCTGGGCTTTTGTTTGTTGGAAGCTTTTTAATCACAGTTTCAATTTCATTACTTGTGATTGGTCTGTTCATAATTTCTATTTCTTCCTGGTTCACTTTTGGAAGGTTATACCTTTCTAAGAATTTGTCAATTTCTTCCAGGTTGTACATTTTATTGGCATAGAGTTGCTTGTAGTAGTCTCTTAGGATGCTTTGTATTTCTGCAGTGTCTGTTGTAACTTCTCCTTTTTCATTTCTAATTTTATTGATTTGAGTCCTCTCCCTCTTTTTCTTGATGAGTCTGGCTAATGGTTTATCAATTTTGTTTATCTTCTCAAATAACCAGCTTTTAGTTTTATTGATCTTTGCTATTGTTTTCTTTGTTTCTATTTCATTTATTTCTGCTCTGATCTTTATGATTTTTTTCCTTCTGCTAACTTTGGGTTTTATTTGTTCTTCTTTCTCTAGAGATTTTTCTCGTTTCTTGAAGTAGGCTTGTATAGCTATAAACTTCCCTCTTAGAACTGCCTTTGCTGCATCCCATAGGTTTTGGATCGTCATGTTTTCATTGTCATTTGTCTGTAGGTATTGTTTGATTTCCTCTTTGATTTCTTCAGTGATCTCTTGGTTATTTAGTAACGTATTGTTTAGCCTCCATGTGTTTGTGTTTTTTACATTTTTTTCCCTGTAATTTATTTCTAATCTCATAGTGTTGTGGTCAGAAACGATGCTTGATATGATTTCAATTTTCTTAAATTTACTGAGGCTTGATTTGTGACCCAGGATGTGATGTATCCTGGAGAATGTTCCGTGTGCACCTGAGAGGAAAGTGTAATCTGCTGTTTTTGGATGGAATGTCCTATAAATATCAATTAAATCTATCTGGTCTATTGTGTCATTTAAAGCTTGTGTTTCCTTATTTATTTTCATTTTGGATGATCTGTCCATTGGTGGTGTCCTTCCATACTTCCTGTACCTGGATTTCTATTTCCTTCTTCAGGTTTGGGAAGTTTTCAGCCATGATTTAATCAAATATATTTTCAACCCCTTTCTCTCTTTCTTCTCCTTCTAGGACCCCTATTATGTGAATTTTAGTATGATGCTGACATAGAGGTCCCTTAAAGTATCCCTGTTTTTATAAGTTTCTTTTCTTTTTGCTGTTTTGATTGGGTGATTTCCATTATTCTATTTTTCAGATCACTTATGTGTTCTTCTGTATCCCCTAGTCTGCTTTTCTTTCCTTCTAGTGTGTTTTTCATTTCAGTTATTGTATTCTTCAGCTCAGACTGGTTCTTTTTTATATTTCCTAGTTCTTCTTTACAATTTTCACTGTGTCTATCTATTCTTTTCCCAAGTTCAGTTAGCATTCTCATCACTAATGCTTTGAACTCTTTATCTGGTAAATTATTTATCTGTTTCATTAATTGTTTTTAGGGTTTTTTCTTATTGTTTGAATCCAATCCTCTGTTTTCTTATTATGTTTAATTTTCTCTATGAAATTAGGTGAACCAGTTACCTGTCCCTGTCTTGAAAGGATGTCCTTGTGTGGGAACATCCCTGTGCAGTCTATGTGTGCTCAGTTGCTTTGGTGGGAGAGCTGGGTCTGAGGTGAGCACAGGTCATGTCTTTCCCCAGGATGTGCTGGCAGCTATCACCTTGGTGGGAGGTGGGGCTGGAGATGGAGGGGTAGGGCCAGAGCCAGGTATGAGTGAGGTCTTCTGTGCTCAGTGGCTGTCACTGCCCTATTTGGGGCAGAGGAAGTGCCCAAGGTGCTGGAGCAGAAGCCCTGAGGGTCAGGTCTGAGCTGGTTCTGTTCCTGCTAAGGGTGTGTTCTCCAGTCTCCTGGCAATGGCACTTTTGCCCCAGAGGGGAGCAGTGCTGAAGCATGAAGAGCCAGAGCGGGTGCCAGACGTGACCCAGGGAGCAAGCTGGGATGGTCTTGGCATGCCAGTCAGAGTTCCAGACATCTCCCAATCCACTGCCTTCGTGAGCACCAGTAATGGCTGTCCTCGCTTGTTCAGATGCAGTGCTAGATCTGAACCAACTCTGTCTCGCCAAGGTTTGCACTCTCCCTGGCAATGGCAGCCTTCACCCTAGTGGGGAGCTTTACGGAGCTAGAGGGGCAAGGGCATGTGCTAGAATGGTTGCTGGAAACCAGCTAGATCCCCAGGGAAGTGTCAGTCATCTTCCTCAGCCTTGTTCCTGGGACTAAGCAAGCATATGAGCACTCTTCAGGAGCAGAGTTTCAGTTTCTTACAGCCCTCCTGTGTGCTCCACTGGTTTTCAAACCAGCTAAGGGGACTCGTCTTCCCAATGTCAGACCCCAGGGCTGGCTTGCCCACTATGTGGTTTGAACCCCTCACTCCCCAGAGAGAATCTCTGAGCCTGTGTAATCCCCCCGCTTCTTTGTCCGCTTCTAGGAGCACGGTTCCTGTGATTGCTTCTTTTCCCTTCCTACTTGACTCTGTGTGGATTTTTCTTTACAGCCTTGGTTGTAAAAGAGTCTTTATTCTAGCCTCTAGTTTGTTTTTGGTGAGAATCGCTCCACATGTAGATGTATTTCTTTTATTTTTATTTTTTTATTGAAGTATAGTTGATTTACAATGTTTCAGGTGTACAGCAAAGTGATTCAGTTATACATATATATGTCTATTCTTTAAAAGATTCTTTTCCATTATAGGTTATCATAAGATGTTGAATATAGTTCCCTGTGCTATACAGTAGGTCCTTGTTGTTTACCTGTTTTATGTATAGTAGTGTGTATCTGTTAATCCCCAATTAAAAATTTATCCCTCCCCCCCTTCCCCCTTAGGTAACTCTAGGTTTGTTTTTTTATGTCTGTGGTAGATGTATTTTTGATGTGTTTGTGGGGGAGGTGAGCTCTGCCGTCTCGATCTCCTCCCCACTGTAATGTTATTTTACAAATTAAATATTTGCACAGTGCTTATGAGCATGGTATAGCACTTCTTATCTTTTTTAGTGTAATGGAGCATCTAGCCTCTATAAACATCAGAGGGACTGCCTTCTAGATTTGGGGAACTGTATCCACCATGCTGGACATCCCTATTATTCTTGGTTATGGTCCAAACATTGGCCTTTCCTTCCAGCAATTCTTTGCAGTGTCTTACTGTCCACACGGCTCTAAAATTTTCCCTCAACTGGGTCTTCCACTCCTCCCTTCCAAACCTCCCTTTATTGTCCTTGTCCCTTTTCTTGTCCCATTCCGGGACTTCTGCAGAATGAACAATGCCTCCCATATCCTCAGCCTCTTCAGTGACTAATCTTCCCACCTCTGGTTCTCCGCTAATATGGCATAACAAAGGACCCTGGGTGCTTTACGGCCGTTCTTGGGTGACGAGGACTTCATCAGTTTCAGGGTAGACTCCCAAACATACGAAGTGTTTCCCAAACTGATCATCCCCCAGGGTGGGGTTGATGGGGGAGCCCCTGAATGAGAACTGAGGCCTGGGTTGTATAAAATGAGGGCCTCTGGTGAGATACCATTTGGTACATGGGGAGGAAGCCTCTAAAGGGGCTAAAAGGCCACAGGGGTGGGACCCAGGAAACCTAGGTGACCCTGGCAATCCTGAGCCTTAGTTTTTTTAATCTGGGATTAAGATATCTGAAATCTCCTACCAAAGTGCCACTCACGAAAAGGACCTCAGACAGTAAACATGACAAGATGCCGTTGAAGCTTCATGGGGGAGCGGGAATGCTGCGGACCTGGAGCTGGCCTGGGGCAGCTACGGAAGGGTCCAGGGCTGGGACGCACATCCCCTGGGATCAGGCTGGGTGTGGGGCTCAGGGTGCTCTTCTCATTAGGCTGGTGGCAAAGACATTTCCCAACTTTCCTTGACCGTGCATTCAGGACAAAGACTCTGTTTTTGAAAATAAACAAGGAAGTCCTAATAATGGAAAAGAGAAGTGAATCTGAAAACATGCAAAGTTTAAAAAGGAGAAAAGTGGGACATTATGAAAGCAGCACCTGCAGGTCTGAAATCTTCCCTGCCGTGGAACACTGGTCATGCTGGAGACTTCTTGAAGAGCTTTGTGGGTGTCAGTGCATTTAGTCTTTTCAATGATTCTAATATCTAAGTGTTATTATTATCCCCATTCAACAGATGAGGCAGATGAGGCAAACAGACATTAAGAAAACGTGGCCAGTGACTTCTTGTTGTGACGTGGCTGAGGCAGAATTCAGAGCCAGGCCTTCAGCGTGCAGCCACCACCTGCCCTGTGCAGTCGGGCCAAAGAAGCACGGGAGTTACATGCAGCTGATCCCTTGTTTCAGCCCTTTCGAGAAGCAAGTAAAGGTCCAAAACATCCTCGAGGTGGGTGGTGTTTAATGCCGCTGCTAACTTGACAAAATAGAGTCTGGTTCTAATGTGTGTAATGTTCTGGTGAATCTCCCCCTAACACAATTTCAGAAAATTGTTTAAATTTAAATGTGTGCTTATTCAGTCAAAACAAAATTAGAGGAAAATCTTAATTGTAAAAGAGATAAAGCAGGGGTTGATAATTTCATTTATAGAAAAGGTGTTGTGCTTTTGAGAGACATCAATATTGAAGTCATCTCTCAATTCAAGTTTAATGTTTAACCTTACTAAAGCATCACTTACTGTATATGTCTGTTGCATGAAGAATGGTTACACCCTGGGTTCTGTGCTTCCAAGGGTGTGGTCCTGTTCTTCTGGGGCATGTTGGGGATGTCTTTATACACCAGTGCATTTTCCTCTTGAGCTGGGTCCAGAAACAGTGAGACACAAAAGGGTTTTCCCTTTTTAGAGCTTGAGCTTCTAACAAAAAGAGTCAGTTCTCTACACTGGGACAACTGGCTATCCATTCCAGAAAATAGTAAAGTTAGTTCCTACCTCACACCACTTTCAAAAATAAATCCCAGACGGATTAAAGATCTAAAAGAAAAACAAAAACAAAATATAAGACAGTTGGTTGAACATATAAGAGAACATGATTGTGATCTTGGGACAGAAAAGGCCTTCTTTGACCCTAAGAGCAAAACCTCTAAAGGAGACCATATATGCAACCTAACTAACAGACAGAGGATATAGTACATGTAAAGGAGCCCAACAAATTGAGTAAGACAGTGATAAACAATTTGATAGGAAAAAATGGGCAAAACACATAAAGAAGCAGAACTTAGGAGGGAATGCAGTTGGCCAATAAATATCCCAAAGGATGCTTGACTTCACATTAATCAGGGAAGTACAAATTTAAACAATAAGATTACTTTTGTACTCATCAGATTGGCAAAGATATTAAAGTTTGATAATCGCACATATTGCCAAGGATGTTCAAGTAGCCTCATAAGTTACTAGTGAGGATGTAAATTGGGATAGCCACCTTGGAGGACAGTTTGACGGTATCTATTAAAATTGATAATCTGCATATTCCATGATCTTGCAATTCAGCTTCTGGGTATCTACCCTGGAGAAATATTCATTCACCTTTGTCATAGAGAGGCAGGTATAAAGATTTTCATTGCAGGATAGTCTGTAATTGGGAAAAAATACTAGAAATGACTTAAACGTTTATCAGTATGGTGGTAGTTATTTAAAATAGCTAATAGGATCTGGTAATCATATTTTAGAATATCGTGCAACAACTAAAAATAATATAGTAGATACTTGTATACCACTCTGAGAATTCTCCAAGACATATTTTATTTTTAAGAAGTTGAAGAAGTCTACACACAGGAAGATTTTAAAAACTAGACAGAATTAAAATGACCTCATAAAATCTATAGTTCTTTTTTTGTTTGATTGTTTTTAAGAAAAAAGTCTAGAACATCCCTGTACCTGAGAACTGATAATAGAGGGCATAATTAGGGAAGAGGCATTTAGGTGGGGGAAGGAGGGGATGACACTGTTATGGATTGAACGTCTGTGTCCCTCAGAATTCATATGCTGAACCCCTAACCCCCGAGGGTGACTATATTTGGAGTAAGGAAGTAATTAAGGTCAAATGAGGCCATAAAGGTAGGGCCCTGCTTTTATGGGGTTAGTGTCCTTATAAGAAGAGACACCAGAGAGCTAGCTCTTCCCCACCTTGCCTCCTCTCTCTCCCTCCCTCTCTCCCTACCCCCCCTCCCTCTCTCTCTCTCTCCACTATGTGAGAACACACTGAGAAGGTGGCCCTCTGCAAGCCAGAAAAAGAGCTCTCACCAGAAACCAAACCCTATAAACCCTGTACGAACCTTGATCTTGGACTTCCAGCCTCTAGAACTGTGAGAAAATAAATGACTTTTTTAGGCCACCCAGTCTGATATTCTGTCATGGCAGCTCAAGCTGACTAAGACAGTTGTTTTAGCCTTAGCTGGCATGTTAGCTGTAATGTTCTAATGTTCTAATATTTTAGAATGAGGATGTATTTACATATGTGATTTACATTTACGTATGTGATTAAAACTTTGACTTTTTAAAATTGAAGTATAGTTGATTTACCATGTTGTGTTAGTTTCAGGTGTATAGCAAAGTGATTCATATATATATATATTCTTTTTCACATTCTTTTCCATTACAGTTTATTATAAGATATTGAATATTGTTCCCTGTGCTATACAATAGGACCTTGTTGTTTTTCTATTTTATATACAGTAGTTAAAACATTGACTTTTTAAAGTCAGTTTTCTTCCCTCTTCCCCTGTAACTGCCCTTCTCCCCTTCTTCTCCCCTTCCTCTGAGCTGTATTAATCTAGGCAGACACTTATGTTCTGAGCCTCCCAGCAAAATTTTCCAAGAAGACCTCCCTTAGGTCAGGATTCTTCACCACAAACCTGTGAGGAAACACCATAGAAGGTACTTGAGGTTAGATCAATAAAGTAAGGCAGTGTGAATTGGGAAGGGGATTTACAGTAAGGGGAAATTGCTTTCTCTTAGAATTAAAGGAGAAATCTCAAGTGAGAAAGTCACTTTCTGTCATCTTCTAACACTACATAATATGCACATAGTGTCTTAAATGTATTACCTTACTACTGATGGCCAACATTTATTTCATCCCCAGTATGTGGCAGGCAGTCTGCAAACATTTTATGTGTATTATCTCATTTAATCCTCACAAACCCCCTATGAGGAAGTTGAGATAATTATTCTTAAATCACAGAATTTTCTCACTAAATTTTATTTATTGTAAAACAATACTATATCAACATTGCAAGAAACTTAAAGACAAAATAGTTTTCCATTACCCTCCACTGTAAACACAAACATGATTTCCATTTGTAGGTGTTTCTAGGCTTCATCTATATGCTTACATATTTTTCTGTTGTCACTAAAGGGTTATATCATTTTTTACATACCTTATTTCACTTAGCAGACTTGTTATATACTCTTCATAATTGTCATTTTAATGGCTACTCAATATTTCATTCAGTTGTTACGTTGGAATTTACTTATCTGTTCCCCTGTGGTTGACATCTAGGCCATTTCCAACTTATAGATAATGTTGAGTAAACATTTTCACACACATGAATTTTTAAATTTGAGTTAGTTCTCTTGGATAAGTTCTCAAAATCACTAAGGGCCAGATGATACAAGCAGTTTCTATTCTTATTGATCAAAATTGCTCAATAGCCTTCCAAACCTTGTGTCAATTAATGATGGCCCCAGTGATGTACAAATATACCACGTTCACCTCAGTATGGTCGGCATTGGCTGGTATCATTTCAAGGTTTTTGCTGATGTAATAAGTTGAGGGGCTCCTCAGCTCTTCTAAGACTACTTGGTAAGCTGATTGAAAACTCCAGAGATGCATAAAAGGAAAAGGATTATTTTTCCCAGCTCAGCATCCATCCTTTCCCTTTCCTCTAGGAACAGCACCCTGAGTTCCCCTGCTCTCTCAATCCATGTGGTGTGAATGGGACCCCCACCTACCCTCAGATCCAGGAGATCAGCATGTGACACAGCGTGCACATGCACACCTTCTCCCTCACACACATGCATGCGCACAGAGGAATGGATTCAATAAAAGGCGAGCAGAGCCAGGAGGAAGTGAGAATAAGTCCTGGTGACAGTGTTGGAGCCCCCAGATCAGCTGGGCTTGACGCCAGATCCCCCTTGGATCCAGGGCCATTGGATAGAGTTTGTGAATTGCAAAGGGTTCTCAGCCAAAGGGGGAAAAGGGGCTGAATCCATTTTGTGGCTCTGGGAGCCAGACGGCATCTACCTAGAGGAAGGGACATGTTTTTTTGTTCTCTTTGTTGTTTTCACACAAAGGCTCCCATTGGGTGCCAAACCACGTACTCACTCAGGAGTCCCTTTTTCCATTTCTCAGAAGGGGCTGTGTAGGCTGCCAATAGCTTCGCAGTTATAGGAGCCGATAAATCTCCCCTTTTACTTAAGTCAGTTTGAGGTCTGCTTCTGCCCCGTGAAACCTAACTAATCCTGATGAATATATCAGATCAAGGTATTTTAAAACTAGGATAAACCTTGAAAATTCCTGAATACCTAGAGGTACTTTACAGATGAAATGACAGGGAGCTTAGTAACTTGCTTGAGGTCAGCATGGGCAAGTGGTAGGCCACTAGTCAGTGGCACTATGTTATACCACACTGGGCTCAACAGTGTGTTAGTGGCCGGCCAGCACTAAAATCCTGGTTCCCAAGCAAGCATTCTTTGCAACATAGTATACTGCCCCTCTGGTTACTACCTGTGATGCTATTTTTTGAGCTTGGGTTTGAGAGTCTAGCTCTGCAGGATGGCTTAGTTCCTCTGGGCTACCCTGCCTACCACGTAGCTGCCCATGGTCAATGTTGACCTCTTGGCTATGGCTTTGGGATCCAACTACTTACACGTCTCCATGGCATAAACATCAGAAAAATAAATGGTAGGATGTGATTTGATAAATTTATTACTATGTATAAAAAGTCAACTCAGAAGGTGCTGGAACCCTATGAATACTATGACTAGGAAAATTAAACAGCTATACTCTTTAGCCTACAATTTAAAGAAATAAATATATTTAGACATATTTGCATCTATCCTTTAGCTGTTACTAAATGCTGTTATTAAATTTGTGCATGGTCTTCTTGAAGGCCTAAGTAGAAAATTCCTCACAGGTCCTCTTAGACTCATAGATAAATTCTCAGAGGGAACTTCACCTTGGCCTGTGCCCAGCAAATGTGTCTTCTGACCACCACCCATTGGGTTTATCATTCCCCTTACTTATTCTGATGTTCCTGAATTTTGCTTCCCTTGGAGAATCTGTCTTCTGTTCTATATACCTCTTCAAGCTGGAAAAAGGAGGGCGCTTTCAGCTTTTCGACAAACACAAGGAAAGGCTGCACGATTTCTCTGGGTTTCTGTCAAAGCCTGTTATCTCTTCCCGGACAGAAGAGAGTAATTTTCTTCCACCAGACAGCCTTCTTGCTACCCAAATTTGCCCCGTGACAATGTAAAATCAGATTCTCTGCCAAATTCTATAGATGTCTTCTTGTTCTGAGGCCTAGTTTCTTTGACAGTGACCTTTGAACAAATTACTTTTCAAGGAATAAGGCCCCTTTCCTTACGCTCATTGTGAAACCCATTCAGGCTGAGCTCTCAAACTGGCTCCTCCTATTACCGCATTTGGTCAGTGCAGTAGCATCCAGGGAAAGGTGTGGAATGGATGCCATCCAAGAGGAGCTGCCCCCCTCTCCCCAGGAGCCCTGTTCTGCCCGCAGGCGTGGACTCCCATCTGCTGCCTGTCTGCAGCTTTCCACTGTCCGTTATCCCTGCGTACGTGTGTATCATGTGCTAATCATGCTCAGTCTCACCCACCTAAATAACTCCTTTTCTTTTTTTTTGCGGTACGCGGGCCTCTCACTGCTGTGGCCTCTCCCGTTGCGGAGCACAGGCTCCGCACGCGCAGGCTCAGAGGCCATGGCTCACGGACCCAGCCGCTCCGCGGCATGAGGGATCTTCCCGGGCCGGGGCGCGAACCCGTGTCCCCTGCATCGGCAGGCAGACTCCCAACCACTGCGCCACCAGGGAAGCCCACAACTGCTTTTCTTAATCCAAATTTCCCTTCCAGATATCACCCCGCCTTCTTTTGTCCCGTTCATTCCTATGTTCTCTAAAGATTTGTCTGCACGCACCATCTCTGCTTCCTAACTACCACTTCCTCTTTCTACAGCATTCTCTATAGGCATCCTTCCGCATCTCCCCACAAAACAGCTTTGGCTCAAGGCATTAGTTAGGGAAGCATACAGGCATCTAAGTAGCTCTAACACAGTAGATCCTTCCTGAGCGCTCCATTATCACTTCCTGCTGACCTTTTCCTCCTCCATCCAGTCTTTAAATGATGGGATTCATTTGGGCTCTACAGTGCCAACCCCCTTCTTTTTTTTTGCCTCTGTCTTCGTTCCTATGATTTGAAAGACCATCGTATGTGATGACTCCCGAGTATGCATCTTCAGTCTACAGCTCTTCTCTGGGAATCAGATTCACACACCCAACTGCTGCTTGACACCTCCGTTTAGATGCCGTGCAAACATTATGACCCAGATAGGGCTTTGCTTTTCTCCTCAAACTTGACCCACACTCAGACTTCCTCGTCTCACTTTTCAGACTAGAAACCCAGGGATATTCCTTGATTCTTCCTCATCTCTCACAGTTAATCCATCTGCAAATCTCGTCTTCTGGTTCCAACATATGTCACATCCCTCTCTTTCTTCTTTCCTGTCCCACTGCCCCCACCCCCATTGAAGCCACTGTCATTTCTTAACTGTTTCACTGGAACAGCCTCCTAACTGGTTTCCCTGAATCCCATCTTGGTCCCCTCTAATCCATGATTCCTACTGCATCTCGAATAAAGATACAAATGTCATCATATCATTCTATCGCAGAAAATCATTTGCCATTGACCTTAAATCCTTACTGCCATCTGCAGGTCTTGGTTAATCCTCTGGAATGTAAGCCTCATGAGGGCAGGTATGTCTTCTCTCTCATTCTCTGTTTCATCCCCAGTGCTTAACATCATATTTAGCACATGGAAGGCATTTGATAAATATATTGAAAAAATGAATGATGAACACTTTACCATACTGTGTGCAGTTATTTGCTTAATGTCTATTCTCCCAACTGTGGAAACAGAAACCATGAATTTTGTTGTTTGACCCTTTATACCTAATTACTAGAAAAAGGCTCCATCATTAATATACAAGAATTGGGAATAATGGACTGGCTGTGTTTATGGCATTGTAGTCGTATCTAAAAACATAGTGCTGAGTGAGATCGGTGTGGAAGAAAATTCAATATATAACACAAGGCCGTTTAAAAAAATAACAAGTACGTACGTGCAGAACAGCAGTACATACTTGGCAGGATACAAATAAGAAGGTATACGTTAAACATATCAGAATGGCTGCTTATAAAAGGGAGGGATGGGCATAGGAAATAAGATAAAATAGAAAAATATCTAAAGCCAGAGAGGACAGATGTGTTTGTTAAATGATTGATGAATGGAGTCTGCAGGTGGTATGAAACTCCAAGGTGAGTAAGCATGGATTTTTAAGCACTGTCAGAACAGGGCATTGAATGTGTTACAAAAATCCATTTGTTGGGGATTCTCTGTTTTGAGAATAATGATGGAAATGCGGCAGTCATAGCCTGGTACTTTAAAAAGACAAAATTCCTTAGCACAGACAATATAGAAACATTCTGATTCCCACTAGCATCAGACATTCCAAACATCTTATTTGGGCAGTTGTCCTCTAATTCTTAATAAAAGTCCTTGAGGGGAAAATTCTGTTGTTCTTTCCTCTTGTGCATGCTAGTTAAGAATGGGAATGTTGCAGTATCCTCAGAAAAGTGATTTCCAAATCTGATTTTGCTGATCTGCAAGAAAGCTCCGTGAGTGCCACCAAATTCTTCGAACAACATTTGCTTTAATTCATTTTAATAAGGACGAATAAATATGTTATGCAGCACTTTTAAGAGAAAACATGGATTATCACATCAAATTAATGAGGCTGGGCGTGATGAGTGAGGCACTGTCATCTTGGAATCAAAACCTTAGGCTCTGTACAACACAGTGTAAAGATTTTAGGCCATTAAAAAAATTTCCATAGTTATCACATGATGGATTCATGGCTCAGCCCGAGCGTGTAAAGCTCGCTTTTTTCTGCTTGAGAATCAGAGTCTGGTGATTCCAGCACCTAAAGCACTGGTGCAGCCAAAGCAAAATTTACAAGTCTAAACTGACTTTTTTTTTTTTTACATCTTTATTGGAGTATAATTGCTTTACAGTGGTGTGTCAGTTTCTGCTTTATAACAAAGTGAATCAGTTATACATATACATATGTTCCCATATCTCTTCCCTCTTGCGTCTCCCTCCCTCCCACCCTCCCTATCCCACCCCTCCAGGCGGTCACAAAGCACCGAGCTGATCTCCCTGTGCTGTGCAGCTGCTTCCCACTAGCTATCTACCTTACATTTGGTAGTGTATATATGTCCATGCCTCTCTCTCGCCCTGTCACAGCTCACCCTTCCCCCTCCCCATATCCTCAAGTCCATTCTCTAGTAGGTCTGTGTCTTTATTCCTGTCTCACCCCTACGTTCTTCATGACATTTTTTTTTTCTTAAATTCCACATATATGTGTTAGCATACGGTATTTGTCTTTCTCTTTCTGACTTACTTCACTCTGTATGACAGACTCTAGGTCTATCCACCTCATTACAAATAGCTCAATTTCGTTTCTTTTTATGGCTGAGTAATATTCCATTGTATATATATGCCACATCTTCTTTATCCATTCATCCGATGATGGACACTTAGGTTGTTTCCATCTCCGGGCTATTGTAAACAGAGCTGCAATAAACATTTTGGTACATGACTCTTTTTGAATTATGGTTTTCTCAGGGTATATGCCCAGTAGTGGGATTTCTGGTTCATATGGTAGTTCTATTTGTAGTTTTTTAAGGAACCTCCATACTGTTCTCCACAGTGGCTGTATAAATTTACATTCCCACCAACAGTGCAAGAGGGTTCCCTTCTCTCCACACCCTCTCCAGCATTTATTGTTGCTAGATTTTTTGATGGCCATTCTGACTGGTGTGAGATGATATCTCATTGTAGTTCTGATTTGCATTTCTCTAATGATTAATGAAGTTGAGCGTTCATTCATGTGTTTGTTGGCATTCTGTATATCTTCTTTGGAGAAATGTCTATTTAGGTCTTCTGCCCATTTTTGGATTGGGTTGTTTGTTTTTTTGTTATTGAGCTGCATGAGCTGCTTATAAATTTTGGAGATTAATCCCTTGTCAGTTGCTTCATTGGCAAATATTTTCTCCCATTCTGAGGGTTGTCTTTTGGTCTTGTTTATGGTTTCCTTTGCTGTGCAAAAGCTTTGAAGTTTCATTAGTTCCCATTTGTTTATTTTCGTTTTTATTTCCATTTCTCTAGGAGGTGGGTCAAAAAGGATCTTGCTGTGATTTATGCCATAGAGTGTTCTGCCTATGTTTTCCTCTAAGAGTTTGATAGTTTCTGGCCTTACATTTAGGTCTTTAATCCATTTTGAGCTTATTTTTGTGTATGGTGTTAGGGAGTGATCTAATCTCATACTTGTAGGTGTACCTGTCCAGTTTTCCCAGCACCACTTATTGAAGAGGCTGTCCTTTCTCCACTGTACATTCCTGCCTCCTTTATCAAAGATAAGGTGACTATATGTGCGTGGGTTTATCTCTGGGCTTTCTATCCTGTTCCATTGATCTATCTTTCTGTTTTTGTGCCAGTACCATACTGTCTTGATTACTGTAGCTTTGTAGTATAGTCTGAAGTCAGGGAGACTGATTCCTCCAGCTCCGTTTTTCATTCTCAAGATTGCTTTGGCTATTCGGGGTCTTTTGTGTTTCCATACAAATTGTGAAATTTTTTGTTCTAGTTCTGTGAAAAATGCCAGTGGTAGTTTGATAGGGATTGCATTGAATCTGTAGATTGCTTTGGGTAGTAGAGTCATTTTCACAATGTTGATTCTTCCTATCCAAGAATATGGTATATCTCTCCATCTATTTGTATCATCTTTAATTTCTTTCATCAGTGTCTTACAATTTTCTGCATACAGGTCTTTTGTCTCCTTAGGTAGGTTTATTCCTAGATATTTTATTCTTTCTTTTGCAGTGGTAAATGGGAGTGTTTTCTTGATTTCCCTTTCAGATTTTTCATCATTAGTGTATAGGAATGCCAGAGATTTCTGTGCATTAACTTTGTATCCTGCTACTTTAGCAAATTCATTGATTAGCTCTAGTATTTTTCTGGTAGCATCTTGAGGATTTTCTATGTATAGTATCATGTCATCTGCAAACAGTGACAGCTTTACTTCTTCTTTTCTGATTTGGATTCCTTTTGTTTCCTTTTCTTCTCTGATTGCTGTGGCTAAAACTTCCAAAACTATGTTGAATAAGAGTGGTGAGAGTGGGCAACCTTGTCTTGTTCCTGATCTTAGTGGAAATGCTTTCAGTTTTTCACCATTGAGGACGATGTTGGCTGTGGGTTTGTAATATATGGCCTTTATTATGTTGAGGAAAGTTCCCTCTGTGCCTACTTTCTTCAGGGTTTTTATCATAAATGGGTGTTGAATTTTGTCGAAAGCTTTCTCTGCATCTATTGAGATGATCATATGGTTTTTCTCCTTCCAATTTGTTAATATGGTTTATCACGTTGATTGTTTTGCGTATATTGAAGAATCCTTGCATTCCTGGAATAAACCCCACTTGATCATGATGTATAATCCTTTTAATGTGCTGTTGGATTCTGTTTGCTAGTATTTTGTTGAGGATTTTTGCATCTATGTTCATCAGTGATATTGGCCTCTAGTTTTCTTACTTTGTGACATCCTTGTCTGGTTTTGGTATCAAGGTGATGGTGGCCTCGTAGAATGAGTTTGGGAGTGTTCCTCCCTCTGCTATATTTTGGAAGAGTTTGAGAAGGATAGGTGTTAGCTCTTCTCTAAATGTTTGATAGAATTCACCTGTGAAGCCATCTGGTCCTGGGCTTTTGTTTGTTGGAAGATTTTTAATCACAGTTTCAATTTCAGTGCTTGTGATTGGTCCCTTCATATTTTCTATTTCTTCCTGATTCAGGCTTGGCAGGTTGTGCATTTATAAGAATTTGTCCATATCTTCCAGGTTGTCCATTTTATTGGCATAGAGTTGCTTCTTTTGTATTTCTACGGTGTCTGTTGTTACTTCTTCTTTTTCATTTCTATTTCTATTGATGTGAGTCTTCTCCCTTTTTTTCTTGATAAGTCTGGCTAATGGTTTATCAATTTTGTTTACCTTCTCAAAAAACCAGCTTTTAGTTTTATTGATCTTTGCTATCGTTTCCTTCATTTTTTTTTCATTTATTTCTGATCTGATTTTTATGATTTCTTTCCTTCTGCTAACTTTGGGGGTTTTTTTGTTCTTCTCTCTCTAATTGCTTTAGGTGCAAGGTTAGGTTGTTTATTCGAGATGTTTCCTGTTTCTTAAGGTAGGATTGTATTGCTATAAACTTCCCTCTTAGAACTGCTTTTGCTGCATCCCATAGATTTTGGGTCATCGTGTCTCCATTGTGATTTGTTTCTAGGTATTTTTTGATTTCCTCTTTGATTTCTTCAGTGATCACTTCGTTATTAAGTAGTGTATTGTTTAGCCTCCATGTGTTTGTATTTTTTACAGATCTTTTCCTGTAATTGATATCTAGTCTCATAGCGTTGTGGTCAGAAAAGATACTTGAAACAATTTCAGTTTTCTTAAATTTACCAAGGCTTGACTTTTGACCCAAGATATGATCTATCCTAGAGAATGTTCCATGAGCACTTGAGAAAAATGTGTATTCTGTTGTTTTTGGATGGAATGTCCTATAAATATCAATTAAGTCCATCTTGTTTAATGTATCATTTAAAGCTTGTGTTTCCTTATTTATTTTCATGTTGGATGATCTGTGCATTGGTGAAAGTGGGCTGTTAAAGTCCCCTACTATGAATGTGTTACTGTCAATTTCCCCTTTTATGGCTCTTAGTATTTGCCTTATGTATTGAGGTGCTCCTATGTTGGGTGCATAAATATTTACAATTGTTACATCTTCTTCTTGGATCGATCCCTTGATCATTGTGTAGTGTCCTTCTTTGTCTCTTCTAATTGTCTTTATTTTAAAGTCTATTGTGTCTGATATGAGAATTGCTACTCCAGCTTTCTTTTGGTTTCCATGCATGAAATATCTTTTTCCATCCCCTTACTTTCAGTCTGTATGTGTCTCTAGGTCTGAAGTGGGTCTCTTGTAGACAGCATATATATGGGTCTTGTTTTTGTATCCATTCAGCCAATCTGTGTCTTTTGGTGGGAACATTTAGTCCATTTACATTTAAGGTAATTATTGATATGTATTTTCCTATTCCCATTTTCTTAATTGTTTTGGGTTCGTTATTGTAGGTGTTTTCCTTCTCTTGTGTTTCTTGTCTAGAGAAGTTCCTTTAGCAGTTGTTGTAAAGCTGGTTTGGTGGTGCTCTCTCAGCTTTTGCTTGTCTGTAAAGGTTTTAATTTCTCCATCAAATCTGAATGAGATCCTTGCTGGGTAGTAATCTTGGTTGCAGGTTTTTCTCCTTCATCACTTTAAATATGTCCTGCCAGTCCCTCTGGCTTGCAGAGTTTCTGCTGAAAGATCAGCTGTTAACCTTATGGGGATTCCCTTGTGTGTTATTTGTTGTTTTTCCCTTGCTGCTTTTAATATGTTTTCTTTGTGTTTAATTTTTGACAGTTTGATTAATATGTGTCTTGGTGTGTTTTCCTTGGATTTATCCTGTATAGGACTTTCTGTGCTTCCTGGATTTGATTAAGTATTTCCTTTCCCATATTAGGGAAGTTTTCAACTATAATCTCTTCAAATATTTTCTCAGTCCCTTTTTCTCTTCTTCTGGAACCCCTATAATTCCAATGTTGGTGCGTTTAATGTTGTCCCAGAGGTCTCTGAGACTGTCCTCAGTTCTTTGCATTCTTCTTTCTTTATTCTGCTCTGCAGTAGTTATTTCCACTATTTTATCTTCCAGGTCACTTACCCGTTCTTCTGCCTCAGTTATTCTGCTAATGATCCCATGTAGAGTATTTTAAATTTCATTTATTGTGTTGTTCATCGTTGTTTGTTTCATCTTTAGTTCTTCTACGTCCTTGTTAAATGTTTCTTGCGTTTTCTCTATTCTATTTCCAAGATTTTGGATCATCTTTACTATCATTATTCTGAATTCTTTTTCAGGCGGACTGCCTATTTCCTCTTCATTTATTAGGTCTGGTGGGTTTTTATCTTGCTCCTTCATCTGCTGTGTGTTTTTCTGTCTTCTCATTTTGCTTATCTTACTGTGTTTGGGGTCTCCATTTTGCAGGCTGCTGGTTCGTAGTTCCCGTTATTTTTGATGTCTGCCCCCAGTGGCTAAGGTTGGTTCAGTGGGCTGTGTAGGCTTCCTGGTGGAGGGGACTAGTGCCTGTGTTCTGGTGGATGAGGCTGGCTCTTGTCTTTCTGGTGGGCAGGTCCACGTCTGGTGGTGTGTTTTGGGGTGTCTGTGGACTTATTATGATTTTAGGCAGCCAATCTGCTAATGGGTGGAGTTGTGTTCCTGTCTTGGTAGTTGTTTGGCATAGGATGTCCAGAACTGTAGCTTGCTGGTCGTTGAGTGAAGCTGGGTGCTGGTGTTGAGATGGAGATCTCTGGGAGATTTTCACTGTTTGATATTATGTGGAGCTGGGAGGTCTCTTGTGGACCAGTGTCCTGAAGTTGGCTCTCCTACCTCAGAGGCACAGCACTTACTTCTGGCTGCAGCACCAAGAGCCTTTCATCCACACGGCTCAGAATAAAAGGGAGAAAATGTAGAAAGAAAGAGTTAGTAGAAGTAGAAAGAAAGAAAGAAAGAAATAAGGAAAGAAAGAAAGAAAGGAGGGAGGGAGGGAGGGAGGAAGGAAGGAAGGAAGGAGGGAAGGAAGGAAGACAAGAAAGAAAGACGATAAAGTAAAATAAAATTAAGATAAAATATAATAAAGTTATTAAAATTAAAAATCATTAAGAAAAAGAAAGAAAAGAATTAAAATAAAACAAAAAAAAACACGGATGGATAGAACCCTAGGACAAATGGTGGAAGCAAAGCTATACACCATAAATCTTGCTCTCAAAGTCTACCCCCTCAATTTGGGATGATTCGTTGGCTATTCATGTATTCCACAGACATCAAGTTGATTGTGGAGCTTTAATCTGCTGCTTCCGAGGCTGCTGGGAGAGATTTCCGTTTCTCTTCTCACATCTCCCAGGGGCTCAGCTTTGGAATTGGCCCCGCCTCTGCGTGTAGGTCGCCAGAGGGCGTCTGTTCTTTGCTCAGACAGAACGGGGTTAAAGGAGCCGCTCATTCGGAGGCTCTGGCTCACTCAGGCCGGGGGGAGGGAGGGGCACGGAGTGCAGGGCGAGCCTGAAGCGGCAGAGGCCGGCGTGACGTTGCACCAGCCTGAGGAGTGCCGTGCGTTCTCCTGGGTAAGTTGTCCCTGGATCCTGGGACCCTGGCAGTGGCGGGCTGGACAGCCTCCCCGGAAGGAGGGTGTGGATGGTAAACTGTGCTCGCACACAGGCTTTTTGGTGGCGGCAGCAGCAGCCTTAGCGTCTCATGCCCATCTCTGGGGTCCGTGCTCATAGCCGCGGCTCGCGCCCGTCTCTGGAGCTCCTTTAAGCAGCGCTCTTAATCCCCTCTCCTCACACACAGGGAAACAAAGACGGAAGAAAAAGTCTCTTGCCTCTTCGGCAGATCCAGACTTTTCCCCGGACTCCCTCCGGGCTAGCCGTGGCGCACTAACCCCTGCAGGCTTTGTTCACGCCGCCAACCCCAGTCCTCTCCCGGCGCTCCGACTGAAGCCAGAGCCTCAGCTCCCAGGCCCGCCCTCCCCGGCGGGTGAGCAGACAAGCCTCTCGGGCTGGTGAGTGCCGGTCGGCACCGATCCTCTGTGCGGGAATTTCTCCTCTTTGCCCCCCCGCACCCCTCTTGCTGTGCTCTCCTCCGCGGCTCCGAAGCTCCCCTGCTCCGCCACCCGCAGTCTCCGCCCATGAAGGGGCTTCCTAGTGTGTGGAAACCTTTCCTCCTTCACAGCTCCCTCCCACTGGTGCAGGTCCCTTCTCTATCCTTTTGTCTCTTTTTATTCTTTTTTCTTTTGCCCTACCCAGGTACGTGGGGGGTTTCTTGCCTTTTGGGAGGTCTGAGGTCTTCTGCCAGCGTTCAGTAGGTGTTCTGTAGGAACTGTCCCACGTGTAGATGTATTTCTGGTGTATCTGTGGGGAGGAAGGTGATCTCTGCGTCTTACTCTTCCGCCATCTTCCCGGAAGCTGCTAAACTGACATTAATGAACAAAGAAAAGGTGAGAAAGCAAAACTGAAATATCATAATTAAATTTAAGTATTTTATCAAAGAAGGCCAACCTCACTATAACAGACACGCACACTCACACTTTGTTGTAGAAGTTAGATAACTGTAATTCTGAAGACACTATACAACTGCAATTTATGAGATTACTATTTGGTAACTTCAGCTGTGTTGCATAATTGATTATGAAATATTTATAAATTTGGGGGGTTTGATTTCTAGACTTCGCCGAGGAATCTCATATATCAATTTAATTGTAATCATAAACTTGACTCCTGCATCTGTATTCCCACATCCTAAGTTTCTGGATCATCTGAAGAGTTCCCCCATCTTCATTTCCAGATAGAGGAAGGAGCAGATATTAATTGGGAATCATGATTCCATTTAGAAAACATGACCAACGTATTCTGTCCTGAGGAATATAACCTGGAGTGTTTTTACTTAGTTGTAATAACTGGTTTGTTGCAAGTGGTTTGACTTAGTAATACCATTTCTCCAGTACTCATTATGTGCTGGACTGGGTTAGTCAAGTTGTCTGTGCAGTGGTTCTCAAACTTGAGAGAATCATCAAACATCAGAATCACCTGGCGAGCTTGTTAAACCACAGATTTCCTGGGCTCCATCTCCAGATTTTCTGAGTTAGCAGGTCAGGGGTGGGCCCTGAAAATTTGCATTTCTAGCCAATTCCCAGGTGATGCTGCAGTAGAAAGTAAAATCTCAGGAGCTTAACACAACAAAAGTTTGTCTCTTGGTTTCACAGACTCCCATGTGAGTGGGCAGCCCTCCTCCATCTTATGGCTGTGCCACCTGTGCACACGGCCTCCAGGGATAGAAGAAGCACTGAACTTCCTTGATCCGCCTGAGACGTGGATCCCTTGGCTCCCCAAGGGATCCGGGAACCGGATTCCAGGAGCACTCTTTACGCCCAGCAGGTACTTGCCATTCACCGTCTTTTCTCTGCACCACAAAGCTGAAAGGCAGTGTGTGCCCACTGCATTCAGAGATAAGAAAATTGAAGCTCAGAGGGACTACCTTCACAGGCCACACAGCTACTAGAGAAGGGCTGGAGCTGGGATGTGGCTGTCTAACTGCAGAGCTGCTGGGCTGTCCTCTTCAGAAAACCACCGAACTCGCTGAAGGGGCTAATTCAGTCAAGGGTTGGCACGGAGCAGGCTGTTCTATTGATGTTGGATGAGAAATTTATCCAGCATCAACAGAACAGACCCACAGTTGCGGGCCCAGGGCAGGCTCCTTCCACAACTCCCTCTCTCCATATAGTTTGCAACTTGAGAGCCCGTCAGAGTAGCATAAAATAGCCGTGTATTTTCAGAGGGGTGTATGCCCCTGCGGTGGCTAGATATTTTGAGGAAATGGATCCTGAAGAGGAGAAAGAGAAAGAGGTATTTAAACAAGAAACCTCTAGGAGATGGCAGAGGAAAGATCATCACAAGTCCTTACCGATTCATTTCTCAGTTTAAAACACTGAGGAGAAATTGAGTCAGCCCAGCTCTTTGTTTAGTCTGTCATTTTAAGAAACTTCCAGCCATGTACCTCTTTTCTCTTTACCTCTCTGTCCAAGCTTTACCTCACCATAAATAATGCAATTTTGTGTTTTAAATATAAATATTTCTTTATACTGAAGTATAGTTGATTTACAATATTAGTTTCAGGTGTACAACATAGTGATTCAGTATTTTTATAGATTATACTCTGAAGTTGTTATAACATATTGACTGTGTTTGCTGTGGTGTACAATGTATCCTGGTAGCTTATTAATTTTATACATAGTAGTTGGTGCCTCTTAACTCACTACCCCTATCTTGCCCTTCCCCTTCTCTCTCCCCATTGGTAACCATTAGTTTGCTCTATCTGTGAGTCTGTTTCTGTTTTGTTACATTCATTTGTTTGTTTTATTTTTTAGATTCCACATGTAAGTGATAACACAGTATGTCTTTATCTTTCTGACTTATTTCACTAAGCATAATACCCTCTAGGTCCATCCATGTTGTTGCAAGTGGCAGAATTTCATATATATGTGTATATATGTATAAAACACATCTTCCATTCATCTGTTGATAGATACTTGGGTTGCTTCCATATCTTAGCTATTGTAAATAATGCTGCTATGACCATTGGGGTACATGCATCTTTTCAAACTAGTGTTTTCATTCATTTTCTTCAGATATATACCCAGGAGTGGAATTCCTAGATCATATGGTAGTTCTCTCTCTTTTTTTTTTTTTTTTTTGAGCAACCTCCATACTGTTTTCCATACTGTCTGCACCACTTTACATTCCCACCAAGAGTGTATGTAACAAAGGTTCCCTTTTCTCTACATCCTCACCAACATTTTTATCTGTGGCCTTTTTGATGACAGCCATTCTGACAGGTGTGAGGTGATAGCTCATTGCGGTTTTGATGTGCATTTCTCTGATGATGAGTGATGTTGAGCATCTTTTTGTGTGCCCGTTGGCCATCTGTAAATACAAATCTTAACAGAGTGGACTGATGCACAGTGATGCCTGCACGTCCAAGCTCTCCCACAGATGTTATCGACTAGTTCTTCAATTCTAGATGCAAGTGTACTTATTTAGTACTGCTTTAAAACTTGATGTTTCAGGAGCTAATGATCCTATTTGTGAATTATGTAGTCTTTATCAGCCTTTCACCTGTTCATTCCTTTCTTTGGGTTGTTTTGCTCTTCCATAGGGCTTTTAAAAGAAGTTGGTATATTAATGATGATAAAGCAAAGCTCATTCCTTCCATCCACCCACCATGTGTGTTTTGAGTCTTTTTTAGTAGCTCTTACAGGAGAATCAGTGGACAAAGGGGTCTGAAATACAGACTGAAGATTCAAATTTTCTGTGGATTTACTTACTCTGTGACTGATTGGGAATTTATAATATCTCTTTACCAGTTCTACCAATTCTATAGGTTAAATTTCATATATCAGTTAAACTTGCATCTGTTTCTTTGAGGGAGGGTCTGTAGAAATTTCTGAGGTGATAATCTTTTAGATAGTCTTTAAAAAGCATTGTTTAAACACTTCTGGGGACATCAGAAGCTTATGTTATCTGTAGCATTTCTTTCTTTTTAATTAATTTATTTACATTTTGGCTGCATTGGGTCTCTGTTGCTTCACGTGGGCTCTCTATTGCGGCAAGCGGGGGCTTCTCTTCATTGCAGTGCACGGGTTTCTCATTGTGGTGGCTTCTTTTGCTGCGGAGCATGGGCCCTAGGTGCATAGGCTTCAGTAGTTGTGGCATGCCGGCTCAGTAGTTGTGGCTCATGGGCTCTAGAGCGCAAGCTCAGTAGTTGTGGTGCATGGGCTTAGTGGCTCCGTGGCATGTGGGATCTTCCTGGACCAGGGCTCGAACCCGTGTGCCCTGCATTGGCAGGCGGATTCTTAACCACTGCGCCACCAGGGAAGTCCCTTTTCTGTAGCATTTCATTTCATTTTGTTTAATGACAGAAAATTTGGTTTCTTCAGGTCTATATACTTGTTAAATATTAATAAAATGAACCCAATCCTAATATATGCCATTTAAAAAGAACCACAAATGGTCACTTCTTGGCCTTTTGGCTAAGATCAAGTGTAGTAAAAAGAACCACTGACGTGGTAAATAAAAAATTAATTCAATATAGGAACTTGTTACTTTTTGATTCAGAAAGTAAAATTAGCCACATTCTAAGTAAAATTAAGTACTGTGTATTTTTTTCAAACAGATATCATTAAACTGCTGAAAATGAATGTATTTATGTAGAAAGAATATTAAGATTTCCTGAAAATTACTGCAAATAAATAGGCACATTTTAACTGTACTCTGAAAATATAGTGATTAAGCTTTAAGGAAAATCCCTTTATTAAATGTTGAGACGTCTTATTCATCCAGGTAGAACACTTTTAAGAAGGGCACTTCTGCTTAATAAGTTTGGTTATGCTAAAGTTAGTTTGAACCTTTAACAAAATTCTCTGACAGTGAGGCCAAAATAAGTGTATGTATGTTTTCTAGTGATCTAACTCTAATGGATTTATGGCTTATTAAACAGGCTCATGTCAAAGAACAGGGCTGAAGAAAAATGTATAGATCATAAATAAAGTAAAACAAAACATTTTAAAGTTAAAACAGACTAGGAGAAGGAGTTTGTATTATATACCAAAGACTGAATTGATATCCAGAATGTAGTTTATAAGAATGTCTATAAATCAGTAAGAAGAAGACCAAAGAGTAGAAAAAAAATCTGTAACGGTCATAAGCAGACCATTATCAAAAGAAGTTCAAAAAGAATGAACAGGTATGTAAAAAAAAGATTCAGCTTCTCCAATGACCAAAGTTATGCAAATTGGTACAAAAATGAGATGCCATTTCACTCATCAGAATATAAATATGATGTCTATGTTGGCGAAAGTGTGGCCAAACAATATACCAATGTGGGGAGTACTGCCATTTCGGAGAACATTCTGGAACTATTTAGTACATTTGAATTTTGCATATGCTAATACTTAACGTTTTCATTTCTAGATACATTGCCTATAAAATTTTTCACACATGTGCATAAGGAGGAGTAGCAAAAATGTTTACAGCGGCATTTTTCTAATGGCAAAAACAAAACAAAACAATTGAAACAGTTTCAATGTCTGTAAATAGAGAAAAGCATAAATAAAAGATAGTTAGCCCTCGGTACCCTAGGATGTGGAACCCTTGGTTACAGGGGCCGATTATACTACGCCATTTTGTGTAAGGGACTTGAGCATCCCTGGATTTTGGTGTCTTGTTGTCCATAGGGGTCTTGGAACCAGTCCCCTACTCATAGGGAGGGAAGACTGTATTGAGATGCCAAAATAACAACAGCACTTGAAGTGAATGAACTGCACCTTTATATATTAACACAGATCTTAAAAGAATACATTACAGCCTCACATATAAGTACAGAAAAAAAAATCAGAAGTATAAGTTAAAGAGTGCTGTTGGGTGTCCCAGTCTTCCCTGGGTATCTCCTAACCCCGCCCCTTTTCCAGCATAGCTCGTGCTTCCTAATTCCTGGAAAAAACCTTGCTCACTCGCTGCCTTTCCCACCACCACCTTCCTCCTCCCACTGCCCCGGGGCTGGGCTGCACTGTCTGGCTGTTTGTATCACAGTGGCTGTTTTATTCGTGAGATCCTTAAAAGCAGGGTCTATGCCTTTTAATTCTGAATCCCTAGCACTGAGCACACTGCCCAGCACATGGAATAATGGGTGAATGAAGCAGATTGATTTAACTGACGGCACCAGGATTCATTTGAGGCAGCATGAACAGTGACATGGTGCACATAGAACAGAAGACAGTTACAGATTATCATTTTATTTCTTTGAAGGATCATCAATATTTTAAAGAAATTTGTTTTCTAAGTACAAAGGATGTCTGAAGGTAGTTAAATAAATAAACCATTACACTGGAAACAGAAATGTCAACTGAGATTCTTTTAAGTTCTGTTTTTAATACAAATTAAATTCTCAGCTACTTACCTCCCTTTTTCTCTATTCCTTTTTCATATAGGAACCATCTTTTAGTTTACAAATCTAGGGTTTAAATACTGACCTATGTTTTTCTTGGAGTTAATTTTTCTTTACAGCTTTGATCATAACTAGATTGACTTCTTTAGTTATATCATTTGGGAAGATTCTTCAAAGTGTGCAATCCATGTGGGCACTGAACTACTGATAACTGCCCTATGGGCAGGACCTGTCATTTGAGGGTGTTGTTTACCTAGGAGTAACAACATAGTCCATAACAATTCTGAACTTATGTATGGAGGACATTTTCATATGGGGAGCTAGTCAAAAGTCTTCTTGAAATATTGATGCATTTTAACTATTATCAATCAGAGTTATTGCTCCATCAAGACATAGGTCAAGGGCTTCCCTGGTGGCGCAGTGGTTGAGAGTCCGCCTGCCGATGCAGGGGACACGGATTCGTGTCCCGGTCCGGAAAGATCCCACATGCCACGGAGCGGCTAGGCCCGTGAGCCATGGCCGCTGAGCCTGCACGTCCGGAGCCTGTGCTCCGCAACGGGAGAGGCCACAACAGTGAGAGGCCCGCGTACCGCAAAAAAAAAAAAAGACATAGGTTAAATTCCACAATTCTACCACTTCCACTACTGCTGCTGCTACTACCGCTCCAGCACTTTTGCTATTTACTAGTCTTTCTGCTTCACTCTGACTGTATACTCAAATGCACACACACATACCTCACAACCACCCAAATTATGTTTCAGTGGGGTCTGATTTTAATAAGTATTGGTTTACCCATTAATTTATTCATTCATTCAACAGAGATCTGTTGAGTGCCTTCTCTCTACAGTAACCTTGTAGGTATTCACATACCTAGGTGAACAAAGGTATTCACCTACCTAGATCCAGAGGTGGGCAAAGCAAAGTCTCTACTCTCAAGAAGCTTACATTCTGTTGCAGGAGATGGATGAGCAAACAAATAGGTGAGAAAGTAATATAATTTTTAATAGTGGTGACTGCTATGAAGAAAAGTAAGGCAGAGTAAGGGGTTGAAAGCGAGCCAGTGGGGAGTAGGAAGGGGCAGTTATTGTAGACAGCTTGTGCAGAAGTTTCTTATTGCTGCTGTAACAAAACTACAAACTTAATGGCTTGAAACAACACAGCTGCTTCCCAGGCACTTTGGTGAATCAGTCAGGGAAAAGGGCATAAATTCTAAACCAGAAAAAAATGGAGGTGTCCTCCTCCATCCTATGTTGAGGGCTGTGGTTGGGTAGTAAGGAGAGTTGAATATGATGCCTTCCTAACAGAAATCTTAGTAAAAGAGCTGAGATGATTTTGACTGTCTTCCTTTATTTCTATGTTTTTCTAACATAGGTAAAGGACAAAATGATGCGTCCGAGTTGGGTATATAATCTTCCTGGCAGAGACCAGAGAAAAGTGTGTATTCCATAAAATAGTTTATTATATAGGATTATTCTTAATTTAGTTAAAAATCACTGTCATTTTGGTTTATCCCCCAAGATATTAAGGTAATTTAGCTATACAGAAATATTTTTGTAGCAGTATACTTTGTGATGTAATTTTACCTGCAAGTTAAATTGACCTGCCATGATTCTCCTGTTACACAATCTTATTGGTTGCTATTTCATCATCTCTATTTACATTCTTCTAGGATTTTTATATTTAATATTTTTTGTGATCTTGGCCGGCATTAAAATTAAGCTGACCAGTCTAGCATTATAAGCATAATTTGTTTTCCTCTTTAAATTTAAAGGATTTCAGGAAAATGGTATTTTTTTTTGTAGTGATCTTTAAGCAAAAGTGAAACCAAGTGTTTGTGTGAACGTAACATACCTCACTACCTACAGAAATCATGCAATAATTATTAAAAAAATTATTTTCCATTTTCTTTTTGACACTCTTTCTTTTTAAACATGAAGTTGGCAACTTAGGTCCAAAGACAGTAAAAGTCAGAGTTTTGCAGCTGCTAGCCCCGTTTATGTGCTCCGGAGCTGCAGCTAACCCTACAGTATTGTTGGAAAAGAAAATGCTCTCACAGGGAATGTGCGAAAGACATCCTGACAGGAGCGTCATGGATTAAATGCTGTATTCACAGCAAGGCTTCATGAAGGCAGAGCATCGATCAAGAATTTAGTGGAGCAGGGGGAAAGGATTGCGTTTATCTTGGCAAGGTCTATGTTATCACAAAAGAAGACTGTGGGCCGGTGTAGACCATAACCATGCCTCCCGAAATTGCCGAAGTCAAGGAAAGGGTGTAATTGCCATAATTGTAAATAAGTGGCCCAGAGAAGTCTGTATTGTATCATAGGGGTTTTACATACATTTAAAACATTGAACAGATTGTTAAAGATCAATTGAAAATAATAGAAAAAGTATGAATGGGTAAATCAATAGCTGTCTCTGTGACCTTTCCCTTGAATCCTGCCATGGATGTAGCCTGGTCAGCTGGACACAAAGCAGTCTCCAGCAGTTGAGAAGCCATTTACACCCTTCAGAGGCTTGAACCTGTATTTTAACGGCTAATTTCAATTATTATGAAGCCAGTCATTTTTGTTCTTGGGACAAAAGGGACTGGAAAGAAGACGACACTCTAAAAGTTTTACAGTAGAGATTGTGCTAGAGAGAAAGTCGAGGCAAAAAATAAAAAATAAAAAAGATCCAGAAAGGAGATGAGAAACAAAGGGGGAAATAGAAGAAAACACTGAATGCACTAAAAAGGACGAAGAAGAACCAGGAATCTTATCTTGGAAAAGTTAGGGAGAACGTGGTTTATTCCCATGTTAGTATCTAGAAAACAGCTAATATTTGGCTGTTCTTATTAGCTGAAATAGGCTGACTGCCAAATCTAGATGAAAAGTGAAAAATGTCATCGGTTATCCACATGTTTCCAAATACCTGAATTTTTGACACCAAATAGATAAAACATCTCAATGATCAACTGAACTTTTTGCTTTGCTTGTATAGATGTTGACATCACGTGACAGCCAAAGATGGCTTGACACCTGTCCACATAAAATATAAAATAGGTTTCCAACTTGAACCTGTTTAACATATAACAACACTCAGGCAGCCTCTATAAGCACGTGTTTGCTCTGGCTCTGACACAGCACTGTGCACGTCGGAAGGAGAATTAATGTTAAGTACATTGTCATTACCCATGAAAAAAGGTGACAGTGTTTTGAAAGATACTGCAAAATACTTGGAAAGAAGAAGAATGCCTCTTTTCAACAGATGATACTCACTCATGCTCAAGAATTTGAAAAATCTTTTTGATTTAATTCTAATCCTCGGGAATGGAGCTGGTGAAAAAAACACCTTAAAACGAGGATCTGCAAACCCTTTCGGCAAAGACCAGAGAGAAAATATTTTGGGCTTTATGGCCCCTACCATCTCTGATGTTACTTCTAAACTCTGCTGCTGCACCATAAAAGCAGCTGTCGACAGTACATACATGAATGAGCATAGCTGTGTTCCAGGAAAACTTTACTTATGGACAATACAATTTGTATTTCATGTAATTTTCATATCACAAAATATTCTTCTTTTGATTTGTTTGCAACTATTGAAAAATATAAAAAACAATTCTTACCTGTGCAGCTGTATAAAAGCAGGTGGTGGGATGACTAGTTTGCTCTGCCCTAAAATAGGAGAGATTTAGAGGAATAAAAATGCAATAATAATAGTAAAGATTTACAGCATGTTTCAAATTTGCAGACGCTATACTAAACACTTCCCATGTTTGTTCTATAGCAATTTAATCCTCAAAACAATACCATGAAATGGATACTCTCGTTTCTTCAATAGACAAAGAGGAAATGAAAACTCAGAGATTTCGAGTAATAGAGCCACTGTGTACAGTTGTGTGGATTGCTTACTGCACATGGGCGTCTAGTCGTGTGAGTGGGTGGGTGTGAGTCAAAAATGGGTCCTCACCCTCCTTGGGATTTCATCTGCCCAGAGGAGCGCCTGTTTCTAATTTGCCCGGAGGTCATAAGGGCCAGTCTTTCAAGTTGTTACATGCTCAGGTCTACGGTGGTGTTTAAGTGGCTGATCAGAATTTGAACCCAAGACTCTCCATCTAAAAACTCTGCTATACTGTTGAAGCAAATTCCTTGTGTCCTTTTGAATAGATTTTGATGTTCCAGAGGTAATTTCTGCACACATCTTGTTTGTTTCTTTATGAACTCTGTCTTCCTTCCTGAGAACTAACAGATGCAAGTTCTCTAAGGTGGCTTTGTTCCTGCAATTAGCTCTGTTTGTCTTTGTAGCTGCCTTTTGCAGCAGTGAGTCAAAGTGTCAGAGGACACAAAACAGCAGTAGCACCAAACGTTACAAGAATGAAAACATTCTGAGGATGGAAACACTTGTTTTCTCTTCACTTCTGTAATTCTTTCCCAGCCCAAACCAAGACAACACATTTCCAGTGGGAGTGAGGTGAACAGCAGCTTAAAATAGCAAACTACAATGTAGTTCACAATTTTGGCCTGTAACGTTACTTAGATGGAGTGAACTGTCTTATGCCCAGTATGTTCAGATGATTGTGGGCTCAGCTAGATAGGATGCTACATCAGAGTTCCCAACTTGCCAAAAGGCATTCCACTCTTCCAAACATGTTCTTCCACTACCTTAGGCACGAATTTCTTTCTCCGTCTACCCCATGCACGTCTTTACTCCCTTCTTTCCTGGATTACTGAAATGGCTTC
This sequence comes from Monodon monoceros, assembly GCF_005190385.1. Classification (NCBI taxonomy): domain Eukaryota; kingdom Metazoa; phylum Chordata; class Mammalia; order Artiodactyla; family Monodontidae; genus Monodon; species Monodon monoceros. The sequence goes on from NW_021703768.1 coordinate 96,054,081, forward strand.
TCATATACTCTGCCTCCTTCCAATCTCACTGGCTGTCAGTAGTTTTTCACATAATTTCATGCTCATCTTAGAACATAATTTTTAAAAAACCATTTCACAGTCCAGTTTGAGACTCTGGGTTGGCATCTGGTTGCCTCTAGTATCCAGTGCAAACTTGAGCCAGGCTCCCGAGACCTTCTACAGGGCTGCCCACCTTTATTTTTCTGGTTATCCACTATTCCCTCAATTCATTCTGTCAGATTACCTCCTTCTTATCATCACCCTTGAATGCATATGCTCGCTCTCCATCTGAGTCCTGGCTCCAGCTTTGTACATCCTAGCGTTACACCTTCCTGCTGAGGTACCACGTCAGGTACCCACCTTCTCCAGAGGGCTTCTCGTGGGTCCCCAGCTCAAAGTCATATCTCCTACCCCACATTCTGTCATTTAACTGTTTTCTGTGTTTGCTGCTCTCAGATTCATTTTGTCTCCGTAATCTGCGTACTGGAAGCATAAGCACTTAGGGTACAGTAATGTATTCTCCTTTAGCAGCCCCAGGATCCAACCCCCAGACTGTGCTACACAAGCAATACTTCATCGTTTCGCTTTCTGTAGCTCAACCTGAGAATTGACTGATGCGCCCGTTCTGTCAGGCCTGTGGAAGAACAAGGCAACAAGCAAAACACAGCTAGATTTTAGTTCTTCTTGGGCTGCTCTAAGCCCTACTCTGGAACTGTGCCATGGTTCTGGGAGCTTCCGCAGAGCCGAGTATTGGGGAGGCGGGGGACACTGGGTCCTCTGTTAGTGCTCCAGACCGGGTAAGTCTGAGAGCCTGTCATCTCTGTCCGCAGCTTTAATACTCTTCTGCTGTTCCCATGTCATGCTGGGAGCCCAGGAATCTTCGTGAAGGCTGTTTATATTTCTGTCAATGTGCACAATGTAGCCATCCCTTTCGGGGCTGGCAGCCTTCCTAGCGGGCTGCTTAATGCAAGGCGCTGCTGTCTGCTCTTGGGACTGGTCCCGGGCCCCCGCCTCTTCCATGCTTCCCCAAGCCCAGGGAACTGGGAGACTTTAGAGGAACTGCTCCATTCCTGTTTCTTCAGGATGTGAAGAGAGAATCTCTCCCGTAGGTTGAGGCTTTTGGAAGACAAAGACACAAAAGCTTGTGGTTTGCCCTGTTTTCCGCTCTGCTGTGTGCCTGTCCTGAATGAGTGGAGATCTGATCTGGTGCTGGAATGGGGTGGGGTGGGAGAGGTTTACTGGGAAAGAAGGAGAAAACGAAAAATATGGGGGGAAAAATGTAAGTGAATATTTTAAAATAGTAACCATCCACAGGCAATTTTTGTTGTTTTCTATAGTGCCTTCCCAGCATTAGTGATGATGCAGAAAGAGCTTAATAAAGACTGTCTCATGTAACTCATGGAGCTCATGATTTACATGTACAATGAAAACAAGAGGAGCATCCATTTCTAGCATCTGACGTTTTAATGCAGTATTGTGTTTTGTTTACTTTTATAGCTGGACTAGGCTTAACTAACACGGTTACCATGTAAGCAAAAAGATATCCTCTTCCAAATGGGTGCTTTCTCGTCCTCACATCACATCCTTGTCTGTAGAGAGGAGCGAGGAAGAAAGGTAGGATCTGTCTACAGAGAACTTTGGCTCTCAATGACATCAACAGGTAAATAGGTGGCAGCGAAGTCTGTGCACGTAACTGGCAGGAAGGAGAACTCTCTCTGTTTACCTAATTCCTCGACATGAGTCACTTGCAAACACTGTCCACTTAGCTCTGCCAGGTATGACCCTGTCTGAACATCTTGCTTCATCCAGTTGAATCCTAGGTATGTCTCCTGCTGAGTTTCAAAGGAAGTTACAAACAAAGAGTACTCAGGGAATGCCCGGTATTGGTAGTGGGAAATTTCTACGACAGCCTTAAATTAAGGACCAAAAAGGCAAGAACAGCAGAGGGTGATGAGGCCGGCACTGGAGCCAACCTCTGGCTTGAGTTGCAGCTCTTATGAGCTGTGGGACCTGGGGTGGGAGCACCGTGCTTAACCTCTGGTGCCTCTGTTTTCTTCTCTGAGAAAATGGAGATATATGTAATAGTATTATAAGATTATTGTGAAGAGTAAATGAGTTAACTTACTTAGAACACTGCCAGGCATACAGTAAGCACGATATAGTGTTATTATGATTATTGTCAGATCTCTATTCTTCTTTTTTGTCTGTTAGTCTTTTCCTGATCACACCTAGAAAGACTCGAAAATTCTTTACAGTTTAGCGTTCTGTTCAACATAATTGGAACTGTAATAGTGACTTACCATGATCTGTCATTTTAGGAGGCTTAGGCTTGTGGTCCGCTTAAAGCCATTACTCTGTATACATTTATTTATTTATTTATTTATGGCTGCGTTGGGTCTTCGTTGCCGCGCGTGGGCTTTTCTCTAGTTGCGGCGAGCGGGGGCTGCTCTTCGTTGCAGTGCACAGGCTTCTCATTGCGGTGGCTTCTCTTGTTGTGGAGCACGGGCTGTAGGTGTGTGGGCTTCAGTACCTGTGGCGCACGGGTTTAGTTGCTCTGCGGCCTGTGGGATCTTCCCGGACCAGGGCACGAACCCGTGTCCCCTGCATCGGCAGGCGGACTCTCAACCGCTGCGCCACCAGGGAAGCCCGTCATTTTAATTTTTAATGTCTAAAAGCATTTTGCTCTCTGCTAAAAATCTCATTTTGGCTCATTATGTTCAAAAGGACTGGTTTTGTTTTGTTTTGTTTTTGCTTGTTTGTTTTCTGTAATAACAGCAAATATCATGATTCATACCTGTCTTGGCCACCTGGAATTATAACTGGCCACAGCAATAAGTTAGAAGCTCTACCTTTTGCTAATTAAACTAGGCATAACTTTAAAGGGCTAATTAAGTGCACATAAAGGCTTATTCATATATTTTTAAAGTAATTCTTTATGGTGTCCTGCTTTTTAAAGAGAATGTTGGTGGAATTAGGCTTTCACAGCTTGGATATGTGTTTAGATACATTCATTTTTGAATCCTAGCTAAGCTGATGAACTAGCAGTGGGTACACACTTGTCGAGGGGGACACGCGCTTCAGCCCTTTGGCCTGCCAGCCCCCATGTGATAATCTGTTGTTCTCAACTGTTTTCCCACCACGTCACTCATTAAGGAAGATGTTCACCCTGAGGACGGGCTCTCATGTGCACCTTGCAGTACATCCACATTTCCTTAACCATTCCCTTCCGCTGAAACAAAAACACATCAAAATGCAAGTAAATGGGGCTTCCCTGGTGGCGCAGTGGTTGAGACTCTGCCTGCCGATGCAGGGGACACGGGTTTGTGCCCCGGTCCAGGAGGATCCCACATGCCGCAGAGCGGCTGGGCCCGTGAGCCATGGCCACTGGGCCTGCGCATCTGGAGCTTGTGCTCTGCAACGGGAGAGGCCGCAACAGTGAGAGGCCCGCGTACGGCAAAAAAAAAAAAAAAAAAAAAGCAAGTAAATGAGAGATGTATTTTTGCAGGCATGAACTTGAATCTGCTCTAATTTATAAAAAGAGAAAAGTTATTCTCAAACTTTAGTTTTTGTATTATTCAGGTAAGGCTAGATTATGCTGCAATATGAAACAACCCTTAGTGGCTTAACACAACATTTTGTTTCTTACTCAGTGTGAGCTTACAGTGGAGGGGTCCCTGCAAATCACCCAAGGACCCCACTGACAAGGTGCCATCTCAAAGCAGCTCACACAGTCACAGAGCTGGGCGAAGCCAGCATCACCAGTCCCAAAGTCGCTCTTAATGTTTTTACCCTGACATGACACGCATCATATTGGTCCCCATTTTATGACCAAGATGAGTCACGTCGGCCGTGCAACGTGCCAACAGCAAAAAGTGGTCCGATCATTCGCTCATATGCAAGCCCAATGACCACTACAGGTTTAAAAAGAGAAAAATTATTAGTAACAAATGAGCTCTATTGTACCTCATTGCCCTGCTCATTAATAGTACCTTCTGCTAGCCAGTAAAACTCTGTTGGGCAAACCCATAAGCTGAGGAAGGTGCTTCCTGGACCATTTTCTCTATGTTTGCTGCTTGGAAAGAAGAACTTTTTAGATATTTTGCTGATGCTGATTTGTTGCACATTCTGGTTTAGCAGAATTTAGAATTATATGTGTGTGTGTATATATATATATATATATATATGCAAGTGTTGCATAAACATAGGGCTACTTTATAATGTATGCTCAAACCCAAAAGATGAAAATAGTCCTCCAAGAGTACAGTGAAGAACCAGCCTGAAAACCTCAACTTAAATAGCTATCTAACAGTCCATACAGTGAGATCTCCTTTCTATAAATACCCATATATGTATAGTTGTAACACTCAGGAAAACCCTGGAAGCAGATTCACTAAAGTGCTAGGAGTGATTATATCTGGTTATAATAGTGAATGGTATTACACTTTTTATTTTACTTTTCTTTGTATTTTCTAAATTTTTTATAACATCTTAAATAGAAAAATAATCTCATTGCCTTATCAGTTAGGTGAGACGGCTGAAAAGCAATTGTGGAAGCAGAATTCCAAGATGGCCCCAAGTCTCCTGCCCTCAGTGTACGTGCCTTGTATAATCCCCTCCCCCGAGTGTGGGTGGGGCTGTGAATATCATGGGATATTACTCCCATCATTATGTTATGTTATGTTATATGGCAAAAGAGATTTTGCAGATGTAGTTAAGGCCCCATATCAGTTGATTTTGACTGAATCAAAAGGGAAATGATCCTGGCTGGGAGTGAGCTAATCTGGTGAGCCCTTGCAAGAGAGGAGAAGCAGCAGTAGCAGCAGTAGCCCTATTCTCCTGGCCTTGAAGAAGGAAGCTACCCTGTTGGGAGAGGAGGGAGCCATGTGGCCAGGACCTGAGGGTGGTCTCTAGGAGCTAAGAACTAAGAGCCATCCCTGGCTGACAGTTGCCAAGAAGCCAGGGGCCTCAGGAGTTCAGCTGCAAGAAATGAAGTCTGCCAGCCACCAGTGAGCTGGGAAGAGGGCTCTACAGCTCCGAGGAGATAGCAGCCCTGGCTTATACCTTGATTGCAGCCTGGTGATGTCCTGAGCAAAGGACCCAGCTAATCCATGCCTGGACTCCTGACACCTGGGCATTAAGAAAGAATAAATTTGCGTTGTTTTAAGTCGCTAAGTTTGTGGTCATTCATTACACTGTAATAGAAAACTAAACAGCAATGCCAACAACTGCCAAAAGAGTCTACGGAATAAAATCAAGAAAAAGTGAAGATGAACAAGTGTTTTCAAAAGAAGAAAAAGATTCTTCAACTAGAAGTCAGAATTGCAGTTAGCTTTGTGGAGAGGTACTGGGAAGGGCAGGAGAGAACCTTCTGGGGTGCTGGTGGTTGTCTACACCTTGCTGTGGTCACTTGATCTGGGCATTGGTGTGTACACATATGAAAATGTGTTGAACTGTATACTTAAGACCTGTGTGCATGTAACATATCTCAATAAAAAATAATGAACTAAAAAAAATAAATAAAATAATGAACTAAGCCTAGTGAGCTTGGTGTCAATCATTACCAAAATTCTGTAGGTAAAATCTGTGTGTCTTGTGCATGGTAGGTATTCGAAAAATATTTTTTCTTGTGGTAAAATATACATAACATAAAATTTACCATTTTAATCTTATTAAGTGTACAATTCAGTGACATTAAGTACATTGGCATTGTTGTGCAACCAGCAACACTGTCCATCTCCAGAACTTTTTCATTATTCCAAACTGAAAAAAATATATTTTTATTGTTGAGACTCCTGGCTCTATTTTATTTTGGCTGTGTAAACAGGTCACGAAACAATACAGGATGGTCAAGGCACTGTTCATATTATGCTTTGTTTATGTATGAGTTGACGTGTGCTCTGACATGCTTCTAGGTTTTAGTGGAGTAAGAAATTCTTGGAAGATGGCCATTTATTTTACGCAATTTTATAAACTAGGATTTTTGTAATCCCTTTCCAGCCCCACTCTTCATCACTTTCTCACTCATTCTCTATTGTAACAAGGTATTTGTGATTCTCAAAACGAACCAGGACCATTTGACCCTTGCCTGGGTACCTGCCCTGAGATGCTGTCACGTCCTTCTATGCCTGGCAGATTTACTCAGGTAACTCATTCAGAACATCTTACTGTGCACGTACTCTGTCCTAGGTGCTGGAGACACACTGGTGGACCAGCCTTAATCCTGCCTTCGTGGCATTAAGGACTGAGAGGGAGATGGACACTTGTCCTTTAAATTTTTATTCAGATATCAGCTCCTTTGTGAAACTTCCGCACCTGCCTTCCTCTATGGCTGCTCTTCCTGTCACAGTTGCCTGAGGCTCTTTTAGCAATATTATACATACATCCCCCTTCAGACAGTCCCTCCCTGTATCACATTTATTTATATCCTTGTCTCCTCTACTTAACTGAAAGTTACTTAAAAATCAGGCTCTCCCTGTTCATTTCTGTGTCCCGTGTACCCAGCACACTGCCGGGCCAGGGTTGACACTCATTTACTATTCCCTGAATGACTGAGTTGGGTGTGGGGTAGGGATGCTAAGGGTATAATTAAATTGCAAACTCTGCCTGAGGATCATGGCAACTGAACATCTGTAAGTTACTGAAAAGTTCAGTTAATAGTTCAATAGGTAGAGAAAATGCAGAGGGCACTTTTAGAGTCTCCTTATGATGGATTTATATTATCAATCAAACAGAGGTCTGTAGGAACCTGTGAACATGTACTTCCTCCTCTAGAAATCAGCTCGCTTTCTTATTAATGAGGTTGGATATGGTATAGTATAAATCTCCTGATGCTTGTTCCACTCTTTTCATACATACTAATGAGGACGCGCCTACGAGTGTGTTTGTGGTGGGGAAAATAACATCAAGACTAAGACCCCCTGCTGACTTTGCACCCAGTTTTTTAAGGATTGTTATTGGCATACTAATTAAGTAGCTGAGTGCATTAAATACAGAGCATGTCACTGCAGAAGTTACTAGCGATTCCTTATGTTTCTCCACATCACATCTTGTAGGGGAGGGTGGAGAGTATGGACATTATCTCCCATTTTCAAGTTTTCTGCTTCCGTCAAAAATTAATCACAGAGTTCAGAGAATCTTCAGAGTTCCCATTAACTGTGGAAAGACTTTTTTTCTTTTTTTTTGCGGTACGCGGGCCTCTCACTGTTGTGGCCTCTCCCGTCGCGGAGCACAGGCTCCGGACGCGCAGGCTCAGCGGCCATGGCTCACGGGCCCAGCCGCTCCGCGGCACGTGGGATCTTCCCGGACCGGGGCACGATCCCGTGTCCCCTGCATCGGCAGGCAGACTCTCAATCACTCCACCACCAGGGAAGCCCTGGAAAGACTCATTTTGATACAAGACCCCATAGTGATGCTTGTCCCCTTTATACTACGTGTATTTAACATTTAAAAGTGTGGATGATAGTCTCATTAGCTAAGAAAGAGCGTATTCTGAAGACATATCCTCAGACTTGATGATTGTGCCTAGATTATTTACTAATTTCTAGAAAGAGAGAAAAGGGTAAGATAAGTCCCTGAGTCACTGTTTTATCTTCAGGAAATGATTTGTGTTCTTCCTGGAAGTGAAATTTGCATTGTTTTTTTACAAACCCACATGCTTAGCTCTGTTTGTATCCTGCCTGACTATAGTTAATGATGGCAGAATTGAAACACAGTAATATTAATTTTACCGTATATCACCTACTAGTTTATTCTTTGAATGTCAGTACAAACAAAATTTTTCAAAAAGCACATGGAAAGCATTTGTGTGTGTGTGTGAATATGTTAAGATGACTTTTAAATTATTTCATGAGTATTGAAACGAAACAGTCTTCCTACAAGAAAGCAGGTGACTTAGTCAAACAGTTTCCTTCTTTCCCTTTTGCTTCTTTGTATGTTATGGACATAAAAATGTAGGAACAATTTACGATGGGTAAGTGCCAGTGGATTGATTTACTGATTGGATGTGTTTGTTTGGATTGTGGCTGGACCAAAATTGGGAACTGAGGGCCAGAAATGGGCACTGTCTTGGCCAGTGTCACACAGCCAGTTAGTAGCATAGACAAGACCAGACCGTCAGCTCCTACTGCCAATGGGTTCTCTTTCCACTGGAGAAGGAGACACAGTTGCAAAAAATTTTCCCCTTTCTTTGCTTTTCTTATTTATTTTTCCCCATATGTTTTCCTCCATCTGTATCTTGACACTGTGTATATTAGTAGTGATAAAAGAACTCACTTTTGTTTTCATTTCTGTTTCTCTTGATGCATCCAATTTTCCCCCCACTGGGCTCCCAGCTAACTGTTTCCATCCCTTCTTGTCAATATTCTGTTCCCAGGGAGCTGGATCTGTTTTTGATGTTTTCCTGGCTGAAATCAAGACAGCAGGAAGGGTTGCAGTGTTGACTACTCTCTTGTTTCTTGTTTTACCATGAAAGTTGGGGGAGGTAGGATGGTGGGAGGGAAATCTTAAATCATGGTAAGAAACTCTTCCCTCCCTTTTCTTTTTTTTTTCCAGGTCTCATTTTATTTTTTTCCTTTTTTAAAAAACATTTTATTGGAGTATGGTTGATTTACAATGCTGTGTTAGTTTCAGGTGTACAGCAAAGTGATTCAGTTATACATATACATATATTCCTTTTCAGATTCTTTACTCATATAGGTTATTACAGAATACTGAGTAGAGTTCCTTGTGCTGTACAGTAGGTCCTTGTCGGTTACCTATTTTATATATAGCAGTGTATGTTAATCCCAAGCTCCTGGTTTATCACCCCCCCAACCATGTTTCCCCTTTGGTAACCATAAGTTTGTTTTTGAAATCTGTGAGTCAGTTTCTGTTTTATAAATAAGTTCATGTGTATCATTTTTTAAAATTAGATTCCGCATATGAGTGATATCATATTGATATTTGTCTTTCTCTGTCTGGCTTGGTTCACTCAGTACGACAATCTCTAGGTCCATCCCTGTTGCTGCAAATGGCATTATTTCGTTCATTTTTTATGGCTGAGTAATATTCCATTGTATGCATGTACCACATCTTCCTTATCCATTCCTCTGTTGATGGACGTTTAGGTTGCTTCCATGTCTTGGCTATTGTGACTAGTGCTGCAATGAACATTGGGGTGCATGTGTCTTTTTGAATTATGGTTTTCTCTGGGTATATGCCCAGGAGTGGGATTGCTAATTCATATTATAGCTCTATATTTAGTTTTTTGAGGAACCTCCAAGCTGTTCTCCATAGTGGCTGCACCAATTTACATTCCCACCGACAGTGTAAGAGGGTTCCCTTTTCTCCACACCCTTTCTAGCATTTATTGTTTGTAGACTTTTTGGTGATGGCCATTCTGAGGCGTGAGGTGATACCTCATTGTAGATTTGATGTGCATTACTCTGATGATTAGTGATGTTGAGCATCTTTTCATGTGCTTTTTGGCCATCTGTATGTCTTCTTTGGAGAAATGTCTTCTTAGTTCTAAGTGGAGGTTTTCCCGTCGCACCAGCTGCCTTGCAGAACTAACCCATGGATCAGATCGCATTTTCTTTGCACTGCATCACCCAGTTACCTTCTCTTCGAGACAGGCACCTTGGCTGGAGGGAAGTGGGGTAGGGGAGGGGGTAAGCACTGCAGGGTGGGGGAATGTATCCAGCATGTCTTGGAAGAAATGTACCACTTAAGAGCAAACTCTCAAGATTTGATCCCCTGCCCTTCCACCTTTTAGGGCAGGCCTGGGTAAGCCATGACCCCTTTGTGCCTTGTTTCCTCATCTACAAAATGGGGACAAAAATATCTCCTTCCCAGGTTAGAGGTGAGGATTAACTTAAGTGCTTGGCACAAAGCCTGACCTGAAGGTAGTTATGATTTTTGGAGTGACACCAATAGGCAGGACATAGTTTCTTGGGAACACTCTCAGATTCTCTCTGAACCAAGAGGTCATGGATTGGAGCTCTGTTTCAACAAGTTCTCTTTCTTGGAGTTTGGGGTAGGAGAAAGTTCGTGCTCCCAGGAGGATGAAGGAGGAAGATGGTAAGACCCAGGTTGGATGTCAGGGCCTCAGTCAAGTGGTCTGAGTCCCAGCTATGCTCTAATTCTCAGAAAGAGCTGCAGCACCAGGCTGGAAACAGATAAAGCCCAGAGACCCACACGTAAGACTCTGGCATTTCCGAAGCTACTTCGGTGTGTGCAGTTTAAAAATTTCAACGCTGGCTTTTCCTGCCTGCTTTGGTGTAGAGGTGGCCAGCATTATACAGCAAGAATGGCTGCAGGGCTTCCCTGGTGGCGCAGTAGTTGGGAGTCCACCTGCCGACGCAGGGGACACGGGTTCGTGCCCCGGTCCGGGAAGATCCCACGTGCCGCGGAGCGGCTGGGCCCGTGAGCCATGGCCGCTGAGCCTGCGCGTCCGGAGCCTGTGCTCTGCAACGGGAGAGGCCACAACAGTGAGAGGCCCGTGTACCGCAAAAATAAAAAATAAAAAAAAGTATGGGTGCAGGCCTGTGCAGATCCTCAGCTGACCTGGAATCTCTTATCTCAGAGACACTTCACGGGAAGCCTCTTTAGGGCGTTTGTATGTTGTACTGGGCCCAGACTCCCCGCCCCATGCTTGGTCCTCAAGTCTTGGTCAACCACCATGAATGGGCCTCAGCCCAGCAGCTCTCACTGTGAAAGCCTTGTAAGATGTACATGGTGCCTCTTCTTTTCCCAGCATTGTTCTGTGTGGACCAGACTTATGGGCTTTAATTGAGTCAGCCCCCTTTCCTGTGCTCCTCCCACTGTGATGAGAGGGAGAGTGAGGCTCACTATAATATAGTGTGGAAGAGATAAGAGGAAGCAGAACCCAGGGTAAAAATTCGTTTTTCTTGTTGCCATATTTCTTTGCTTGTTATAGTTTCTTTGCATCCTAGAGCTCTTGTCAGCGACCCATTTTGCGAATGGAGACATTTCTGCTTTGAAGTCGTAATTTATCCTGCAAGAGCTGCTAAAAGAAGCACTTTTAAACTCAGATCTGAGTGTAGGCTGGGAATTGTAAGTCACCTCTGAGCACTTGGGTAAATTGCAAAGAGTAGAATCCTTTTTACCTTAGGGAGTCAATTTTAACTTATTGCTTTTTCCTCTGAAGATAGTTTTCTCAAACATTTTCTCCTCTTTGCTTTCATTGCAAATTCTGACTTAGGTTGTACGAATGAGCCATTTGTGATTTATTTATGACATTTAATTTGCTGTTAAGTTAACTTGTGACTACCTTATCATTAACCATCTAGCTAAACAAGAGTTTAAAAAATTAACCTGTGGGAGGTCTAGGGGAACACTATATTTTTCCAACCTATTCCCAAGACAATTACAGTTACTAACTAGCCATCTTTGTTCCTAAGCCTTAGAGAGAAAATATGGCAGAGAGGGTGAGAATGTGGACACTGGCAACCACACGCCTGTATTCAAATTATGACTTTATTACTTATCAGCTCTGTGACGTAGGGTAAATTACTTGACCCCTCTGTGCCTCAGTTTCCTCATCTGTGAAGGGAAGTAAAGCTCATACCTTTCTCCTGGGGTTATTGCACGTAATAAATGAGTCAAGATACCCAAAGATTTTAGAAGTTGCTTGACACGTAGAAAGCAAAATGTAAGTACATCTTTTTCTTATTAAATTGTCGTGTAGATGTGTAATATTTGAGTACGGAAAGAAAGACATCCAGATGGACCAGGAAAGCATATATTTGTAAAAACAGGTATCTTTTACTTTTATGGTTTGATTAATATTAAAATGGCTATGAGAAGCAAGTCAGATTTAATCAAAGGTGATCCTAGATTTAGTCACTGAAAATGTTTTGTTTTTTGTTAAATTAAATCAGAGGCATAAACTATTTAAATCTTCTGGGTCTTATTACAGTGCTGTTTTGAATGTTATGTTTTAAAGGTTGAAAAGAATGTCTTCAGTGTGTGAATTTGCATAATACAACCATCTGACTGAATAGGGCTATATTAAGTGGCCGGCCAGACTCCCTGGGGCTCCCCCCAACCCTTCCTTACCTTCCCACACGCTCTCAAGAGGGACATGTAGCACATGTTATGCAAGCTCTACAGGAAAGAAAGATAATAAAAACACATCTCTGTCTCCATATGTTACTGCTTTTTCTACACACTGAGTTTTCAGGGTAACTATCTTGTTAAATTTGTCTGTTGCTGACAAAGCTATTCAGGATTAAACAATACCCGGTGTCATTTGATAGGTGGCCAAATTTCCCTAAGAGGATTCTTTTGGAACCCCCTAAAATGTCCCTTTGTTGCAACCCACAGAAAGTCACAAGAGAGCAGCTGAACTGTGCAACTGAGTTTTGTTTATTGCATGTATACACATGCGTGTGCACACATATGAGCACACACACACATACACACACACAGAATCCTTGTGCCTTATTCCTTCACATTTTTTCTGGGATTGGTTAGTGAAGAAATTTGGGCATAAATCTCTGCTGGTTTGGGGCCATGATTGCTTTACGTTTCCAGGAGTTCAAATGCATTACATTCATTCCTTAATCTTCACAGTGTGCATTTAGTAGGGCTCTATTATACCTGTTTTATTATCAGAAAGTCCAAGGAGAATTCTAGGGATTTGGCCAATATTGGCAGATTAATCACCTGGCAGTCACAATTTGGCCATGTGCACTCAAGCCGCTCTTTAATTGCTTGGAAGCCCCCAAGGGAAGGTTATGCAACTTGAATTTATCGGGGAGGTGGATATGGGGGAGAGGTTTGCACAGTCTTAACCTGGAGGTTCAGAGTTCTGTTTCCAGGATGGTTCCCTTCCTTCTAATCACAGAGGGAGGGCCAGGTCCTCCTGTATCTTGCTTTCAGAGCTCACGTATATCATTGTCTTCTAATATGTATCATGTTGTAATCTCATATTGATTTTTTAAAATTAATTAATTTATTTTTGGCTGCGTTGGGTCTTCGTTGCTGCACGTGGGCTTTCTCTAGTTGTGGCGAGCAGGGGTTACTCTTCGTTGTGGTGCACGGGCTTCTCATTGCGGTGGCTTCTCTTGTTGAGGAGCACAGGCTCTAGGTGCACGTGCTTCAGTAATTGTGGCACGTGGGCTCAGTAGTTGTGGCTCACGGGCTCTAGAGTACAGGCTCAGTAGTTGTGGCACACGGGCTTAGTTGCTCCGCCACATGTGGGATCTTCCTGGACCAGGGCTCGAACCTGTGTCCCCTGCATTGGCAGGTGGATTCTTAACCACTGCACCACTGCACTACCGAAGTCCTGATATTGATTTTTGTCATCACTCAAATAATTATCTCCACCCAGAGGGCCAGAACTACACAAGGAGAATGTTTTACTAATCACTGTGTTTTTTCAGTACCCAGTCCAGTGCCTGGCCTACAGTTGGTGCCTAATAAATAATGACTGGTTGAGTGCTCTCCTCTTTGTACATATTTCTTGTGCCAATTCTCAGTGTCCTTTGTAACACCACTGACTCAGTGAGTGCTGACTGGGGCCAGACGTGATTCAGGGGCACAGAGGGGCTGAAATGACCACATAATCCTCTAGGCAGCCAGGGAGGTGTTCCATCAATCAGTACTTTAACAAGAATTTATTAGATTTGAACCATATGCTTACTTTGTGCTCAGTGTTAAAAATCGAGGGAAATATTGTAAAGAATAATAGTCTCCTTGCCTAGAGAATTTCAAAATCTAGCTGGCAAGATGAGTCTTTTACAAATATCACAATTAAAGGCTAATCAAAAAGATAAAAAACCAAAAAACTGAGACTGATTCTAAGGGAAGTGAAGTTTCAGAGAATGGAGAGATGAAGGTATTCTGAAATGGACAGAAAAAGTTCGAATGGAGTTAGGCCTTAAGTAGGAAAGATGTGTAGGATTGGGATTATCAGGGGGCAGAGTGAGACTTTCTATATGGGAAGGGGAGACCCAATGAGCAAAGACATGGGGACTGGCATGAACATGGCTTATGTGAGGACAGGAGAGGCCACTAACCTGACTGGAGTGGAGTGTGCTTGAGAGAGAGGAGGAGATCACAGCCAAGTAAGTGATGGAGAACCCTGACAGGTGGTTTGTGATCTTGACTCAGCCTGGTCAGGCTGGGACGTTTGTGCTCAGGGTGGCGGTGACAATAGTTGGAGCAGTAGTGGAGGTTGGAGGGAGCTACAGGGGCTCGTCCTAGCACCTCCACGCCACACTCTCCTCTTGGTTTTGATTTCATTACAATCGGCACTCAATTTTTTGACTTGAAAACTCCCCTTGATGAACCAGCCTAATCTCTTTACAAGGGAGTGGTATTCAAACTTGAGTGTGCATCTGCACCCTTCCGGGATCTTATTTTAAATGCGGGTTTCTGAGACCTGTCCCTTACCCCACACCCAAGTTCTGATTCCATAGAATAAGACTTAGGGAGCTGCATTTTTGCAAGAACCCAAGGTGCTCCACAGACCACACTTTGTGAATATTGCCCTAAGGAGTAAGTGGTCCAAGGAGCAGTAAAAACTTAGAAGATGGACAGCCGGCAAAAGGCGTGTGTAATAGAAGCAAACTGCACAATTAGCCACTGTGCCGTTGTTCTTTGATGAAATGTAAACACTATCCAGATAATTCTTAGCTTTCCCATCATCTGGGGCCTTACCTTAATTTGATGACTAGGGCGATATATATATGATAGACATGGAAATGATCCAATTTCCAGAAGCTCAGGTAGTGAGAATACGCAAGCTCACCTTAATCTGGCGACATCCTAAGAGCAGCCACTTGAATTTATGCTTTGCTATCAGCTGTTTAAAAAACTACAATTAGTAGCAAATTACAGTCAGACCGACTTTCAAAAGAACTGGTTACATTCTGCTAGGAAACAGTTTGAAGGATCAGATTCGTGCTGCCACTAAATCAAACAAGCTCATCTGGCTCCTGAGACTTGGGCCTCCCAACCCTGCAAAGTCTGTGAGTTGGGTTCTCTTTCAGCAAAAAGCGCAGCTTCGGGCTTTGGTATTCTAATCAGTGTTCACTTATACGATGGCCCGATCTGCTTGGGGAGGATGCAGAGAACTCACGGGCAAAAATGCAGAATGGTAACGCTGTGTGTTCCTTCTACATCTCCGGATGGGAAAACTGCCAGGGACTACATCACTACATCATGTGATGTAGCCTCTCTGCAACCCTTGATGGGAAGTAGAGAGGTCCTTGGAGGTAACACAAAGGAGGGGAACTCTTTTCTGTCAACTGTTCTTTCATTCAATCCACATTGAAGAAAGGGCAGGCAGTGCAGAGTAGAATCATGCCACCGGGCTCCCTACAAAGTCACGCCATTCGAGAGTGATGATTGGAACGCTGTCAGCTGACATAGTCCGGTACAGAGTTGGAAGGTGGGGTGTGCAGGTTGGGGTCCAGTTTTGAATGGATCAAGTGAACCTTCTCAGAGTTAGAATTTGAGGAAACTGTAAAAGGTATTTCATTTTTTCTATCACAGCTCTGGGGGGGATGGGTGGGGGAAGCCTGCACAGTAGTCGTTTTACCAGAAATTTGTTTTGTGTTTCCCACTCTCCTACAGATTTACAGTGACAGCACAGCCATTTCACCTGAGATAAAAGCAAAGGGAAGAACTCTAATAGTGAAGGAAACATATTTTAGAACTAATACCACTCTGTTTTTTCAACCTGCCAGCAAAAAACTGTTTGGCTTCATTTTATGTGATGCTGGTTAGCTAGAGTCAAGGTTCATTAGGGAATGTGCAGAGCCTTGTATCTTAAGGTTAGGTGAGTCCAGTGCAGCTGTCTTGGCTCATCCATGCCCAAGCACAAGCACCTATAATGCCCGGAGTTAGGGAAACAAAAGCCCCCCCCCCCGCCCCCCCCGCTTCTGTGAATCTCCAACTAAAGGCACCAAAGGCAACCTTCAACTCCCCCCAAGGCCAATACAAAAGAAGGGAGAGAATGTTGTTGAACTAAACTGAATTTGAATTGAAAGCCAACGCCCTTTTCAAAAATGTAAAAAATTTTGCTTGCTTAGAATATCTACCAGGCACTGAATGGGTGGGTCACTGGCGGTTCTCCAGGACCACCCAGTCTCTAACTACCATCCAGGTATCTTCCAGTTTCCAACTCAAGGTAAAGGAGAGACACCTATCCTAAAAGACATCTTGCATGTTTTCTTCTTTTATTCTCTTTCTTTGACCATTCTCCCTTTACCACTTACCATGGATGAGTTAGCTGTCATAAAGGGTAGCTAGAGATGAATTCAGTGTCTTCATGTCCTATATGATACACCGAGGTAGAAAGTGTATAAACATAAACCCAGGGCCTCATGTCTCCTCAGCACTTGAGGGGTGGAGGTAGGAACACTTGTCTTCACCCTCCTGAGCTGGACTGCTGGGAATAGGGTGGATATGCCCATTCTGACCAAGGCCTGGTATTTTTTTTCACTCCCTCATGCACATCATATCAGCTCTGTGAACAGCTCTGTGAACATATCATGAGGAAATGAAGGCTCAAAGAGGTTAAGTAATTTGCTCAAGATTGCACATCTGGGAGGAACTGGGATTCGGATCCACATCTGACTTGGCCCGGGATTGTTCCATCATACCACGTCTCTAGGGCCCTGTGTAGAGCACTGCCCAGGCCTCTAGAGATAGGCAGCTGTGCATGTGGGATGAGGGGCAGAGCCGTGCTCTCAGAGGACAAGCCTGTCACCTCTGATCCTTGATGCGGGGGAGAGGCTGTATGTGTGTATGTTTGTTGGTCCCGAAGGACAAAAACACAGGTGAGACGGGCTATTCTGCTCAGCAGGCACTGCTCCTAGCCACCTGCCCTAGTTCTCTCCACTTTGAGCATTTTTTTCCCCTCCGAAGTGACATTGGAGGAAAAAGGATCTTGCAGAGATGTTATGAATAATGACACTAGTGTTATGTGTTGCATAAGCTGCCTGATTGCATAGGGCCAGCAGGGACCTGGGTGGGACTGGGGAGGTGGGGGAAAAGTGCGGTGCAGGCATCTTCTTTTCTTTAGGGGGATGACACTTAGACCACCCTGCCTGTTAGGCAGATATGCAACAGGGCACTGGTTCTCATGCCCTTAGCAGAGAAGATGCTTTTGTTGAAGCACTTTTGTTCACTTTTTCTGGGTATCTGTTTAGAGGCTGGTTTCCTCCCCAGGTGGCCCTCTGAACGGAGGTGGGAAAGGAGATGAGTGAGAAGGGAATTTACAAGTATTGTCAGGTGCAGTGTGTCAGGCACAAGGCTCCCAGCTTCACCTGCACTTTCAGAACCAGAGAAGACAGGGCTTGCTACCTCTTGGCCCAGAAGACTGACTCGGATCCTCTGCATTGGTTTGCTAAGAGTACTGTGAGAAAAATGTTTTCTAACGTGGGACTTTTCTTGGAGGAAAACCTCTGAAGAGGAAAACCCATAATCTAGTTAAGTTGTCATTTCTTCTTTCCTTTTGCTTGCTCTAGGCCTTCATTCATTCCATCTGTCTTTTAGACATTAAGACTGTAATTAATCCCACTTTTTCTCTGTCTCCGGAGATTTAACTTTAGCTCATTTTAAGATGGCATATTACCAACCCCTTTTTCTTCATCTTTCCAAATGTTTGCAAACTGGTAGGACGATTTAAATGTGGGTAATCTGAAGAAATGTTGGCTTATTCTATCCAAACATGGATTTTTTTTTTCCTAAGAGAGTACAGAGTGACTTTTTGGAGTTCAGAGGAAACTAAAGTTATTTTATTATTTTACACAGGAAGACAAAACCCTGAGAAAGAGCAGAAAATGATATAAGAATAACATCAGACTGGGGTGGAAGTTTCTCTACGTTTCCACGTTCTTAATTACACGAACACTCACCGCCCTTTTCCATAAAACCTTGTTAGGAATGCTGACATTGCTGCTGCTTTGACAAGGGTGAAAAGTCAATCCACTGCCATGAGTTTGACTTGCAGGATTATTACTGGAAGAAAATCTATACAAGTGTGCTTTTCGATGGCCACAGCAGACTTTTTAATTTCTTTGATAATTCCTTCACTCTTCTGTTTTGGTACAGCTGGGACTGACCTGCTTTGTTCCTTCATTACAGCGTTTTGCTTAGGTATTAATAACAGGAGAAGGAGGCTCTGATGCTCAAACTCGTCCCTGAAACTCAGCAAGACTTCTCAACTTCAAATCCCCAGACCAGCCTCATGGATTTTATTTATGTATTCATTTATTTATATGATTTCTGGTGCTGAGACACGGATGAAAAATTAAGACATAAATTCATCAGCAAGACCTAGAGGAGAGCAAGATTAAAATTTGAACCCCTGAGCTTCCAGGCACCTCCTGCCACAGAAATAGCAAGATCATCACTGAACTCCACAAACAAAGGGAGCTCTCTCTCCTCCCCCAACAGCTGGTGAAAAGGCAGGCCTGAGAATACACAGGCTCAAGACATCACTCAGAACATCCCAAACCAAAACAAAAGCAATGCACCAAACAGCCAAAAACAAACAGAGGTGGGATCAGATTCCAGCAAGCCCTGGTGAGTTGCCAAATTCGGTTTCTGGCTGTTTGCCCCGCGGGAATTATGTAATTTCCCAGACAAGGGCCCTGGACTCAGAATTGCAGCCTCTCATCTGTGAGTTTTACTCCTAAGAGCTGGCAGCAAAAATAGGTGAGAATCTCACTTCCACTGATGCAGTGAGGCTGCTGATTTTTATTAGGTAATTTTGTTAGTGTAGTTGGGATGGTGTTGGAAGGAAATGCCGTGTTATGAGATAATAGAGTGAATTCCCTCTCCCCTAAAAGTAACTAAATTGCCCTCCATTTTATACTCTTAAGTAATCCATGCCCCAGTTCTCTGAGGCCAATCAATGTGAGTCTCCAAAGCAGAGAGAGCCTTGTTTATTTCCCCCTTCCACAGTGGGACAGCAAGCTCAGACTGAGGAATGGGGCTGACATGCTGGGGATTCACTAAAGAAAAGCAGGAGGCATAGGAGAGAGTTGAGGCTGGTATCAGAAGAATGAAACGACCGACCCCTGTGAACCAGATACCTTACAGATGTCCTCTCATTTCATACTCACAACAGCCTTATAAAAAGTAAGTATTATTCTCATTTCATAAGGGAGGAGATTGAGTTTCAAAGAATAAAGCAGGGCTTCCCTGGT
The DNA here is from genome assembly GCF_005190385.1 of Monodon monoceros. Taxonomy (NCBI): domain Eukaryota; kingdom Metazoa; phylum Chordata; class Mammalia; order Artiodactyla; family Monodontidae; genus Monodon; species Monodon monoceros. The sequence continues at coordinate 96,073,247 of NW_021703768.1, forward strand.
GGCGCAGTGGTTGACAGTCCGCCTGCTGATGCAGGGGACGCGGGTTCGTGCCCCGGTCTGGGAAGATCCCACATGCCGCGGAGCGGCTGGGCCCGTGGGCCATGGCCGCTGAGCCTGCGCGTCCGGAGCCTGTGCTCCGCAACGGGAGAGACCACAACAGTGAGAGGCCCGCGTACCGCAAAAAAAAAAAAGAATAAAGCAGCTTGCTTGAAATCACGCAGCTGGTTAGTATGACCGGGGCTTATAAGACTTCAAAGTTTATTCCATATCCCAGGCCAAGAGCACTGCTCTGTCAAGTTCAAGGGATTTAGGTAAAGCACCCAGTGGCTTCATTGGTTCCATAGGACTTTGTGTGATTGAGCCACTAAAGGTCTTTATTGCTAGGGTCAAGGCCTCTGTATTCCGTAGTCTCTGTGCTGTCTCATGGCTACAAGTCATGTGTGGCCATTTGAATTTAGATTAATTATAGTAAAACAAAATAAAATAATTTAGTTTCTGTGTCACACGAGCCACAAGTCAGTGCTCAGTAACCACATGTGGCTAGTGGCTGTCTTTCTGGACAACACAGGCTTCTAGAACATTCATTTTCAACTTAACAGAAAGTTTTGTTGGATAACAGTGGAGGTGGAACATTCTAGTTGTTAATGGGACCTCCCCCTTTCAGGCTGCACTTAGTTCTTCTGGACCTGAGAATCCAGCTCATCCTGCTTATCAAAGCAGAAATGTTCAGTCCCACTCTGGGTTTCCATTGGGAGGGATTTTCCCTAAGCACATTTACGACCTCTGTCTGCCTCTTTACTCAGTCTACTCTGGGGAGGTGGAGATGATTTACTGATTGGTTAACTTGGGAAGAATAATTGGGAATGAGTTACCTACTGAAAACAAGTTCTGCTGTTCCCCCAGGTCTCTGCCCCTGTGGTGGGCATGGTTTGGGGGTGCCCTGAATACCTTCTGTTTGCCTGTAAATCCACTCTCTACCCTTCTCCACCCTGCTCTGGGCTCCAGGAGGAGCAAAATAAATAAATAAAATAATAATATATGTATATATATGTATATATATGTGTATATATATATATATATATATATATATATATGGGCTTGTGGTCAGTAATCAATGGTTTATCTGATTGATCAAGGCCTGGAAAGAGAAATATTGGAGGATTAGGGACCAGGAGGTCTGGGGAAGAGGCACGTGGAAGCATCTATGGGCTCGAGCATGATGTGTGACAAACTTTGTATCAAATATTAGTGCTCAACAGAGAGCATTTATTTAGCATGGAGGAGGCACTAAACAACCAACTTGATGAAATGACTTAGCCAGTTGAAGTCAGTCCTTGGATACTCCGGCAACTGGCAAAATGGGCTTCATGACACGGCGTCCAGGATGGAAGCTATGCATGGACCCAACGGCATGGGCTCCCTCTCACCAAGGCTGGTTTGCCACTGCTGAAAGCCCAGCTTTCTGGGAGCAGAGAGGAATACTGAGCTGCTGGCTTGGCACCACCCGCTATGGGGACCAACCAGCCACCTGGAGGCAAGTGGTTACATCAGACCCCTCCCATCTCGGAATGGGCAGTCATTCGTCTTGACTGAATCAGCATGCACACCAGGTACAAGATGGCCTGAGAGCACCTGCCAGCATGACAGTCAGAGGACTTACCGAGTGCTTGATTCCCTGCCTCAGGATCTCGTTGAAGTGAGGAGCCCAGTTATAGACCAGGATGTGTGGCAGTGAGCACGTGACCATGGAGTCCGCTGGCCTTATTACATTACTGCATCATCCAGAAATGGTTGGCTGTGATGAAACATCTTCTTAACAGCCACCAAAGATCCAGCTTAGAGATGATAAGCTCTGAGGACTGGCACCATCCTCTAGGACACAGTATATACCCTACATCAACAACCATTACGTGGGGCTGTGTTCCCAGTAGGTAGCAAGCATGAATCTCGGAACCGAGGAGTAGAAGTAGGTGCGGCTCTGCTTATATGACTCTCGGTGACCCATTTAGGGAATTTGTGCCTCCTGTTACTGTATTTCTAGACTTTTGAGGTTCAGTTTCCAGAGGGAGGACATTTCTATCAGGAAACTCAGTAGGGGCCTCATTAAGTTTTAAGCTTTATCTGCTGACTGACCCTTGTGCCAAAGTCTACCAAACCTGGGAACTAGTCTCTGTCCTAGTAGGAGTAATTGACCCCAATGATTAGAAGATGTAGGGCTGCTGTTACAACCTGGGGTGTCTCTTGGAATCCCCTTAGCCACTTTTAACAATAAATGGACAAAGGAGTAGCCATAGCCTGAGAAGGGCATAGTGACCAGGAGCTGAGATCATCTTACTGATGAAGGTCAGGGTGACCCCACCAGGTAAGCCACTTAGACCAACAGGGGTGCTGGCCAAGGGGGAGAGGAATCTAAAACGCGTAGCAGAGTGGAGAGATGATGTGTCTCAGTTACCTTGAAAGCAGCTGCAGCAACAAGGGCTGTAATTCATGTCACTAACCTTGTAAGTTTAACCAGGAAAACAGGCCAGCCAGAATCCTGGAGAAGGTGTTCTCAGATTTTACAAGTGAAGAAGGTGGACCCAGGTGGCCCAGTGAGTGCTATGGGGCTCTGCCCAGACCCCCCTTTAGGACGAGGAGACCGTTCTCCCAGCTTCTGAGCATGGCAGTGACTTGGCGACTTGCGCCTCTCAGATGAAGCCTCTCCAGGAGTTGGCTTCCACTAAAGAGAGCCACGGGTCACACTCCACTCCCAGGGGCAGCCCGCACCCAACGTGTGGTCAGTGTAAATGCCAGACTTCCTTGCATCAGGCAGGACATCTGGGCGGGTTCCTCCCAGGCTCTGGGTTAGATGAGGCTTTGGATGCCGCTTCTTCGCAGTTCAGTACCTCCCTGGGCCCAATTCCACTTCTTTGCTACAGGTGTAGCTCTTAAGTGAACGCCCAGTAAACCTCCTGCATGTTAATCTCTCTCAGAGCCTTTTTCCTGGGGCACCGACTTCAGACAGTGCTGTTCTTCACCTCAGAGTACTTTCCCTGCCTACACTTCTGATGGATTCTTCTTGAATTATTCCTCATTTCGATGTGCCCTCTGAACACTGCTGGGACCCTCACTGACCAGCACAGCAACATGGGGCAGGCCTGCTCCAGGCTCTGGGTCCCCAACAGGTGGGTAGGTCTGCCCAGTTCTGAGGTTCAGTATCTGTAGGACCCCCTACCCATGGATAGAATCTGTATCCTCAAACCTACAAACATCAGCTTGATAAAGATATTTTGGCCTCTCCATTAATTCTGTGTTTAAATTAGTCAGACCATGGGTGGGGAAATACTCATTTGTGGCTCCTTCAGAAACCCCGGCCCCGTAGAGTGCAACTTATACCAGATTTAGATGCAACAGCCAAGTGTTTGGCCTGTTCAAGGGTGCCTCTTTGACGTGTGTGTGTGTGTGTGTGTGTGTGTGTGTGTGTGTCAAGCTTGGCCTGCTTTCAGTAGGATGCCTATTTCTCCCCCTAAACGGGGCCCTGATGGGATAAGTAGGTTGATTGAATCTCTTTGATTCTCAAGGTTATTTAAGACATTGGTGTGTTCTGTATCTAAAAATCTCTTTTTAAAATTTATTGTTTCATTACATAATTAATAAGTGAATTCATTCACTTTGTTTCAAAAATAAAGCATTACAGATAAGGCTAAAATTCCGTTTGGCTGTCACACCAATCCCCTCCCAGAAGACAAATTATTACCCTCCAGACCTTTTCCAAATTGGCAGTACCTATTTAAATTAAAGTTGTTCATTTTCTTTGACCTGGAAATTCTAGTTTTCAGAAGGTACACTTAAGAAAGCCTCTTGGATGCGCATGAGAAAGAATGACAAGGATATTTACGGCAGCACTGTTTATAATAGCCATAAAGGTAAGTAACTTAATAGGGGTCTAAATAAATTGTGGTATATTTTTACAATGATACTGGATGCAATAGTGAAGACAGGGAAGTGGCTCTGGAAAAGCTAACAGGAAAAAACCTTCAGGAGATACTGCGGCATGAAAAAGGAAGTTGCAGAGTGATAAACGTACTATGATTCTGTTTTATCAGGGCTATTCAAATAATTGCCTAACTGAAACGACCTGGGTTAGAGAAAGAGAAGGAGGAATCGGGGAAGTGACTAGTCCTCTCCCCTGCCCTGCCTCTCTTAGCTATTTCTTCCCATTTTCCTGTACCGTTTCTGCTTCCCTTTCACTCCATGTTCTTCCGTCTTTTTTTTTTTAACTTTTTATTGTGTATTGGAGTGTAGTTGATTAACAGCGTTGTGATAGTTTCAGGTGTACAGCAGAGTGATTCAGTTATACGTATACGTGTATCTATCCTTTTTCCAATTCTTTTTTCTCTCTCTCAGTCACTGCTTTTCATGGGTTAACACTGGAGCCAGATCTACATCCTGTGAACTGTTTTTGTTTACTCTCTTTAACAACCGGTTGAACTCAGTTGATGAGCAACATGGCCAATCCAAACTGATAGTTAAAATGTCAAAATAAATGGTTGCATTGCCTGTGCCCCAGCTCAGGTGATGTAGTTGATGAATAATTCATTGAGCAGCAATATGATCTGTTTGTGGAAACATGCCTGCTTTGGCTACTCTAAAAGCTTCAAAGATAAACCAACAATTTGACCAAGTCATAAAAAAAATGTATATATAAAAGAAACTTCAATTGTGGGTTGAATAATGAAAGTCTAGTGTTTGCATTAAACAAAGTGCAAGTAGCCGTTGTATTTTGTGTTACTAGAGCATGTAGATTATTTGAATTAAAGAATTCTAGTCTTGGCTTCCCTGGTGGCGCAGTGGTTGACAGTCCGCCTGCTGATGCAGGGGACACGGGTTCGTGCCCCGGTCTGGGAAGATCCCACATGCTGCGGGGCGGCTGGGCCCATGAGCCGTGGCCACTGAGCCTGCGCGTCCTGAGCCTGTGCTCTGCAACGGGAGAGGCCACAACAGTGAGAGGCCCGTGTACCGCAAAAAAAAAAAAAAAGAATTCTAGTCTAATGGCTTCCTTTTAGATTGGAGAGAATTGTGGCCCAAGAAAGTGAGGTTGCAAAGCAGCATTCCCGGTTCAGCTGTTTTCTGATGATACATTTTTTAGACAGTACAGATGTTCATTCTCCTGTACTCTGGGAATGGTCCTATCTCTCTCTGGTATGGGATGATCCAAATGTCTGTTCTTTTACTCATAGGTCTGTGATTGGGGCACAGTCTTTATGGGATGGATGGAAATGGTTGACACAGTCCTGAATGGGGTAATGGGAGGAGGGACCAGCTCTGTGCCTCTCTGGAGTTCCCTGGGGGGACCAGCTCTGTGCCTCTCTGGAGTTCCCTGTTATGGTTTAAGGATGTTTCAACGCTAGAGGGTCTGGGAATAAAATCACATGAAAATGGCCACAGGAACTGGACATTTTTAGCTGGAAGAAGAAACCTGGGAGTAGGATTACCAGATAAATATAGGGCATCAGTTAAATTTGAATTCAAGATGAACAATGAATACTTTTTAAGTATAACTATGCCCCAGATATTGCATGGGACAAACTTACACACAAAAAAATTATTTGTTGCTTATCTGAAATTAAGTTCGATTGGATCCCCTGTATTTTTGTATTTTGTATGTTTCTTTGTCTTGCTGACTCTGAAATTATAAATTATGACCAAATTCTCTTTTTTTCTATCGTCTGAAGCTTCTAGCTAACTTTATGATAGGACTGTCACAGCTCTCATAATGCGACCAACCGTTTCCCCAACAGACACGCTGGTCTCTCTGACTCTTCAGGGATATTCCTCCCGCCCTTCAGGATGGTCCCCTGTGTATCCACAGTGGGAAGATGTCCAAGTCCCTCTTGAAGTTAAGAAAAGGTAAATGAGCAGCATGCATGGTAAGATCCCATTTGTGTAAATTTTCAAGAGCATAAATATAGGTAAAAACTTTTTTCTGGTTAAATATCTAAGAAACTCTTAAGACTTTATTTTAGGATGGGATCAGTTATTGAAGGCTGGTGAGGAAGACTTAGTTTTCATTTTATACCCTTATGGATGGATATTTTAAAAATAACTGTTCACTTTGAAACAGTCTAGGTATTTACCTTTTAGGAGCACTGTGGTGGCATTCCCAGTGATGGGTTAGGATTTGTGATAGAAGGACGCCATCTCACGTTCCTTTCAGTTTAAAGATTGTATACACTTAAATAGTTTGAGGCCCCATCAGATAGTCTGGGTAACACCATTGATATGTTTGAGCATTCTCGATCTCCCCTGCCCACCTAAAAGCTCAGGTGAGAGGAAAGCATCTCCCAACGCAGCCGTGGCCAGTTGCGCGTATGTTAGCCAGTGAGTGTGTGTGCACCACCTGAGGGTAAGGAATATGAGCCCAGGGTCCACGAATCCACATGCAGTTCTTGGCCTTACATTCAAGGCAGGTCTGGACAGTTCAACAACAAGGAAAACAAAACTTTTTTGTTCTCCTCTTCATAATAGCTCAATCTACATGAAATTCCTGTTGCATAGGCCAAAGAAAAAAAAAAAAAGATTGCCTGAATATCAGCAATTTCATATAGTTCAACTAATACTACTTTTGGGCATCACGTTTTACTGTCTCATTTGATCAATTAGAAAAACAAATCAAAGCAACTGAAGTATGTATATTTCCAGGCTTCCAAATCTGCCTTACCTTTTATTTACCTATTATTTGTGATACATATTAATAACAGCTAAAACTTACATAACATTTTGTATGTGCCAGGTGTTTTACATGCTTTGCATATAGATGCCCATGTAAACTTTCCAGTCAACCTATGAGATAATTCTGTTCGTCTCATTTGGCCAGTGAGGAACCTGAGGGGCGCAGAGTTTCAGCATCTTGCCTGTGTTGGTGCAGCTGTAGGGGATGCAGCAGAGGGCCCTGAGCCCAGGCAGCGTTGGCTTGTAACCATGACATCACACTGCCTCTGCTTTGTTCTGGCCCCGAGTTCCTGTTGTGATAGGCCCATCCCTGCCCTCTTATAACCTGACCTGCTAACTCTTTCCTCGCAGACGAGTTGATACGTCTGGATTCCACAGGGGTACACGTACCATACTTTAGGATGGCCCCCTTGAAGCAGTATAGGAGTTTAGCCAACTCTGGTGAGGCCAGGGTGTCCCCGCACCCAACAGTTTGGATTGGGGGCCCTCAGGCAGGCAGCCTGACCCTTCCTTGCTGCCAGTGCCAGTCTCGCTACGAGGAAACGGTCCTTGATAAGAATCATCAGCTTTCCCCTGAGCTGGTACTCCTGCAGGCCTGGTGGGGGTGCCTGATTTAACCATCCCCACAAACACGCTCTCCACCCATTGTGCACCGAGCCCGCCTTTGTGCCTCTGCTTCATTTCTCCTTTCCTACAACGGTGGTGCTGAGGCTGCAGTGAGGCAGAGTGGCTGGTGCGTCTCACAGACAGGAGAGGAGGACCCACCGCTTACTGCCTATGGGCGTGTTAACTTTTCCGCAAGTCAGTTACTTCCTGTGTAGAATGAGCATGCTAACACTGATGTTTTAGGGGGTGGCTGTGTGCCTTAACTGGGTCCTGGACGTAAAGCCCAGTGTAACATGGGACATGCGGAAGATCATAGGAAGCAGCAGCACTGAGGCTAGATCACTTCTGTGTGAGGCTGGGCCTGTGACGTGGGCTAATGCAGCTTTCTCTGGCTTATAAAGTGTCCTTTTAGCACTGACCACCTCACTGAAAGGCGCTTTTGCATTTATTAATTACACCTTCTTATCTGTGAGGAAGTTTAGACCCACTCTTCCCTTCCATGAGGATGGCTTTGGACTATTTTTGGTGTCTCGGCCTGCACTCTTCCCTCCCCCCAGGGGAAAGAGGAGGGTGTGAAATTACCTGTTTGGCGAGTCTCCCCTTGCTTTCTTCTTTCTCCTGGGGCCTGTCAGCTCCCCTGAGCAGATGGCCTCTTCTGTTCCCAGCAGAGACAGCTCCCCATACCCACTGGTTCAGAATCTGGGCTGGGAAGGCAGGTTCTGTATCACAATCTTTGTTGAAATATTAGACCATGGGGTCCTTCTCAGAAATATATCCCAGAAGATCTATTACAATTTGATTTCTCCCTTGCTCTCAGACCGTACTTTGGCTTTGCCCCAAATTTCAAATGCTAATTAAACTCATGTGTTGCGTATATCTAGTATTCTAGAAGGCAATAGCTACCGTATTCATACGAACATTTGAGGCTTGCTATTTGAGATATTTGAATAAGTTGATACTAGAATATTATAGGCATTCATGCTGATTTTAAAACATGGGATGGTGTAATAGATTTTTCATTTATTTTTGTGACTGTGTTTTTTCTACACTCGATTTTGGAATGGAACGAACGCATTCATTTTAGTGTGATTGAACTTTGGGCTTACTGATGAAATGGAATCTGTTCCCTTAGAAGTGCCTCACAGTTTGCTTTTTAAAGTGAAGTAAAATAAACATATAGAAAAGTACATTGTGATGTAACCAGCACTCAGATGGAGAGAGAGCACATTACCAGCACCCCAAAACTCCCCATCACAGCCCCCACCTAGTAAACTACAACCTTGACTTCTCGCATCATACATGAGTGTTGCTGGTTTTTGAACTTGATGTACATGCGGTCACACAGTATGCACTTGGTGGGATCTGGCTTCTTTGAGTTAGCACAACTCTGATTTCTTGATTCTGAAAATAATGCTGTGATGGTTTCTAAACCACGTCTTGGAAAGGAAAGGAGGGAGGCAGGGAGGAGAGAAGGGAGAGTGGGGAAGAGAGTGAGAGGTGTGTGTTGGGTACCATTTGTCTGTAGCTACTCTGAAAGGGATGCAGCCCATGAAGAACTTTGGGAGACTATATACCAACCATATTAACCAGTCTCTGGCTACCTTAGACCTTATTTATGTGAGAAAATAAATTGGATCTGAATGAAAATTTTGTTGAACTGACTTGCTTTGGCTGTGCTGTGGGGCTGTGGACACGTGGTCCTGATACCTGTGAACCCTAAGAGGACCCCAGGGTGTTGGCCTGGCTGGATTTTACAGTACTGCCCTGAGTCTTAAAGTTATAGTCTTGTACCCCAGCCGTCTTCCCAGGGTCTAAAAGAAATCTCTGTTGGAATGTTTCCTTCTAGGTTTTCATTGTAGTGGTAGATAATAAATGGATGACAAGATCTACACAGAAATGGAGTAGAAAGGAACTTACGTGGTGTGATTTTTAGGGACATTATGGGGCTTCTCTTGTCCCAAAGTAGCTTTCCCACCACGATACCAAGGCACCACTGTCCCCTCCTCTCTGTCCTACAAGTCCTACTTTAGATTCAGTCACTATTAATCCAGAGTAATGAAACCAAATAGCTAGAACACGCACTAATTGTGAGATGTTGGTAGGAGCTCAGAGAAAAGTTGGGTCTTACCTCCTTTACACATTATGCATCCTCTTTGGAACACTAGGACATGCTAAATAAGAGGGAGACTATGTTTGTGGTGGCCATATTCACACTACGGAGTCAGGCTTCATGATGGAGGTGTCTACCTTGTTCGTCCTTGTGCCTCCCAAATTCTTCAACTTCTGTTCCCAAGGACACACCCTGAATATTATCTTTCAGGGTCTGGGCGCCTACATGTTGCTCACTGCTCAGGATGGAGGGTGAAGTTAGGTAGTTTTCTCAGGCTTCTGAGTGAGAAAGCTAGAATTTGAATCTAGCAGTATGACTCCTAATCCCGTGATTATTTACTCCACTGCATGGTTGGAATAGTGGTCATAATCCACTCCTTTAACTTTTCAGATGGGGCAAGAAGATTTTGTAACGTCTCCAAGGCCCAGTGCCCTTTGAGTTCATCACCCTGTCTCTTGTCTTCCTTACCTCTTTGCCAACCTCAACCCAACTTTTCTCTGAGCTCCTACCAACATCTCACAATAAGTGTGCGTTTTAGCTATTTGGTTTCATTACCCTGGATTAATAATGACTGAATTTAATGTAGGACTTGTAGGACAGAGAGGAGGGGACAGTGGTGCCTTGGTATCGTGGTGGGAAAGCTACTTTGGGACAAGAGAAGCCCCATAATGTCTCTAAAAATCACACCATGTAAGTTCCTTGCTACTCCATTTCTGTATAGATCTTGTCTTTGCATTATTTATTTGTTCAAAAATTATGCATTGAGCACCTGCTAAGTGCTAGACAATACTCTAAGGGTTTGGGGGCACATCCATGAGCAAAACTGACAAAAGTCTTTGATCTTATGAGCCTTATATTCTAGAAGGGAGGGATAGAGAACCAACAGTAAGTATTATAAATGATAAATGCATCAGTTTCATGGTCTGTTAGATGATGATAAGTGATACGGAAAACAGCAGAGTAAGAAGGATGGGGAATGTTGGGGGCAGGTCACTGCAGGTGTAGTAGAGTGTTCCGAGTGGCCTCACTGACAAAGTGGCATTTGAATAAAGACTTGCAGGTGATAAGGGAATAAGCTACGCAGATATCTGGAAGAAGAGCAGTCCACAAAGAGGGATGAGGCAAGGCAAAGGCCTTAATATGGGAGTATGGCTGGAATGTTTGATGTAAAGTAGAAGACGAGTGAGGGAGGAGAACAATAAGAGGTGAAGTCACGGAAGTAACCAGGAGTCGAACCATGTAGTTACTTGTCGGTCATTGTTAGGACTCTAGCTTTCCTGCTGATTGAAATGGGGGGAGGGATTGCAAAGCTGTAACACAGAAGAGGGACCTGATGTGACTTATGTTTTAACTAATCATTTTGGTTGCAGTGTTGAGAACAGGCAGTAGGTGGGTGGGAGACAGAGAGGGAGACCGATTAGGAGGCAGTTTTAATAACCAAGGCGAGGGATGGTGGTAGCTCAGAACAGTGAAGAGAAGTGGTCATAGTCTGGATACACGATTTCCTGATGTAATGGACGTGGAATATAAGAGAAAGAGAAGCCAAGAATGACTTCAGTATTTTCGCTGTAAGCAACTTGGAGATTGGAGTTGCCATCAGCTGATATGGGAACGACCATGGGAGCAATGGAACAGAAGGTGGTCTCGGAGCTCCGTGCTGGATTCATTGAGTTCATGATGCCTATCAGACGTCTCAAGTAGAGGTGTTGAGTCTGGAGTTTGGGAGAGAGTTTCAGTGGGGGGATACTGTGGGAGTTGATCCCCACATACAGGTGGTATTTAAAGTTAGCAGACTAGAAACTTAGCAAAGCAGTGGGGGTAGATAGAGAAGAATTTAAGGTCTGAGCTTACAGCACCCAACATTAAGAGGTAAAGAAGAAGAGGAGAAAGAACCAAGAGAGGAGATATAGGAGTGTCACCCGGCGGGGTGGGGTGGGGAAGGGTGGTGTTTTGGAAACCAAGTGAAGAAAGTGTATGAAGGAGAAGAGAACGTCAACTACATCAAATGCTGCTGATGGGTTGAGCAATGTGGGGACTGAGAATGAGAAGCTTGATTTAGTACCGAGATGGTCCATGGTAACCTTGACAAGAACAGATTTGGCAGAGTGGGGAGGGTGAACACCTTATTGGGATGAATTTAAGAGAGAGTGTGAAGAGATGTGGATGAAACAGTGAGTGTACAACTCTTTCAAGTAATTTTTTTATAGAAGGGGAGAAAACTAATGGGTTGGTGGAAGAAGTGTGGTCAAGAGAAGTATTTTTTAAGGGGGGAGAAATAACAGCATCTTAGTGTGCTGATGGAATTGTTTCAGAGAAGAAAGAAGGTCATCAACTGAAAATGAGGAGGTAGGAGAAGATGTTGATGGTTGAGGAGAGGCGAGAAGGTATGAAACAGACGTCTGGGAAAGCAGGAACATGAATGAACTAGGGAAGCACAGCACAATTGCCGGCAGCATTGAGGTTCAAGGTCATGGATTTTAAAGGAAACCTGTCAGCATGATTGTGTGTTTTTCTCTAGGGATCTTCATCTGCACAGCTGATGTGCATGAAAGGTGGAGAATTGGATCTTTTCTCCTTTGGAAACTTTAAAAATGCAACAATTTAAATGTTTTGTGAATGAAAGAGCCGCTTCAAACCATTATGCCTATTTGCTCGCATGCTCCCTCGCTCCCTTCCTTTCTTCCTTCCAAAAGTACTTGTATCTCCTAAGTATAGAATAATCATATCTGAAACTAGTTTAAAGCAATCCCCATTTCTTCAGTGAACTTTGTGTGTTTACTAAGTGCCACGCGCTCTGTTAGGTACCAAGAAGATACAAAAAAGAAAAGAAGACCCTAGGTGCTCATCTAGGGAGAGGTGAAGATGAAACATGTCTATGATAATTGTAATATAAGATGGAAATTGGTGAGCATCAATTTGAAAATAGAGCGTTGTGAGAATTGAGAGAAGGAAAGCTTGTTTCTAGCTGGAAATTAGAATACCATGTGGCCTGAAGGGTGGCCACATGGTTTCTCCCATCCCACATGCTCTTCTGGGTTGAGACATTGCTACTCCTCGCATTCAGAGTGGGAGTGGATGTCTTCTCCTGAACGGGCTTGTGACTCATTCATAATCAATACAGTGCACAGCAGAAATGACGCCATATAACTTCTGAGTCTAGGCCAAAAGAGGAGATTTGGCTCCCACCCTGTTTGCTGGGACATGATGTAAAAAGTCCTGAGCCTCCACGTGAGAAGTCCAGTTCCCCTGAGGCCACCATGCTGTGAGGAAGCCCAGGCCACATGGGGAGGATACTTGTAGGTGCTCTGTTTGACAGTGGCCAGCGTCAGCAGTGGACATGTGACAGAAAGCACCTCCACATGATTCTAGCCCCCAGCTGCTGAGTCACCCCCGGCCATTAAGTCTTTCCAGCTCGGGTCCCAGGCATCATGGGGCAGAGTCAAGCCATCCCTACACACTCTCCGAGTTCCTGACCCACACAATCTCTGAGCGTCATACGATGGACTTTTTACACTACTGAGTTTTAGAGTGGTTTGTCAAGTAGCAGTAGTTATCAGAACAGAAGATTTCTTGAAAGAGGGAACCTGAGAGTCAAGTCAATGTTTAGATGTGAAGAAAATGTGATACTAGATGAGACTGGCGATTTTATTGATTATGGAGGAGATGCTTGGAATTTCCCTTTCATGTTTGATATTCCGGCTATTAAACACTGTTTTGTAGAACTATCTCTAGATTTTTATCTGAATTCAGAAAATTTATGAAGACTTTGGAATGCAGCTCTTCCTTGTGATTTGATTTTGTGATGACACAGCACCATCAAATACATTTTAGCAGAACCTAGGTCTTTTATTTTTTAATTTTTATTTTTTTTTGATGTTGACCATTTTTAAAGTCTTTATTGAATTTGTTACAATACTGCTTCTGTTTTATGTTTTTGGTTTTTTGGCTGTGAGGCATGTGGGATCTTAGCTCCCCGACCAGCGATCGAACCCACAGCCCCTGCATTGGAAGGCAAAGTCTTAACTACTGGATCGCCAGGGAAGTCCCCAGAACCTAGGTCTTGAAGAGAGTAACTTTCATGCAAAAAGTTGACAACTTCATTAGCAGAGTTACTAGTATATTTCCTATAAAACTAACAGTATTAAACAGTACTGTTTACATGGTTGTGTAAAAAAACTTGGTAGAATATATATATTATATATATAGTATATAATTTACTTTTAAAACTCATTTTTATTGTAACCACACCAATGTTTTTATTTTTGTCTTGAACTTTTAAACTTTTATTGACTTACCAAAAGAAGAAAAAGGGAGATATTTTAAGTATGGTGACTGTATACTTACTGGCTCATTTACCTGGCTAATCTTCCCTGCCTTTCCTAGTGCAATAGATTAATAGGTGATCAAATGGTTTGATTTTCTTGATTTCCTCTCCTCTGTCCACCTTCTTCTGGCTGCACTGATCTGTTAGTGCTGCTGCTTTCCCAGTTAAGGTGCTTTGTTTGCAAGTAGCTGGGGTCAGCACTAACCAACTCAAGAAAAACCAATAATAACAAGAGGGCATGATGGGATTTAGGGCAAGGATCTGAAAGTGTTTCCAGAATTAAAGGGAAGGCTGAAGAACCAGGCAGGGTAGGCTGAGGAGCAGGGAGCTCCAGGAATATAGGAGGTGAGAAGCCTCTTCCAAGCCCTGCCCTGGAGGCGAATGAGCTCCAACTGTTCTTGGGCACCATATTCTTCTGCTCACAGCTCTAGTTCCCCTGAAGTATGACTTGGCCTGAGGAGGGCGAGTTCCTCCATGAAACTCCCTTCTTGTCTATATCCAGTGGGAGGTATTTCCCAAAGTAAATCTGTACCTTTTATGATCTGAAGGGAAATGGAAGTCAGGCAGCACAGACAGCAGCTGTCCACCCCACTGTTGATTCCTGGAGTCATCTCAATGGCCAGTAGCAGACTGGACCTCATAGATTTTTAGTGCATTCATTGAATCCAAGTGTTTCTGTTAACTAGCAATATACCTTATTTTAAAAATCATCTCTATACCCAGATTTTGAAAAGAGTTAATATCTTTTAAAATAGCTTCCTATTCATTTGCTCCTTCTTTACTTAAAAACTTGATGGAGTAGAAAGAACGAACTAGGATTAACATTCCCTCTTGAGAGTAGAAAACTGGAGGTGCTAGATGTTTAAGGCACTTGTCCCAAGTAACTCTGATGTCTTAAAAACATAGTCAGGGCTCCAGCTGAGTTTGACTTTCATTCATCCATCTGTTCTCCTTCTCTTTTTTTATGAGGCAGTTTCCTTAAGGACAGTGATTGTACCTCCTGCCCACGTAAGTCTCAACATTCACTAGGAAAGAAAAGTGCTTTGGAAAGGGAGGATTCAAGACTTGGCTTTACCACCTACAACCTGATGGTCACGATCACAGTCTCTCTTATCTGAACCCTACTGGCTGGTCCCTCCCAGGGCTGATAAAAGAATAAAATGGAGGGATAGATATTACAGGGGGGGTTATAAAGCAAAGTGTCATGCAGTTGTGAAGTGTTATCACTTTATCCATGCTCTTAATTCTCCTTATATGTGTAGGCATGTAGTACATTGTCATTGATTGTTACGCCATGTGCTACTGCAGCATAGGAGCAATAGCAATGCAGGTGGATTCCCTAGGTTTTATCAGGGCAGACGGCATCAGTGGATTCAGTCCTTTGCACCTGAATCACAGTCTCTGCAGTTTGTTTTTCTTGCAACCTGTTAGGCATGCAGTAGTAAGGTGTTCAATTTCCAAAGAATACTTAAGCCAAGGACACTGTGTCCCATCTTGGATGAAATACAGTTTACACTTTCAAATCAGATCCTTCATTTTTAAAGGCTGAATAGAATAGCATCTAAAAAAAGAAGTCCCACTGGTTAATTTTAGGCTGCTGGGGAAAAAAAGAGTTTAATGTAAGATTATTCTTGGTACAGAAACATTTTCACTTGGCTGTGAATTGGATACATTTAAAAATCATTTTAGGCTGTTGCCTTTGAAATTGTGTGTGATAAGCGAGATTATCAAACAAATGTCAATAGGCACCTTGGATCCAGTAACGCTGCTTCCCTCATTCTAATGAACTAGTTCACGTGTGAGTGCCAGGTAAAGGTGGTCTTCTGCTTGCAGGAGCACTTAACAGTGACTGATTGGTGGAGAAAGGTTGATGGTAATTTTACCAGTGTTGCCCTCTCCATTCACGATGGCTTACCTAGTTCCTGGACAGGCAGGACCTTTGTCTTGCGTATTTAAAGCTGTTAGCCTTGTCTATACAGGCTTAGGCATATAAGTACAGATGGCAGATCTAGCCATTTCAACAGACATACCAATTTATACTCTCTGTTGCGGATCTTCTGCATATGATTATAATGATAGATGACATTTAATGAACTTGTACTATGTATCAGTCTGTGTACTAGGCTGATAACTCTATATATGTTTTTAAACCTCATGCTGTAAACATAAAAGTTATTGAGGAAGATAATATGACTCATCTGGCTATGAAATAGTCCAGCCATTTGGCACATATAAACTTGACCATCACCGGCTGAGATAGAAAAAAGAATGCCATGCATCTTTCCTTGAAATTTAGAGATATTTGCCTTCTTGCTGCTTTACCAAAGAAAGAGCTCCAAACAAAAAAGAGAGATGGTTCTTTCTCATCCTGTCCCATTACATTATCATCTGCCAGGTGGAATGAAGAGAGTCAAGACTCATGCTGGTCCCCCGATGCCTCAAACCCTGTGGACCCTAACAGACTCAAAAGGAGAAAGTGATCCCGCAGGAGACCAGCTCTCATCCCCAGCTTACCCACTCCTGCCAGACAGAGCTGCTGGCATCCATCTGGGCAGGCTGCCCTTTTCTCAGGACTCTTTCTTTCAGCCACTTGCAAAGCCTGGACACATTGTCTGCCTTGGAGGACCTTTCTAAGAGGACCAGAAAGTGATGGGGCTGCTTTCCCTGCTGTGGGAAACAACAGCTTCAGTCATGAACCATGACCGTTGGCAGGAGAGCGGCTGAGTTACAGTAATACCTGTCCCTCTACCTCCCAGGAATGTCATCGGAATGAGATGGCATCACGGATGCGGAAGTCTTTTGAAAAGTTTAAAAACATAAGTCAAAATGATAAAAGAACAAAGCACGTTATGATTGCTAGGACATCAGAGCATTCCAGTCTGGGACAGTCAGGGCTGTCGATGACAAGCCAAGTTCTCTTCAGGCCCCAGGATTTTCACCCAAGTTTTTAGCAGATTTGTCTAAAACCGTCCACTCTTTTAGCTGGGGAGAAAGAAGAATGAAAAAGAGCAGTGAGCTCAGATTTTGGGTCATACCCTGCCCCAAATTTTCTTTCTCACACACATATGCAGACTCCTACATGTACACACGACGTGCGTGTAAGAAATACATAACTTCTGTGTAAATGTTGTAAATGTTGAGAGAGGGGAAAAGTATGATCCAGTTGTAGCTGGAACTTCTCTGCTCTTACAGATCTGGATCAATTCCCTCCATCCTAACTCCACAGCAGGGGAGCCCCAGGCACCCTAAGTCTGCGAGATTTCTGCAGGCTCCCCAGGTTTCTTCTGGCTATGCAAGTTCTTCTGGTTTCTGTCCTTGGATTTCTATATCTGATAGGCGGACTGTTTGCTGCTTAATCTGGGCAGCACGGAGAAACTCAGCCCCTCGCTGATCTCAACAGTCAACGTTATCCATCCCAAATATACCAGTCGATTGTGCTGGCTTGGGTGAGAGTGTAGGAGGTGTGCTGTGGGACTGAGTTCACATGGCAACAGTGAAGACAGTGTGAATCAGCTCAAGAGGTATTGTCTGTAGTGACCACCTCTTTTCAGGGGAGATTGAGAGCCTGTTTCCAATGACCTACTCTTCTTCCTTCCCTCTCCTCACTTCTGTCTACTTCCAGACACCCCACATCCCTAACTCCTTAGGGGAGTCAAATAATAGATTTGCTCATTTCAAGCAGGGCACCCGCCACAGCCCTGACGGTGGGAGGGCACCCGCCTTCCGCAAGGCGCTCTTTCAAACAATGAAGCGGTGACCCTAAGTGAATATAGAGAATAAATTGTCTTCACCTCCTTCTAAAACTGTAAAATATTTACATATTACCTAAGTCTTGGGACCCATCGGGGCTGAACGTTGATAACAGAATCATGTCCAGTGTGTTTTTCTTTAAGCTATGTCCAATATGTTTTGACTGTAACTCTAAATAGGTCACTTAGTGAAAGCTTTTGGTTGGACCCAATTGTCTTGAAGATCTAGCTGAGCTCTGACATCCCATGTTGCTCTGTTATTCTATTGAGAGAAAATCAGGGGAGAAAAAAGCTTTATTTCTGTCCATAGAAAAATGGTCATCTGCCTAAAAATAATGTAAGGAGAACACCCATGATTCCTGTCCTTTCTCAAATGTCCCATCCCATTGATCTAGGTCAGCCAGGAAGTCACTTAGCGAATTCTTTAAAAAGTCATATTGTCCAGGGGACGAAGGACATCTTCTTTCACTTCCAATCAGCCAACCCGTTACTCCTCTTCTCCATTTGTAAGTTCTCAGAGTAACTTAAGTGGCATGAGTCATGTTCTGAAAATCAGAATGCACACACAGAGCATATAAAATGAACCACGAAGAGAGTAGGAATTAGAGACACGATGTGGCCCTTTGTGAAACATGACTACATCCCTGTGGACCAAGGTTTCGGAGTGTTGTTGAACTAAGGAGGATAATGACAGGGTTCAGGGTTTGCCAGACAGTGTGTCATAACATGGAGATTTTAGGAGAAAGGCAGAGTGCCTTTAATCAAGCCTAAGAGGAGCTTACTAATGGTGCCCTGTTTGTCAGTTGTTTATGCGGTGGGTGAGTGGGTGGGCTGAAATCAGACCGGTTCCATGTTTTGTTATGAAAATTTATAGAGCATTTATCTAATTCTTCTACAAGGAAACATTTGCAAAATGTTAATTATAGAGATTCTAGCTTTACCTTTCCTGAAAGATTAACTCTGGAACATTACTTTTACTTGGGGTCACCTCTGTTAACTGGGAACTTGAGTTTTAATGACTTGGCATGTCACCCTCGGGGGATATCTGTGTCTTCAGAGGAACCCCTTGGGATCCACCACTTGTTTAGGGAAAGGTATTATTTTGGCCTCTGGATTCTGGCAGCTGGACAACACCTTGGGAGGATCCCAACCACACACAAATGGAGGAATTTTTACTTGTTAAGCCTTCCATTTTGTCAAGGTAGTTATTACCTTATTTCTGTGGCGATGGATGTTTGTTCAGTCACAGAGTGTTATGGTTGAGTCTTTGATCTCATCTCCGAAGTTAATTGTAAAACTTTCGCATAGGATCCTCTGTATTCCTGGATTACTAAATGACACCATCAGGCAATTCTTATTGTCATGGATAATTGCCATAAAGAGGTGAATAGGATAGAGGGCTAGAATAAAGAATGAAAGTAAACACATATGGGGAACATTATGCTTTAGAAAAAGGCATTGCAATGTAACAGTATGATGATTTCAATCCCAGAGTTACAGTGATTTAATGAAATAAGCAACATGCATTGACTCTAAACATATGTTGATGGAGACAAATTGAATATCAGAGATTTCTATTGTAAAGTGATTTTTGTGTCCAAAATGTCATTATCTTCAAAAGATACATAGTCCTTTGAGGTTTGAAAATCCCGACAGTTTCATTTTAATGCTTCTTGAGCTTAGCACTCATTGTTTTATCTTGGAAGACACTTGCTGTTGCCGCGTATGGACATTGTAATAGGATTTACATTTCAGCAGTCAGCAGTCGCAAGCCAAGAAAGGCTTGGGAAGAATGAGAAGACTTCTTATTCTGGCTGTCATAGATGATGATTGGGTTTACAAAGGACTTCACATATAATGACAGGGAGAATTCATAACCTGATGCTTTCAAGTCATTTCTCTCTTTTCATTTGCCAAGGGACATACCTTTCCTTAATTTCTTGGGGGAGAAAAGTCTGCCAAAACTGGATGAAAAATGGTTGATTTGAGATCATGTCATAAAATAGAACTAAAGGAAAGGGTTGAACTGGCTGCTTCAGCCTGAAACAGCTCTCCAGGGTTGGTCCCGCTGAATGTACTGTTGATGGCAGAGAAAGCCAAAGCAAACACAGAATTGTGTTAAAGTGGTAACTAGTGCAGTCCTAACTTTGAATATCTGCCAAAGCTGGGATGTAGGATTTCACTTAACCCAACTATATATTTTATCCCACTGACATAATTTGAAATTCGGGGCCCTTTTCCACACAGGACTAGGAATCCGCCTTTGTTTGGTTTTAGGAGAATGATCACCTCATTATATATTGATCTGTGGCTTCCTCGCAACCCTTATCTTTGGTCCATAGCCTTCCCTTGTTGGGCCTTGGCTTTCATGCATTACAGGGGTATTCAGTGTTTTAAATTATACCTGTACTTACTCGTGTTTCTTTGAGTACAGACCTAGGAAATTGTTACTGAATGAAGAGATTCAGCAGCTCCGTTTGAATATTTTCCTGTTTCTAAGTCTTGAATTCTTCTTCCTTCTGCTTACTCCAGCCTTCATTTATCCCAGCGCTAGGATACAAGATTTCAGAGGTCACTTTTTCCCTTGAAATTCTCCATGTTTTTGACTTAAAGAAAAACGCTCATATTTCAGTAAATAATCCATCCAAATTTGAAGAAGGGGATTAGAAAGTTCAAATGTTATTCCAAATGGATGTTTTTTCCAAAAGCCAAACTATCAAAAACTGAAGGTAAAATAGAACTGAGTAGAAAGCAAAATGCTTCCAGTTTGAATAAACAAAATTTACTAGTTTATTTCCTTGGCTATCAGTCTTTTCAAGATTTGAGCATCTAGTCATTGGAAAGCTTTGCTCATTTTCTATCGTGGTAACATATATAGAGATTGCGGTAGCTAATTGCAATTATTAGACAAAGACCAAAAAAATGCATTTTTCTTCTTCCAATTTCTTAGTCTGTGTGCAAAGTTGCCATTCCAGATGGGGCCCATTATGTGATGTTGTATTTCAAAGGGAAACATTTCTTAAAGTTGCTGAAAAATGTCTATTAAGAAACTAAGAGCCACTGGAAAAAAAAGACAGGTGTTATATATTTCTTCAATTAGTGGCAAACTCCTGGTAGTATTGATACAGAACTGTGGAGGTTCTAAGTAAAATATTTGAATTATCTCTCCTTCCCAACCCACCCAGTGCTGTTGTAAAAAGTGAGAAAGAATCACAGGGTTTAATTCTGGGGGAGAAACCATTTCTGATTTTGTAGCTATGAGAACATAGTTGCACTCTTTTGCTTAACGTGTCATTAATTAAAAGTTTTTCTCAGTAGGACAGCAAGCAATTATGTGAAGCAGCTGGGTTACAAGAAGGACTGATCACATGTTATTACACGCAGAGGAATTATGGATTACGGAAAGATGAACAATGTAATTATGCTCATGGAGTGTCACTTATTAATTTTTAAGGTGAGATTTGTAATAATTTCATAATAGCTATAAAACTCAGAGCAAATGTCTGGATTTCTAAGGGTCTCCAAGGTTGAAAAACTGGTCCACGGGTTTAATTTTGTCAGAATGTGGTCCAGTGCCCAACAGTGCTCATTGTTTCAAGGGGAATGATATCCTACAAATACTGAAGACAAAATCTAGAACTTTTAATCTCAAACTTCTCATTTCATTAACTCTCATCTGTCACAACCTCATTCCCTTGCTGGGTTCATGTAGAGATGGACTCAGAATAGGATAGCCCACAACTGCCTTGCATTTACTCTGAGTAACTATGCAAAGGTGAAAAGAGGCTGTAATCATGGAAGTCAATTAACACCTTTCCTGGTTCCACCTGGTAATTATTTGAGAAGCATCATCTTTCAGAAGCTCCACAATCACTCAAAAATCAGGGCCATCTTTGCCTTTCTAGAGCCCCTCCCCTCAACTGTTTAAAACCCTTTCTCTCTTATTCTTCCCATTGCCTCTTCCACCCTCTTTCTTCTCATTTCTTGTTGGCAGTGTTGCTAATTAGGCCACCATTTCAAACAGGATGAGGAATCTCTTTTGCCAGGTAAGTGGGTGGTATTTGCAGTAAGTAATTAAAATGGATTTACTGAATTAAAAAAAAAAGACTAATAATAACAGCAGCAAAAGAACAGCAGCAACAAGTGAGGGCAAAAAACTGAAGTGACCTGGAAATGAAGCTATGTTAGTAATCTGTGAAGTGGCTGGAAAATCCTGCAGGTGTAGATAAGTGAGTTGCTGGAACAGTGGCTCTTTGGCCATCGAACATAAAATAAAACAATAAAGGAATACAGACTCTTCATTATCCCAGGTTTGGGATATTTTAAAATTTTCCAGTTGCTATATAGTTATAGAGCTTTAATTTTTACCTTGAAGTATTTTTTTTCCAAATGGCAATAACTTGATTTTTTTAGCCTCTAAAAGCCACGGGTACTATCAAAAATTCAAATTAGGTAAAAATCCCCGATGGAAAAATCTGCTAAAATTTAATGCCTATTTTTTCTAGCACTTTCTATGACACATAAATATAAATCACAGATACAAATATACGCAAATACATTTTTAATGAAAATTCATGTATTCAGCATTATTTATTGAGCACCTATTATGTGTTAGGCTATGGGATACCACGGTGGGCGAAAACAGACATAGTCTCTCCGCTCATGCAGCTTAACAGCATACTGCAGGAGAGAGCCATTAATAAAGAATCAGGTAACTGAATATAATGTTTTGAATGTGGCAAGTGCCCTAAAGAAGAGGTACATAGTATAAGACCTTACGTTAGGGGACAAGGGCTTAACCTGGAATGCCAGAGAAGGTTTCACTGAGGAAGTGATGATACTGAGTTTAGATTTCAAGGAAGAGTTGGAGTATAGGTGGTACCTAGAAGAAGATGGGGGTAAAGGGAAAGGAGGGATCCAGAGCAGCTGAGTAGCTTGTTAAAGACTTTGCGATAGCAGGGAGCATGTACATTTTAGAAAATAAGCTGGGCTAACATCTAGAGAACAAGTTTGTTGCAGTGGGAGAAACGCGCAGCGTGCTGTGTGGGGAGCCAGACTTTGTGGCGCGTTGCAGACCCTGCAGAGGACTTGGTTCTCAGCCCTAAGGGTAATGGGAGCTGTGATTCAGGCATGGAGGTGGCACGTGTTTCATCAAGCTTAGCCTGGCTTCAGTGTGGAGGACTGATTGAAAGGGGCCAATTGCGTGCAAGGGGCTTAAATGAGAGGCCCTCACGGTAGAAGGGAGAGAGATGCTGGTAGTGTGAACTGGAGTCATGGTGTTGGAGCTGGAGAGACGAGCACTTGGTGAGGAATTGTATGTGCGGGTGAGTACGAGCAAGGAGTCAAGGGAACCTCTGTTTCTCTAGTTTCTTCTGTGGCTGACTCTCAAACCTTTGGCCCATTTGACTGTAGTGCTCTTTCTCTGTCTCTTTCTTACTGATTTGTAGGGTATATCTATATATTGTGGAGATTATCCTTCTTCCGTTACATGTTCCAAACATTTTCTCCTGGTCTCTTCCTTGTCTTTTAATATCTTATAGTATTTTTTGATAATCAAGAGTTTGTTTCACATAGTTACGCTCATCAGTCTTTTTTCTTCTTCTAAATTTTACATCTTCTGTGGTTTTATGATAATGTTTAGTTGGTTTTTAAAATTCACTTGGAATTTATTTTGAGGTATGTTATAAAGTAGGGATTGAACTTGTATTTCTAGATGGGTAAAAAATTGTATTTGTATCATTTATTCTCCTCTCTTCACTAATTTGAAATAAAACCCCATACACACAGAAACACACACAGATACGGCAGGGGTTCAGTACATTATTCTAGTCCGTTGTTCTAGTTGCCTTTTCCTGTGCTAATCATGCATTGTTTTAATTAGTATAGCTTTATTTAATTAATTAATTTAAAAATATTTTGCTTTCTTTTCGTACATTTTCTTTTCCACAGAAATCCAGAGAATCAGCTTGTCAGTTCCATGAAAGGAGCTGTTGGGGTTTCACTTGAGATTTCAGTAAATTTATAGATTAATTTAGAAAGAATTGGCCTTTTTTTTTTACAACATTGAGTCTCCTTACCTAGCAACGTGATATGTATCTTTCCATTTCTTCAGTGCTGCGTGTCTTCTTTTATGTCCTTCAGTAAAGTTTTATATGTTTATTCATATAGATCTTAAGGTAAAAGTATTTTGTTTGACTTGAGTTATCTTAGAGTTTCCTACTTCGTGACTTCAGTTAAAATTGTACATTTATAAATACCTATCCCATCTTCTCTGTGGAAAATAGGCTGATAATTTTGAGAAGTTGGTATGATTGAGATGTTGAGTTTTGTCCTCTCTCTCCAAAAGATTTGACATCTGTTCCAGGCAGGAGATCGTAGGGAAGGTAAATTTTTCTTTTCTTGGAATAAATACCTTGATGGAGAATTTCAAATCAGTCTCTCTCTGCAACTGATGGTCTGCCGTCTCTAGTACAAGGTTTAATGTGAGTGGAGGATATGTATCTGTGGCTGTATATCTACATCTTTAGAAACACACTCTGTAATGATTTGGAGATATTCCAGCATAATTCCTCTGCTGGTACATGTTCAAGGCCCAGGTGAAGAATCACTCATCCTTAACCTTGTGTGTTCACCTGCTTGCTGATCTTTCTCTTGACTACTACCTCTTAGATTCATTGAAGGGTCGAGGGAGTCTAGCCATAAGCCCTTAAAAACCAACCCTCAAGTTCATCTTCTGTGTTTTTTTTTTTTTTGCGGTAGGCGGGCCTCTCACTGCTGCGGCCTCTCCCGCTGCGGAGCAGAGGCTCCGGACGCGCAGGCTCAGCGGCCATGGCTCACGGGCCCAGCCACTCCGCGGCATGTGGGATCTTCCTGGACCGGGGCACGAACCCGTGTCCCCTGCATCGGCAGGCGGACCCTCAACCACTGCGCCACCAGGCAAGCCCTTGTTTTTGTTTTTTAAATTTATTTAATTAACTTATTTTTGGCTGTGTTGGTTTTCGTTGCTGCACGTGGGCTTTCTCTAGCTGCGGCGAGCAGGGGCTACTCTTTGTTGCGGTGCACGGGCTTCTCGTTGCTGTGGCTTCTCTTGTTGCGGAGCACGGGCACTAGGGCTCGCGGCTTCAGTAGTTGTGGTTCGTGCGCTCTAGAGCGCAGGCTCAGTAGTTGTGGTGCACGGGCTTAGTTGCTCCGTGGCATGTGGGATCTTCCCAGACAAGGGCTCGAACCCCTGTCCCCTGCATTGGCAGGCAGATCCTTAACCATTGCGCCACCAGGGAAGTCCCATGTTCTGGGTTTTTGAAAGATGTTCTCTTCTTGCCCCTCCTGCTCCTGCAAAGAAGGGAATTATCATTAGTTGATAATGCACACAGGGACATGCACAAAAAAGAAGATCAAAGGCTCCAAACATATTTATCTGTTTGATGGATCCAGCATTCTTTGTTCACACAGCTTTGTTCAAAACTGTTCTTTCAATATCCAAGCTAAGCTTGTGTCTGGTAACTGCAGACTTGATTTAAATTAGAGAGACCTGGTCAATTCCCTGGGAGAGCTGCAGGGACAAAGCTGGGTTTCCTCAGCCTCTCTATCTCTCTATTTTCCCTCAACTTCTTTAGTTTTGCTTGCTTGTGAAACTCTATGAATGATACTTGTGTCTTTGTTTGGTAGGCGTAGCCTGGGCTCTGCAATGGTGACGGCTCGCCGCTTACTATCAATTTCTTCGGGGGTTAATACTTTCCTATTATACCTATTGTCCGGCCCTCACTTTCCGCCTGGTACTGTAATACACAGCTTTCAGTATTCTGATGGGATTGCATGGGTCTGCCATCACTAGCTTGATTTTTAACAGGAAGCTAGGACAATAAAGGCCTTGAGAAAGCAAATGTGAGAAATGCTTGCTTCTGCCTAGGGACATGAGTGCAAAATGAAAACAATACTGTCTTTTTTGCTTGCTTCTGTCAGCCTGTTTTGACAGTAAAAACTAGAGCCCTTCCCTGAACCATGGGTATGAACAAAGAAAAATGGCTGTAGCCATCAGAGGCTGCAGTTTGAGATGTTACATATGTTTTCTTGTAAACATGTAATTATCACCTGTTGTCTGCTTTCTGTCCTTCCACTCAATACTCAACTCTAAGCAAATTCCTTCTTGATTTAAGGAGTACATCTTGAATACTGCTGCTACTACTACTACTAAAAATATCAATAAATAGCATTTTCAAAGAGAAACTCATAAAACCTAGTGGCAGGTAACTATTAACCACTCCACTGTGCGTTAAGTGAACCTAAGCAGATAACATAGCACAGCTTTGTTGGGACCAGCTCCATGTGGAGGTGGCCTTTGAGGAAGGGACCTCTGTTTTTCTCCAGACTCAGTTAATGATGAGTTAATCAAACACAGTTAATGATGCTGTGTTTAATAGTGACAAGTTAATGAGACTTTAAACAGGATTTTGTAGCTTCTGGGGAAGAAAGACATTCAAGAAAGGATCATAAGTTTTAACTATTCTAAAGGGAGAAAATATGGAAAGTCAGAAGTGGTCTGTATTTTAGCTTTTAGACAATGTCAGATATCTAGTTTCTAGCTTTCTTTGCAGGGTCCTTCTTCTCCTCCTTCGTTGGAGTTACCCCATTGTTCTAGATAATTCCTCTTTCTTTGCCCTGGGTCTTTAGGGATATTGTTCTCTGCTCTCACATGCCTTCTCCTACCATCTTGTACTGAATTCCAAAATTCTGTTCCTTCTTTCATAATTAGAGACTTTTGGCTTGGCACATGGTTGCCTACTTAGAAACTACACTTCCCAGGCTCCCTTGCAGCTAAGATTCTACCTATAAATTAGGTTCCCTTGATAGAAGTTCTCATAGGAGACTTAGAAGAGAGACAGGGCTTCTATTGGATCTTGACTGTCTTCACTGACCATCCAGACTGTGGGTTTCCTGCATTGTCTTCCCATCTCCTCTAGCTTCCTGTTTGTCAAGAAGCAGTGCAGGTAGTGGCCCCCTCTTGATCTCATGTCTAATCTCTGGGCGCTGCTTCTCATGTCCATTTTCCTGCTTACTGCTGTGGTAGGGGCCTCAGACTAGACTGTGGGCCCTGGCTCTAGTTTTTGCCTTTGAGTTAGCAGCCCCTCTGCTAGGCTGTTTCTGGGTTTTTCTGGGAGTCATCCCAAGAAACTCATCTCGCACTCTTTCCAGCGGTTTTATAAATCCCTCAATCCCTGTATTAAACTCATTTTGCATAAAATACCTGGGGTGAGTTGTGGTTCCTGCACCGACCCTACTATAAATAACATTATGTCCACTGCCATAGAATTTGCTGGCAGGGGTTGTCCTGATGTTATAGTAGCTCTCATATAGGGCCTCAGTGAGTTCCACGGGCCACGCTCCTGGTGAGGCCCTTGACATTCTCTCACTGACTCATCCCAACCACCCCGGGAGGCAGGCATCACTGCCATTATATTGAGGTCTCTATAAAGAGAAGGTTGGGGAGTTCTGTAACTTGCCTAAGGCCACAGGGGTAGAAGTGAAATCCGATTCTTCCTTTAATCCTTCTCTGTCACCCCAGCTATGAGCAAAAATGGTTAGCGTGTCAGAAATAAATGCTGCCTCCTAAGATGTCAAGATAATGTCCTTCATTTTCAAATGGGGAAACTGAGACTGTTAGAGGGACCCGACCTCATTCCTTGACTCTTCATCGTGAGCTGGATGCTCTGCACGGCTGAGTTAGACTCATCCCCTGAATCCGCTGTGGAATCTTATGCCTTCATGGCATGTGATGTGTTGCTTCTTGCAGGCTCCCCCTCAGGACCCTTCTTCTCCTCCAAGGAGGGGTAGGTACTATAAATCAGTCCCTTATAAGGACTGCCAGTGGCTGAAGATTTTATTACACTCAGTTTTTTTTTTTAATAAATAAAAGCAGCAGTGCATGTATTGTGAACGCTTCAAAGGATCCCACAAGGCAGGAGTGGAAACGAGCATGGAGGCTACTCCCTGCCACAGCCCGATTCCCTCTCTTGCTCTTTCCTGCATCCTTGGCTTCCCCTTCCTTACCTGGAGTTGTTTAAGGCCTGGGAGGCTCTCGTCTCTCTGTCTCTCATGCTGCCCAAGTCCTTGTGTCCTGCTCTCTGTAACTGGCTCCTCTCACTTGGTGCTATACTCAGGATTAGCTTTTCCTCAAGCCAGAGTCATGAGACATACACATGGGGTTTGGGTTTTGGGTGAAATAGAGCAAGGCTTCTATGCTGTGTTGGGATTGTAGGGCATTTCAACCATCCTAACTTAAAGGCATTTTCCATGGGTCTCACTTAGCTTCTCAGAGTTTTTACTAAGGTTTAGGGTTGGGAGGGCGGGAAGCTAAAAAGAAAACATTAGCTGGCCTTACTTTGCCTTTTTTTGTGTGCACATATACCCAGCGGGAACCTTGAGGAAAAGGGGGGGCAAGGCCAAAGCAGAATTTAGGGACTGTGACGGTACCATTTTATTATCGCCCCTTATCAGCTGTCTGCACAGCCATCCCCAGAAAGTCCTCTCTCCCGTGCACAACCCTCCCCGCCTGAGTGCAGCCTGTCTTCTGTGAAGCCTCAGCTCAGTGGTCACCGCCTCTTTGAGACCTGGCAGACAGCATTAATCCCTTTGTCTTCAGCAGCCCACAAGCTTTGTTGACACAACAGAAATACTACTACAGCACTTAGCACGGTGCGCTGTGCAAAGCTGTTTGCTTATCTGTGTCTCCCACTACACATTGACCTCCTTAAGGAGAGTGACTGCATCTTACTCATCTCTTAATCCTCCACAGCTAAATAAATATTTGCTAAATCAAACTGAATTCACACCCCCAGTTCAATGCAATCTGTCAGCTATAGTGGTATCATACAGAGTTCTTGAATTTTTAGGACCCGTTGATTGTAAGATGCACCTTTGATTTATGTAGTGTTCAGGGTGGATATATTCGATGTCCATGTGTGATATTCCCTTAAATGTATTGCTGATGAGTGTGGATTCTGGAGCCCAGCTCCCTAGCATGAGCTCTGGCCAAACTCTGTGGCCTTGGTTGGGCATGCCCCTTAACTCTTCCTCAGTTTCCTCATCTGTAAAATGGGGCTGATGATAGTATTTATCTCATAGGGTTGTTGTGAAGATTAAATGAATTACCATTTGAAGAGCATCTAGACTGTATCCTGGCACTCAGTAAGTGCTATATGAGTATCTGTTGTTATTATTGATACCAGATACCGTGAAATGTAAAATCAAAAATGTACATCTTAAACTCATTAAAAATAAAAAAATGCTGGTTTGAACAGCTCTTAGTGTAGAACAATTTCCACAATGCTAGCTGCCTCCAAAATTGTCTCTTCTTTCTCTGGACACTTGAAGGGTTACCCTTGTTCCACCCACAGGGACTTTGATACGTTTCTTGTGCTACCATTTTTCTTCCTTTTCATCAGTCTTATTTTCACCTGAAGGGCTGGCCCAATGTCTTGTATGCTTTATCATCAGCTGGCAGGACATCTAAGAGACAGTAAGTACCTAATAAAATAGTAAATGAACCAATGAGTCTCCAAGAGAACCCACACATAACACCTGGAATCAATGAATAGCTACTATGTATTCTGATACTTGGAGTTAGAATCAACAGATTAACAAACAAGCCCCTCCTCCAACTCTGACAGGCACATAATCACATTTTGGGGCGAGATCTCAATGGGTACCAAGTTGCTTATACATCTTGTGCCTGTTTCCTTTATTACATTACCCCTTCTCTTACTTGAGCTGAGATGTGGACCGTTTTCTCCATGCCCTTCTTCATTATTAATCTATTGGCCCTTCTTGCTCTCTGCCTCTATCTCACTGCCCTAAAATCCACTCTCCTGCTCATGGGAGTCCTTGGCCTGAATGTGACAACTGTCTTATCCTCTTCTATATATCCAGAATTTTCAGTCGACCATTTGTACTTTTGATGCCATCTTTCTTACTTACATGCTCTGCTCTGCAAAGGCATGAGTTTGCCTACATTATTATCACTCCAGGACTCCTCCAGGTGCTACAATTGGAAACCATTTAATAAATGCTTTTAGATTAACCGTTGGTACTAGCTTGGGTGACTTTTAATATGTGAGATAAATAATACAGATGATATGGTCAGTATGATCATTTATTCTTTTATTTATTAAGAACCTATAGAGCCTATATGACAGGTATGGTGCCAGGTGTTGACAGTCTAACTGGAGAGACAAGATTAAAAGATACTAAAATAGGGCTTCCCTGGTGGCGCAGTGGTTGAGAGTCCGCCTGCCGATGCAGGGGACACGGGTTCGTGCCCCGGTCCGGGAGGATCCCACATGCCGCGGAGTGGCTGGGCCCGTGAGCCATGGCCGCTGAGCCTGCACGTCCGGAGCCTGTGCTCTGCAACGGGAGAGGCCACAACAGTGAGAGGCCCGCGTGCCGCAAAAAAAAAAAAAAAAAAAAAAAAAAGATACTAAAATACATCATTACTTGCAAAATTGTTTGATATAGCATTGTAGGTATTCAGTGAAAGGATCATCAATTGCGGAGGGCCAGAGTGGTCACAGGTGATTTTTGTGAAGGGAGTGGGACTAGACTGACCTTGAAGGACTGAAAGATTCAAGCTCGTAATGGGGAGGTAGTCAGGTATTCAAGAAGAGGAGTATGGCGGAGAGGCAGGAATGAGCATGCCATGTGTGGGAGTGAGATCAGTTTGAGGGGAATGGAGAACAGGAAGCTCTGAACGCTAGGTCCAGATATTCGATGTAGATGATGTAGACTGAATCAGGTTTCTGGGAGGGGATGGATGTGATGGAATCACAGTTAGGAGAAGATAATCTAAGTTTTGAAAATAGGATTGAAGAACAGGAAGCATAGCCTGAGGGAGGCCAGCTGGGAACCCCAGTGTGAATGAGTCAAGATGGCGGCATGGGGATGGAGAGGAAATAGGAACATGAAGACATTAGGAAAGAAAAGCAGAGCCTAACAGATCACTCTTCTTGTTATTTAATTAGACTGCCAGCACATTTTCTTGCCTGTGGGAATTCTATGGTTGCTTTTACATCACATTTCTGTAATTACTCTGGGCCCCATCTCACCTTACCGTTCCTTATAAACTATTCACATAGAGTACAAGTCCATCATGATGTGATAGGTGGTGTGATGGTTAGTGTTCCGTGTCAATTTGCATGGGCTACAGAATGCTCAGATAGCATATTAAAAATTAGTTCTGGGTATATCTGTGTGGGTGTTTCTGTATGAAATTAGCCTTTGGGTCCGTGGACTTGGTGGAGAAGATTGCCCTCCTTAGTGTGGGTGGTTGTCATCCAATCTGTCCAGCGCCTGAATAGAACAAGAGGCGGGGGAAGGAGGAATATGCCACTTCTTTCCTGTCTCGATGTTGAGCTGGGACATCTCATCATCTTCTCCTGCCCTTGGACTGGGATTTACACCATTGACTCTCCTCGTTTTCTGGCCTTTGGACTCAGACTGAATTACCTCACTGGCTTTCCTGGGTCTCAGGCTTGCAGCCTCTAAAAATTGCTTGAGCTAATTCTTCAAAATAAATCAATCTCTTTCTCTCTCTGTCCTTGAAAAAACCAAAATATATATATTCAATTTCTGTTTCTCTGGAGAAGTATGACTAATACAGGTAGGGAAAAATTCAATCATGTAAAACACAGGTCTCTGTTATTGGGTTGTGTGGTGGTGGTGATGGTGATGGGTGTTAATGAAATGACCAGAAGACCCTGCACAGCTGGCGCGGCTGGCCTGGGACTTCAGGGAATCGTCCTCATTACAGCTTTGGTATAATGAATGACAGATGTCTGACACCCTTCCCCTCTCTGCCACACCCCTCCCCACTTCTAGCAAGAAAATAAGAAGGGAACGGAGGCACACGGAAGATAGAAATCAACCAATCATCAACTCCTCCTCCCCCTCCCCCAATTTCCTTTCTGTACATGTGTACTAGAGCTCTTTGTGACATTGTTAATCGTCTAGAAGACAGCTTAATGAAGCTGCTCTGGTAAGGACCCGGCTCTCAGTCACATTTAGGAACTTGACAAACATCACTGATATTTTCTCCCATTACTCTGAACTTCAAAGGTATTTTAGCCTGACATATTTGTTAGCCCTCACAGAAGCTGCTAGTATTCTTTTTTTTTTTTTTTTTTTTTGCGGTATGCGGGCCTCCCATTGCTGTGGCCTCTCCTGTTGCAGAGCACAGGCTCCGGACGCGCAGTCCCAGCGGCCATGGTTCACGGGCCCAGCCGCTCCGCAGCATGTGGGATCCTCCCGGACCGGGGCACGAACCCGTGTCCCCTGCATCGGCAGGCGGACTCTCAACCACTGCGCCACCAGGGAAGCCCTAGTATTCTTTGCTGTTGTTTTATGGTGATCAGTTTTCTTGAGGTTCAGATTCTTTTGAGGGCCTGACATGTCTGGCACTTTTCTTTATGTCTGACAGAGGTGCTTACTAAGCAGTGGTTGAAAGAATAAATGAATTCCTTGGAGCACTAGAACCAGTGAAAAACTCATAAAAACAACACAACTTTGCGATTGATCATGATTTTTGAAGCACTAAAAATAAATGGATTCACAAGTAGGCAGATAAAATAATTTGAACAGGGGGGTAAATGTAGCTTAAGCATCAAGTATATTTACATAGACTCTAAATGATAATAAATGGAGGAATGGCAAAGCTGGAGCAGTGTCCTGGTCACAGAACCGTAGACTTTAGGGTATCTACTCTACTCAGATCCTCCCACTTTTTTTTTTTTTTGGCTGCACCACACAGCTTGCAGGATCTTAGTTTGAACCCACGGCCCCTGCAGTTGAAGCACTGAGTCCTAACCACTGGACCGCCAGGGAATTCTGAGATCCTCCTGCTTTTTAAGTAATGTTTAAAAGAAAGAAGTGATTTATCCATGGCACTGTGTCTGGTGGTCGTGCCTGAAATAGAATCCAGAATGGCTTCCCGAAATCTGCCTTTAGGATGCTGCTTTTGGAGCCACATCCATCAGGGACCCCTCCAGAAGATCTACAGATGCTCTTAGAGCTTTCAGTGCCCAAAATACTATTATTTCAAAGTCTTTGGCGAGCAACTCTTCCCGAGGCTTTGCTGGTTAATGAAGCAGAGAAAAAGAAGTGCTAGCAGTAGAAGAAAGATTAGGAATGTAAGAAGGAGAGGGCCAGGAAATGTGGGGACACTGGTAATGGTGGGTGGGGGGAGTATGCCTGAGAATCAAGGCAGTGGTGACACAAGTTTTTATGGAGTGAATATTTGTATCCCCCTCAAATTCACATGTTGATGCCCTGACCTTCAGTGTGATGGTATTTGGAGATGGCCTTTGGGAAATAATTATATGACGTCATGAGGGTGGACCCGCATGATGGGATTGGTGCCCTTACGGGAAGATGGAGACACTGGAGCTCTCTCTCCTCCATATGAGGACATGGTGAGAAGGCAGCTGTCTACAAGCTGTCAAAGCCACTAACACCTTATCCTTGGTCTTGCCAGCCTCCAAGACTGTGAGAAATAATGTCTGTTGTTTGAGCCACCCAGTCTATAGCATTTTGTGATAGCAGCTTGAGCCGACTAAGACACATGTCGATGCTCTGAGAGTTTGGAGAGCCCCTTTGTGCTGCTGGAGCAGAAAATAGATACAAGTTTCTAGTGAACCAGATATTCCAGAGAGCATTTACAAACCTATTCAGAGGTTGCTTTTTTTTTTTTTTAGGAATGTATTTGAACTGGGTGTGATATAAAGTGGGACATTTTTCCCCTGAGTATGGAGAGGCAGAGAAAATTACCCTCAGAGAGAGAAGAAGCAACCTCACAGAGCAGAGCAAAGGCAAGAAGTGGCCCCCAGTGCTAGAGGGTAGAATATCTGTTCCTGCTCGCTTCCCCATCTAAGCCTCCTTCTACCTGTTCCTCCTACTTTACTTAAGCGAATTTAAATGAGTTTTTGTTCCTTGCAATCAGATAGTCCCTGGCTAAAATCTAGGGTGATGAATTGCAGTTTTTTGCCTTCCTTCTCCCACAACAAATCCAAACACCTAATCCAAGAAAATTAAGAAAAACAAAACAACGAACAATTAATGCAGCAGCGATTAAGTATTTATGTGAAATTCTGCTGTCATTACTTGTTTGCAAACTGGTCTTCCAGACTGTCCTTTATAATGATACTTATATATCAGAACACACTTTGAGTTCTCAACAACCAAGTCAATAATTTTAAAACTTGTTTTAAAGTTAATTTCTGTGTGTATATGTGAAAGAAGTTGGTCCATTTGCAGGTTGATGGTATATATAGTGTAAAGAATATGGACAGTTTTGCTCTCTGGTAGCTGAATCCCTAGTAGCTGTGGGATACTGGATAAGTCAGTTAAGTTCTTAGGATGTCAGTTTCTTTCATCATTCCTAAAATGGGGACAAAAATATTCTTACCATCAGATTGTTATGAGGGGTAAATGACTTAGTCTGCATAAGTTACAACTGTTTGACTCATAATAGCTCTTAACAAATGGTTATTCTTCTCTTTTTTTTTTTTTTAACCATGGCCAGGTGAGTTCCATCCATTGACATAAATGTTAGTCTCCTACTTAGGTAAGAACTTCAAACACATCAATTATTTGGTTTATTTTTGCTAAGCTCCAAATAGATGACAGTTGACTTTTGCATTACTCATAACCCTCTTTCAAAGTGTATTGCCTCATATTTTTTCAAATGAATTATTTCATTATTCCCTAAGAGAAGAGGGATTTTTCCAAAAAGGCAGTTAACTAAACATACATCTTAACTCAAAGAGTTGCCTGTAAATAATCTCTGTATTTTATAGAATGATGACTATAGCATGAAAGAGTAAGATCTCTTACTCTTTAGGAAAGCAACAGGGACAGCACCCTCTTAGAGTCTTTTTATAGTTAGCTAGAGGGATCCTGACTTGATTTCAGTGTGATTTAGTTTGTAACTGGATTAAACTTTGCCCTCCATTAAAAACCAATCAGCTGACTTGCCCTGCAGGGATTTTGCTTTTATGAACAAGACTTCATTTCAGAGCTCCCTTTTATTCCTTCTGGATGAGTTATTTAGCCTACAGCTTTCCTGGGTTTGCCTTATTGGTGTCTCCTTATCTTAATTTGAATATGGACATGAGTAAATTATAGATTCCCTGTTGGCTATGGCTTTGTTCTTTGGAGTGGAGATGAATTTCTCAAAGTTCTTTTCATCACATATCCTGTGAATTCTATTGCTGGAGAAGTTGAGAATTACTATGCAGAGTATGAATCTGGGTTTAAGAAGAGATTGGAATATGTTTTAATAGCAGATGTAACATAATCATCATGCAGATTATTGGGAGAAACGGCTCCATGACTCACATGGGGCATCAGAGTACCCATGATTAATTCTGAGAATGTAAAGCCCATACCCTCTTTCTTCTGAACTTATTATAAGCCTATACACACGTACAGCTTGATAAGTATGCTTTCTAATAACATTGCATTTTAATGCGTGGACAGTAGTCAAACTTTTACACGTGAGTATGCCACAAGGCATTCATTTTAGGAAATCCGCTCTCATAGTTTTTCAACAGTAATACTAACAATAGAAATAAGACTGAAAAAACAACAAGAATAATGGGATTACTACCTCCTGGGCACTTAGTTTATGCCCAGCATTGTGCCAAGCATGTGACGTGCTCATTGCCTCTGAACACTCAGAGCCACCTTTTAAAATAGGTTCTGCTGTTATTTCCTCTTTACCATTGCTAAAGTCAGATTAAGTTACTTGCCCAGGGACACATAGCTGGTATACGGTGCAGTGAGGTTCAAACCCAGGCAGTCCATTCTGCTGGGTAATTCCACCAATACTTGGCATCTAATTCCACAGAAAAGTATTAGTTAGCAAAGTCAGATTGAACTTATTAGTGATGTGAGAACTATTTAGCAAATAGGAAATTTAGAACACTTGGAAATATCTCAGTTAGTGACAGATGTTGAACACAAAAGTTCTTACAGACTGCTTGCTTCATTGGTCAAATTCAATTTTAGAAAGGTGCTGATTCACTGACACAGTTGTTTTGCCTTATGAACAGGTGCTTATTCAATACTTGAGAATGTTTCCTTTTGATTCAGTCTAATGGGAAATTAACAAGTGACTTTTGGGGAAAGCAAAAAATATGAAAGGGCTGGGGTAGGTTACAGATAATATTGTTCATAAAGGAGCTGCCAGCCCCTCACCCCCACCCCATCCTCAGCCTATGGCATCCCAGTGATTGCCAGTTGCTTTGTCTTGGTTGACACAAAACTCTGTTGTTTGTCCAACTGTTGCCAAGTAACACTTTGTCATTTGCATAGCCAGGAAGTTCTGGAAAATAGGGCTCCAACGTTTCCCTGTATTATTTTTATAGTAATTAGGAGTAAAAATTATTTTTAGGTTTCTGGCAGGAATTATTTATTGCAGCTTCTATTTTAACTTTGTAAATAAAGTTCTATTTCCTGGTTGCTTGGAATAAGAAGTTCATGACTTATACTATCTCCTGGAAGACGAAGGGGATTTCTGTGTGACTTTTATGAGACAACTTCCAGGACTGAGTAGCAATGAATACTTCATGGAAAAGCATTTATAGTGGGAACGTATATGGGAAGAATTACTCACTGTCACTCACTATACCTGCAAAAGTATAGCACTTTTCTTGTTTCCATTGTTTAAAATGTATAAAGATTGGTAATTTCTATGGAATCAGAAAAATCCCTACTTCGTTCTGATAACTTAGTAGAACAAAGCACTACATGTTGCTTTGGCTCTAAATCTTACTTGGCTTCATGTCCAGCCCTGGTTCTACCTCAGTATAGTGAGTATATTTCACCTTTGAATTAAGCCAGAATTCATTAGGAGGGTATTACAGTGTGCCTATGTATTACTTCTCTTGCTTTCTTAGAATATTACTCTTTTTAAATTTTGCTGTTTATTGTGTTCTTTCATAGGATCTCATTAGGTTTGGCTTGGAAAGGAAGGGCTTGATTTAGATCAAATCATTTGACACGTCTTGTATATGCTTGCGCGGTAATAAGCAGTGTGAGAAGGATTCAGAAATGAACTAGACATAATCTGTTCCTCCAGAATATAGTAGCAGAAAAGTCACCAACGAGAGTCTTGCATGGAAGGAGGAAGAAAGAAAGAAAGAGGAAAGGGCATCTTAAAATATACATCATCACTTAGAAATCTACTCTGTTTCTCTCCAACGTTTAGGGTTAGAAATACTGATTTCTTGCCTATAGAATCAGCACCAGAAGTATCAGTGAATTAGCCACTATTGACCTCTACCTTGGGAACTTTCAGAATTGAATGTTTCATATTCTGTTCCCTTGGTGGGTTAAAAAACGTTGTTCTTACTTGACATATTGCATAAGTTAACAGTTTCTGAAAAGCTCTAATTGACTTATCAGAAACAATCTCTAAATGCACAGCAAATGCAAAGTCATATTCAAAGGAATCTACTGTAAGAAATTTGGTGCCATGTGATTTAAACATTCCTCTAAAATGTGGGGCCCGAGTTTGTAGTTTTCTCCTGGATTGAGAAGACATGTGAGCTTGAAGTGCGAGCAGAACAGAATCATTGATGGTTTTGTTTGTCCTTTACCCCATTCTCATGGCCTCTAAAGTGCACTTGTTTGTAGTTTGGTTGAACAAGGGAGATGATTAGGCTTTAGTGTGTGACCCTCTCAGTTTTAAGTCTATACCCAGGCTTTTCTCATCTCTGTGAGGTCATAGAGATAGGTCCTCTACCAATAGTGACTTGGTATTGGGGGCGTAGGGTGTACCAGTCAAATCTCCACCCACTCAGGTGGATGCTAGCATGCCTCAGTTCCTTGCTGGGTCTTGGCTGGAGGCTTCAGGTTCACTTCCACAGGCGCCTCTCATAGGTCTCTACAAAACATGGCAGCTTGTATCCCCCAGAGGAAATGATGAAGGGAAGGAGAGAGAGAGAAAGATTGAATGAAAAACAAGAGAGTACCCAAGAAGCCACAGTCTTTTACATCCTAATCTCAAAAGTAATGTACCACCACTTCCGCCATTTTCTATTGGCCACACAGACCAAATCGGATACAATGTGGGATGAGACTTCACAGGGGTGCAAATCCCAGGAGGCAGGTATCATCAGTGGCCATTTGATGACTGGATATCATAGGACGCTGTTCATGATTTGGGTAACTTTCTGGTAAAACTTTACTGTTTGTGTTGTGTTGGTAAAGGATAGAGTAAGAACAGGGCGTTCAGTGGTATCCACACTGACTGTTGTCTTTACTTGTGACATTTGAAATAATGGCACTATGTTTTATTATGCTTGCAGTCTGATGCTTTTGAACATATGATTAAATTTTACTAAGAGCTGACAGCACATCTCAGAGAATGTAGATTTATAACTGGTTGCTGACACATGCATAATATTAATGGTGTAAAGTATCCATATAGTGCATGTACACTTAAAAGTAGCTTTATATACTCAGAAACTTTTGGTCAGTTTTAATATGTGGGATTTAAACTTGCCGATTATTTTATTTTTTATTTTTTTGCAGTACGCGGGCCTCTCACTGCTGTGGCCTCTCCCGTTGCGGAGCACAGGCTCCGGACGCGCAGGCTCAGCGGCCATGGCTCACGGGCCCAGCCGCTCCACGGCATGTGGGATCTTCCCGGACCAGGGCACGAACCCGTGTCCCCTGCATCGGCAGGCGGACTCTCAACCACTGCGCCACCAGGGAAGCCCTAAATTTGCCTCTTCTTAACTCTTTCTGAGTTATTAGATTTTTTCTCTTGAATTGTATCCTGTTTACTATAATTCTGCATAAGAATAAATATGCAAATAGCCTGGCTCTAATGAAAATACCTTACTTTAACCCATTTGATGGACTTAAGCTGCTTGAGACCTCAGTGTCCCTATTATGCCTTGTACAGCAGAAAGGAATATGTGTGTTAACAGGTCCTGACACCACACTGTATTTCGTCGGCTACTTTCTTTTGTGAATTAACATCCTTTGGAATATGGTTTATAGATGGGCTATGAAAGAAGTAGAGAGGTTGAGATCTAATAAAATCATGTTAGGACACTAAACAAAACCTGGTGTTTGTACAGAAGAATACTCAAGTGTTTTAAGGAATGGAAGAAAGAATGTTTTCTAGTGATTAAGTAAATCATAATGAGCTTGGTTTTCATGCCATTATTTTATCCTGGAAGTTAGGAGGAGCTTGGCATCCTGGTGGAATACAAATAGGGATTCAAGGTGATAGGGAGAGGCTCCTGGATTTGACACCTCATACTTGAGGTTCAGTGATAACAGAATTTAACCAAGTGTATGGGATAGATTATCACAGTTTCTTCAACAGGGTACTCTGTCCAGCCCTTGGAGGATGACAGCATTGGTGGGAAAAAACATGGCACGTAATTTTTTTTTCCATAAATTTATTTATTTATTTATGGCTGCATTGGGTCTTTGTTGCTGCGCACGGGCTTTCTCTAGTTGTGGCGAGCGAGGGCACCTCTTCGTTACAGTGCACGGGCTTCTCATTGCGGTGGCTTCTCTTGTTGTGGAGCACGGGCTCTAGGCACGCAGGCTTCAGTAGTTGTGGCATATGGGCTCAGTAGTTGTGGCTCATGGGCTCTAGAGCACAGGCTCAGTAGTTGTGGTGCACGGGCTTAGTTGCTCCGCGACTTGTGGGATTTTCCCGGCCCAGGGTTTGAACCCGTGTCTTAACCACTGCACCACCAGGGAAGCTCATGGCACATAATTTTTGATCCTAGGAAAAACTGGGCTCTCCTTCAAGGATACTTTGTTTTCCTATGAAGAGGGTGTTTATGGTGAAAGATCTTGTTCAGAATCCAGTGAAGAACTGGTCAGGCAGGGTTAGAGCTACACCAGAATCTCTAGCAATGTTGATCATATACCTCTTTCAGCCTCTGAAATCTCAGGTTCCAGAAAGTTTTGCTATACTGACCCTTTGCCTACTGTCTATGATGCTATCTGGTGACTTCTTGTACACCACCTTGAGTGATTGGCAGGGATGAACTCTTTAGGAATAATACAACACAGCTACAGTACAAATTAGTATGAAAAGAAACATTCATTTAGAATGCAAAAAGAAATCAACAAATTATACATTTCAAAAGGCTATCAGGTACCATAAACCTCAAGAAATCCGAAAAAGAAGCCAAAATAGCTTCTGGCTTCATGCATTGCAAAACCTTTTTCTCTTTTACCACCCACGAACTTTTGGTGCTAGGCACTGTGGGGCGAGTTCATATCACAGTATTACTTCAGACCGTGGG
Source organism: Monodon monoceros (assembly GCF_005190385.1). Lineage (NCBI taxonomy): Eukaryota > Metazoa > Chordata > Mammalia > Artiodactyla > Monodontidae > Monodon > Monodon monoceros. The sequence goes on from NW_021703768.1 coordinate 96,113,072, forward strand.
CCTTTAGGACCCAACTGGGTGAACTGGACCTGTGGGTGAGAGGTCCATTACCGGAAGTCATTGTTACTCTGCGATTAGTGATAATTATGCACAGAAGTCACTGATAAACCTCATAAATATATTAAACCCAAGCCAAGGGATCCCCAACTCGACTTCCCGTTATCAGATACTCAAAATGCACATGGCCACTCTGGGGCCTCCCAACATGAAGGACGTGTGATGGAGGGCAAGTCAGAGTGGAAAGAGACAGCAGTCTGTATCCGTGGTAATTAGATTATCTTACTTTTACAAGTTTTATTAGAAAAACACATGGCCGTAAGAACACATACTTAGGACTCCTCTCAGAATCTGTGCAAAGTGAGGGGCCCTGAAACTTAAGTGTCCTGAGCGTCACTGGAAATCTACCTCTGATGCTCAGACCTGAAACCATTATTCTGAAACATGTTGACTGATCCAGACAGGCTGATCACATTTTGCCTTGACCTTAGGTCTTAACCCTTTAAGACCTGGATTGGTAACCTTAGAAATGTGAATACTTTCAGCTGTGCTTGTGTCCCTGGTCAGCTGATCCAGATTCAATATACTTGTTTCTGTTGTATTCAGCATTCAGGCCCTGTGTTTTGGAAAATGAAATGATGCTATTGATAGAGCCAATGCCGGAACTGGCTGTAACATCATTTTCTTTCTTTCTGCCTCTTCTCCAGTGGACATTGAACCCTGAAAGGGGCTAAGAATGCTAATTCAGGGCTGGCTTGCTATCATTTTACACTCATGGAAGTGACTTAAGGGTATTTTAATCCTCCGGAGACAGGGTTGAAACAACTGACATCTTTCCAGTGGAGATAGCGAACTAAACATGATCAGAAAGTGAAATTATTAGCCTTTTGTATCTTGCGTAACATGAGCATTAACCTTACGAATTTTAAAAAGCGGGCTTGACTCATCTCTGCCTCCCATCATAAACATTTTCTACCAACTCCATATGTATTAAGCATGCATCTTGCAATATAATGGATATCCCAGGTTGGATTTTAGTTTAATCCATCAAACATGTCCTTAAGCATACAGAACTCTGTGTTACACCCACCCTGGGAAAAATTGTGCAAGATCAGGCAGTCATGACGGGACAAGTCGAGCTCTGGGGATTCTGGTTTTTCAGGCTATCACATTCCTGTCTTGCTTTTCATTTTCCTAATTTCAAGTAATTATCATCCTCACTAATCTAACACATAGCACAAAAGCTTAGCCATTCCCCCAGATCTGCAGTTCAGATTTCCTCCTGGTTTTTATGTCAGTTCCCTCCTCCTTTCTTTCATGAATCAATTCCTAGGCGAACAAAAGTGTTGTCTTTCTGGTCCAATTCTGAATTTTCGCTCTATGTTGGCAAGGTTGTCTTATCTATCCTGGTGGGAGACTTGGGCAAAAGTCAGACCTCCTGCTGGTTGGAACACCTGGCTGAACTTGGAAGGTAAACCAGGTAACTTGTGCCCAGTGTAACCAGTAGGCTAGGCGATGTTTTTGTTTTCCTTTCCTCTTCTATACTTTCAAGCTCTCCTGTGCTGTATAACCGAAAATAAAATCATGTACAACTTATGTATATGTTTAATTCAAAAGCATTCCATGTAAAGATAAAACTGAAATTTCATCTTAAAGAGGTCTATTCATCTAGTGCTTTGGAGGCCAGCCAGGAATGAACTCCAAACATGAGACAGCAACTAAAAGCACATGCTCTATGTGACTTAAACCTATATTTTCAAATGGCCAATAGAGCAAGCTTCACATGCTCTCAAGCTGCAACTCGGCTCATATGGAGAGATAAACAGGGGCCCCAAACTGTGCACTGAATATATAAGTCATCAAAGCAATTTTAAAATCAATTCAACATTTGACCAGGAGCCAATACGGTTCCCCTGTGATTAGAATGACATGCCCAGCCTACTACTATGGGTAAAATTCTGATAGCAGTGTTCTGTACATACTGGAACCTGTGCAGGACATCCCCACGCCTTACTCCCCCCTCCTAGGAAAACCATAATGAAGCATTACAGCGGTGTATCTGCGAGATCACTAACACATGGGCGCCAGTCAACTGTGAGGGCCTTGATGAAATTCTAGTGAGTGGGCAAAAGAGCCCAAGACCCCAGAGTGGATGGTATGGTTCCAACCACATTTAAAACAAGCAAAAGGAATGATCATCTCTGAATCTACAGATAGTTGAAAATAGGCTTCTTCTAAGGATGGGGAATTTTTTTTGTTTGTGGGGAGAGGGGCAGAAGGAGAATAGCAGTGAATAAAACACCATTGCATGCCCTCATGTTTTTAATCTTTATAAGGGAAAATATAACAAATCTTGCTCCACCAGAAGCCCCTTTACCATTGAGATTTTCTCTCTTTATATGAGTTCCAGTTCTAAGTCTCTTCTTCTTATTCTGAGAAGTTATCTTGGCTCTTCAAGGTTTAGAGAAGAAGACCTGGTGTGAAAAGGGGGTGGAGGAAAATGGGGGCTCGATATATCCAGTTTTGCTTTATCATTTAACTTCTGCTTTGGCTCTTTCATTTTTTCCCACTGAACCTTCAGAAATAATGAACCTGTTTCTTCTTGGGGAAACCAGAAGAGACCAGTGTCTCACAGCTGTGATTCTGATGAGGCACAAAGCCAAATTTTCTCCTCAGCCTTCATTTCCCCATCTTTCAACCTCATGCTCATCATCTACAACCATTGCTTTTGCACCTTGCCGCCATCTGGCGTCTCCAGAGCGCTGCCCTCCATTTCTTCTCTAGCATCTCTGTATGGCGCTCCGGTCATAACAGGCCTCATTGGCTCTGCCCTGGTCCACCACCATCTCCTTGGTCTTCATGCTCCAGGGAGAGACAGGTGACAGAGGGAAGGGCTCCCTACACAAGCAGGTACGCAATAGAGACTTTGTTCTTTGTTAGGATCAGTTCCCTCTGTTGGACCACGTGCTTTGTACATTCCTCTACCTGGATAAGTAATACCTAAAACTGCTAAAGATGCTGGAGCAAAGCCCAGATGAAATGTTACTAAGTGAAGGTCACAGATATGGTTTGGCCTGCTCCCTGTGCAACCTTCTCAGCAAAGGCACAGTCATGGAAAACTGCTTTTCTTTCCTCCAAGGGTATGAGGAACAGGCTTGGACCACCTCTAGGGGAAAAAAAGTATCTTCATGGTCAGATCATGCCAGTGTCCTGCTAAACACCCAAACTCTCTTTCATGGGGCTCTTATGTGAGCTTCCCACCTTTCTGAACTCACCCCCAGGCTCTTTCCTCCTCTCCCCTTTAAGTCCCATATACACAAGCTATCTGCATTTCACTCTCCTCTTTGCCTAGAATATTATTCTCACGTGTTTTGCCACCTTCTTGTCGTGTAGTTTTTAGCTTAATTATTACCTTCTCAGTTGGTTGCTTTCACTTCTTACTCCATCTTTTCCCTTGGCAATTATACCTATGTGCATTTATATTTTAATTTTATTTGTTTACTTATCTTTGTCTTTCCCTGGTAGAGTAAGCTCAAGGCAGGAAGCTTGTTGTCCTATTTGTTGCTGTATCCCAACACCCAAAACAGCACCTGGCCTGTAAGAGACACTCAGTAAGTAGTTGTGGAATGAAAAATGGATGGATGAACGTGGAATGATCCAACAATAGGCCTTTCTGGAAGTGATCTTCCTGTAGAATTATTCCTTTGAAAAAATTGTGCCCTATTTGGCATTATCATAAATTAAGTTTGCCTACTAAAAATTAGGTGTTTCGGCGAATTCAGCAAGAACTTATTTAGGCTGTGCTTATGTAAGATACCATTGAAGGCAACATGAAGTGTCTATAGTTGATTGAAGATTGTGCCTATTATCAGGGACTTTAAACTTTGTTGAGGGTAGTGCTACCTCTTTGGGTGCAGTTTATGTAAAATAAGACAAAAAAGGAAAAGCTAAGTGGAGACTAGCATTTATCCGCCTTCCTCTCTGTTCACATTCAAGTCCACCATTTGAAGTTTCTACCTAGTATATTTTGAGTCTGTTAACCAGTCTTTGGACCCATTGCCAGATCTGTAGTTCTCCATCAGCCTCAAAACAGGTCTCCGTCTCAACTCCAAACTGGCTTTCGTCTCTCCTCCAATCTGTTGCTAACATGGTATTTCTAAGTTGAAAATCTCTGCAAGTCAATCCCTTGCTTAAACCCTGCAATGACTCCCACACACTACTGAATAACATTTAAGGTCCTATCTGAGCTGACCTCAGCCAGTTTCCCAGCTTTGTCCCCACGCTGCCCCATCCTCAGGCTACAAAGAAGACACAAAGTTAAATATTCATTTTTCTAAATGGCCCATGATCTCACTTGTCATATGGCTTTTTCACAGATAACCCCCTCTGCCTGGAGCTCCTGCTTACATCTGGACTTAATTTTTTTTTTTTTAGATGTTGGGGGTAGGAGTCTATTAATTAATTTATTTATTTTTGCTGTGTTGGGTCTTCGTTTCTGTGCGAGGGCTTTCTCTAGTTGTGGCAAGCGGGGGCCACTCTTCATCGCGGCGCGCGGGCCTCTCACTATCGTGGCCTCTCTTGTTGCGGAGCACAGGCTCCAGACGCGCAGGCTCTGTAGTTGTGGCTCACGGGCCTAGTTGCTCCGCGGCATGTGGGATCCTCCCAGACCAGGGCCCGAACCTGTGTCCCCTGCATTAGCAGGCAGATGCTCAACCACTGTGTCACCAGGGAAGCCCCGGACTTACTTTTAATGTCCTGTTCTCTGTGAAGTGTTCCTTGATCCCAAAGTCTGTCTGGTTAGACGCCCGCCCCTCACACCCCAGGTTCCCACACCATCTCCCTTTAGAGTGCTCATGATTCTGTTTGTTCTTTGCTTGCCTATTTCTCTCATTAGCTTGGACCCTCCTTGAGCACAGGGACAGTATCTGGTTGAAAAGAAAAAAAAGGGCAAAAGAAATAATTAATACATGAATGATTCAGTAAGGAAGTACAACTAATATGCTGTAGGATTTCCAAGGAGGAGATCATTGAAGACACCATGGAGAAATGACATTTACTCCGGGCTTTGAAGGATGACCCCAAACTCTCTACAATCAGGGAGGAAGTATGAAATATTTGAGGCTGAGGGCAAGGGCAAGGGGTCTGGCATGGGTGGAAGGGTATAGAGGACAATGAAAATGGCTCAAATCTAGATCACTGAGAGCTTTGAAGGCTAGACCATGGAGTTAAGACTTATTCTGAAGGCCAGAAGGATTGTTTCCCAATAAGCGTGTGATGTGAACTGGTTTGTAGATCAGAAAGGGTGAATGGGGTGTAAGATGGGTGGCAGAGGTGAGGGGATGAAGGTAGTAAAGCCATTGGAGACCACTTCAATAATCCAGGTGAGGGATAATTAGGCCCTGGGCTGAGGCAGGGGTGGGAAGCGGGTGGGTGAGGTGGGGGGAGACATGAGAAACATCGTGGAAGGAGAACAGACAGCGTGTAGTGTGGGAGAGGAAGAGGGGGGGTTGATCAGCAGGGAGGATGGTAAGGCGGATGTGCATTGGGGCTGCCAGGCTGAGTGTTGCAAACAATAGTCCACTGTACGAGTCGCTGATCAGCACCAGCGGGGAGGGTGCGATCCACGCTGTGCCCTGCAATTTAAAAGAACATTAAAAAAATGTAGCAGATTCTGCGAAGGGCAAGGAAGAGGCCTGGAAAACCTTGACTAATGAGAAGTGGACTGAAGAAAACAGAGTCGTTTAGTTTGGCACCAAAAAGAAAAAAACAATGTCAAGGGGAGATGTGATGGCTGCTTTCATGTGTTTGAAGACCGGCCTATAGAAGAGATATTACGCATGTCCAGAGGGCAAACTAAGGCTGAGAGCGAGCTAGAGCTTAAAGCAAAGGCATGTTGTGGCTCCATACGGCGGGGCGGGGGGACCTTTCTAAACTGTAGAGTTGAAAGCGGCCTTGTTATCTGAAGAGCTTACAGATGACAATAGGCCAAGCAGAGAGTAAAAGATCTTGTTGGGACACATAGAAGAGGGTTTGGGGGATAAGATGGGAGATTAGACTAAGGTCCTACAACCTCGGAGACTTGATGTTTCCCTCCATTGATGTCCTAATTCACACCATCTTTTTATCATATAGTATTGAAAACAGAGACTGTGGCCAGGATATCTAGGCAGGGAAGAGGAAATGTATTAGGAGGACCACTCTGATGCTCAGGGAGAGAGGGCTTGGGTTGTGAAGTACCCTCTGGGGTACTTGCAGACTTCCACACTCCTTGCACCCTCCCTTCCTTCTTCTCTCCATAAACCGTGGAATGGTTCTCTGAGCTGATGTGGCCGTTTTGCTCCCTATGTGCCAGCCATATGGCAGTCAGGAAATATCCCCACTCATTAAACCCTGAATTCTTCTTTCTTTAGTGTTTTCAGACATAGAACAGGGCAAATCCAGTGTTGAGTCTCTGTCCACAGGGAATCTCCGTTTCCCTCTCCTGGGGTTCTGTTTCCCATTTCCACCTTCTCTGTCCCACTTACCTAACTAACTAGTTATCCTTATCTCTCTCATCCTAGGGCTCTGTCAGCCATTGATAAATTAGATCTTTTTTGAGGATCTGGAGATAAGGGAATATGCCAAACTCTCAATTAAAATATCAATGATAGTAAAGACTTTATAATTTATGTCATTAGAGCTAATATTTCTCTCTTGCTAATTAGGGCCAGGCCTCAAAACAACCCTATGAGGTGAAGAAACGGAAGCTTGGAGAAGTTAGGTAAATTGCGCAAAGTCACACCCCTAGTAAGGGGCAGAGTCGAGGTTCTGTGTCTGACTTCAGAGCCTCCTCGACCCTAAATCCTAAACTATCCCACCTCGTTTTTCCTGGTATAAGGCTTCAGATAACTCTACCTCATAGACAGATGGTCTTCAGACTTTTACTGTGTCTTCAGACTGAAGAGTCCCTGGAAGCAGGGAACTTTAATAACTGCATTGTCCAATACACAGTATGAAAAAGTAATATGGTTTATAGGTTGAAATGATGCTATTTTGGATATATTGGGTTACGAAGCTAATGAGTTTAATTTCACTTGGTTCTTTTTTTTTTTTTTTTGCGGTACATGGGCCTCTCATTGCTGTGGCCTCTCCCGTTGTGGAGCACAGGCTCCGGACGCGCAGGCTCAGCGGCCATGGCTCACGGGCCCAGCCGCTCCGTGGCATGCGGGATCCTCCCGGACCGGGGCACGAACCCGTGTCCCCTGCATCGGCAGGCGGACTCTCAACCGCTGTGCTACCAGGGAAGCCCTCACCTGGTTCTTCTTACTTTGTAAAATGTGGTTATTAGAAGACTTAAAATTACATGATGTGGCTCTTATTGGTTTCTGTTGGACAGCACTGCTTTAGAAGGGGGAGTCCAGGACTCTTCCCTGAGACCAACTCAAGCGTTGTATTAAGGAGCTTGCAAAGGGAGGAAATTAGGGAGAAAACTGAAACTAAACCCCTGTAAATTCTATGAATGATATTACATATGACCAAGACTGCCACTTCAGCACGACTCTGTATTCCTGGTCCCTTTCCTCCCCTAGACTCTTAAAGGTTTTGTTTTAAAAAATGGCCTCATGTTCACAGGACGGGTCCCTTTGTCCTGCCCTGCTTAGCAGAGAGCCTGTTCTGAGGCTGAGAGCACAGCAGCCCTCCCAGCTCCGCTCCTTTTGTCCACGTGGTTCCCATTCTGTAGTGCCCAGGGCTGAAGGCCTGTGTGGGGTGTTGATATATAAAGGCACAAAAGCATCCCTGGAGATGTAATGACAGGGGGAAATTCATATTGACCAGAATTCCTTTCTGGGTGAGAATTGTTTGGATTGAATTGTTGGAATAATTTGGTGTAGTGCTCTCTGTGGAGCAGGGTAAGGAACCTAAGGGCCTTCAGCAGGACCTAAAGTTACTGATTTGCCTTCTGAAGAGCATGGATTTGGTTGATTGCTGGGCTTTTGTTCTGCTGAGCTGTGAGTGCAAGTTTGAGGCAAGAGGTGAATTGCTCAGGACAGTGGAGAGGTGGGAAGCGGTCACAGGGATTCTCCCTCTCCTCGTAATTCATCCAGCAGGTGTTCTTTTGTCAAGAATTTAGTGAATACCCATTGGCTGAGAAAGCAAATTATTAGTCCCTGGGGCACCCACATGTCTTAGCCTGGCACTGGCATGCTCTGATGAAAAGCATTTTCCTTATAGTTGCTGTCACTGCCTGACCTGGTTTGGTTAGGACTGCATGTGTCCGTGGATGAAGAAATGACAGAGCTGTGCGTGTGTGCATGAGGCTTCCCTGTGCCTTGAGAGACCATCTTCAGGAAAGCAAGGCAGGAGCCAAGTCTGTAAACTAGACTATTGATTCCTAGGATTTAGTAAATAGAACTTTTGCATTAATGGGAAATGCAAACGAATACATCCTCATATGAGCCTGTGAGGCCAAAGTAACAGTGGAAGATGTAGAAGGAAAGCCAAGGAAATATTTGCTCAAACTATAATCCATCCAGTCGATATGAAAAGAAAGGAAGTCTGTGACAGACTTAGAGAACGAACTTATGGTTACCAGTGGGGAAGGGTGGGGGGAGGATGGATTGGGAGTTCGGGATTGACATGTACACACTGCTATATTTAAAATGGATAACCAGCAAGCACCTACTGTACAGCACAGGAAACTCTGCTCAATATTATGTAACAACCTAAATGGGAAAAGAATTTGAAAAAGAATAGATACATGTATAACTGACCACTTTGCTGTACGCTTGAAACGAACACAACATTGTTAATCAACTATACTCCAATATAAAATAAGTTTAAAAAAAAAAGAAAGGAAAAAAAAAACATTCATCAGTCTGGTGTCTTGATCCAATTCTAACCCAAGAACCATAAGCAGATTCTATTCTTTTCTGTACCCAAGGAATAGCACCATCTTTAACTCCTTTCTAATAGCCCCTCTCCACCCTCCCCAAGCACTTAAGCTGGTATTCTGCACCCAGTAGATACTGACTGCATAAAGACAAGGGACTGAAAAGGAACTTCTTGGCAGGGTCTGGCAGTGAGGGTGCCTCCATGATCAATCCTAGTCAGCCTGGACCCCCAGGACTGGTTCAGAGTTACTCTGTGTCTAGAAGCTGAGTATGACTTGAACAGGCCTATGGCTGTTTGCCATTTGCTAAGCCTAAAACTGCAGGACCTGATCGTGCGTGTGATCAGGTAGAAGAAGCAGGCTGTCTGAGCCGTGGGGCCCGGCTCTGTGAGTTGTGCCTGGAGAGTGTGTGAGATACAGCAGCTCTGCACTTATGGGCCACTTAGATCCCAAAGCAGATGTGGGTTGATGAGTTTGCCGAGCCGCAGGGAGTTGTTCTGGACTTTCTTAAGAGATCTGAAGGACACAGAGTCACGCTTCTCCGGAGGGTGCCTGGGCATCAGCCCAACATTCTGATGGTGACTTGTCATCTTTGTGACCCTTGTGTGGGTCTGCTCTGTGGAGATGCCCGATCCTATCATTTCTATGTAGGAAATCAGAAAAGTGCCGAGAGGGATGCACTCCTTCCAAAAATAGAGTCACAGGTTAGTCTATTCTAGTGAACACGGTAGCAGCAATTTCCGGTGATATGAGTCGTATTAACAAATACTTAAATGGGGCTTGCTGTGTGTCAAGTACCATTCTAGGCACTTTGCATATACCAAGTTATTTATTTCTCAGAATCCGTTATTATTGTTGTCCCCGTTTTGTAGATGTGGAAACCAAGGCACAGAGAAGATAAATAATATGTCTAAGATCACACATTTGATAAATAGAATAATGTGAATTCAAGCAGAGTCTGGACTCTTAATCACTATACACTAGTTTGCCTTTCACTGTGTATTTACCCTCTAAAACACTTTTTGTTTGTTCACTCATACTGCAGTGGGGGAAAATGTGTGGCGGTATTTAGCAGTCACAAGCAAATTTATCACAGGGACCAAAAAAAGATTCAGCCCTAGGCAGAGGCCTCTACATCTCTGCACAGAACTTACGGGTGCTTAGTAACTTAGTGACTTAGGAATGCTCCTTAGACCAAAAGGATGACAGATGTGAAATGTGTATGCCTGTGTTGGTGGTATGCACATGGTGGTAAACTGAGCGGGCCTCACTTGCATAGGCAGGTCTCTTTGGCCTTGGCTGTGTACTTGTGGCCCCTGACACAGGGTCTGTGTAACTTCATCTAAATGCAAATCCCACAGTCTGGATTTTGATAAAAGAAAGGAGTCTTAACACGTGCTGACCTCAGAATCTCATGATCATTCTGTGCAGACTTCAAAGGTTTGATAAGGCAGACCAAGGGGAGAAGGAAAGAGCAATGACTCCACAAAGGGTCACCAAACCAAGAAGCAGTGATTTCTTATCAGGTGATCTAAATCTCCCTTCTAAAAGAGAGAGAAAAATAAATTCAGGGAACTATTTCTTGGGTAGAAAGATTAAGAAAGTTTGCCCAATGTAAGCATGTGACTGAAATAGTGTGGTTTAATGTTTGTGAGACTGCACTGCAGACCTAGTTAATTTATTTAGATTTAGCATGAAAATATGGAGGTCGTGTGTGTGTGTGTGTGTGTAACTTAAAACAATGTTAGTAACATTGGGGATTAGGCCAAAGGGATGGATTGTGTAGACTCACATTCTCTCCCCCGTCAGCCATCTCCTCAAGTCCTTAGAATGAACAGACACAAATTTTAACTATATGTTAAAAAAAAAAAGGGGGGGTGGAATGTTAGTGGATCAGGAATTAAGAGGAATCTCTGCAAGCTTGAATTTAAATGAGATCAGATTGAAGAAGGAATCCCAGCCCAAAACTGGTTCAGGAGAGGATGAGGAAGGATGTGACAATGGCCCCAGGGGAGCTGGAGCTGAGAGGCAGTGGGTGGGACAGGAGGGGAGTTGTGTGAAAGCATCCTGGAGGTGAGCGTCTTCCTTCCCTCTTTTACATAATAGATAGCTGCAAATCTGGGAGGTGGGGTGATGCCCAGGGTGGTTGATGAAGCATACAAGGGACGATAACCCCGGTGCCCAGAAATCCAGGTTGGTCGTGGTTTGGAGGCAGGCTGTGATCATAGACAGGCTAGTGGGAAACAGCTAATAAAATGATGACCTCATAACCCCAAATCAGGACACATTAAAGGAGGACGGTCATGAAAAACAGGCATAGTGTTTTACAGGAAAAAAAAAAAAAAAGGAATATCTGAAGGGATATAATTATATGTATAATTAGTATTTTCAGAGAGCTGTATGAAAATAGTATTCTGTACCCTATCAACCTATCGTTCAAATACGATGGTAAAATAGGACATTTTCAACAGCGAAACACTTTATTATTATTTTTTACATATTTATTTATTTGGCTGCACTGGTTCTTAGTTGCGGCAGGCGGGATCTAGTTCCCTGACCAGGGATCAAACCTGGGCCCCCTGCGTTGGAAGCGTGGGATCTTAACCACTGGACCACCAGGGAAGTCCCCAAAACACTTTAAAATATGCCACTTGTGAACATTAGGTGAAATAATTAATAGAGAATATACTTTAGCAATATTAAAAATAAGCTCAAAAGGAAGATATGGAAGCAGTACTGAGCAAAAGAGCATAATTTGTAACTGAGTATTAATTATTTAAAATATAATAAAATTATATTTTAGATTTGAGAACTAAAATCTCATTTCAACGTGGAGCTCGGGTAAAGGGAGAGGACAGGGGGTTATAAATATGGATTAGAGCTAGGTAGGCTTCAATAGATAAACGTAAGTTTTACGTAAATTTCACATGTTTGAATATATATGTTAGACATTTGAGTAGAACTACTCAGATAGAAGAGATAGGAGATATCACTTCTAACCAATTAAAGGAAGAACATGGAATCAAAACAATACGTAAAACAAATATAATCAATCTAATAAATTTATCAAATAGTAAAATAAGAATAAATAATGCACAGTAAATATAATACCCACAAAAATAATGATTGGGATAAATACAAAGTATGAAAAATAAATGTAAATGGTTTAAGTAACTCTGTTAAAAACAAAGAACTACAGCTAAGAAAAATGAATATCTAGCTTTATGTTTTTTATGAGACATAAAATGAAATGGCCCAAGAAAGATGAAAATATATGGATGAGTAAAGATATTCTAAGCAAATACGAATAAAAAACAATAATGATAACAAAAGCTACTGTAAGGTATTAATATTAGACAAAAAAAATTCAAGGCTAAGATTATTTAAAGAGAAAAGCAATATACACCATGTTGAGAAAGATTCAAACAAACAAGTGTACCTGTCATGACCCTTTATGAGCGCCAATGTAAAATTACCTAAGGCAGAAATCGCTAAAAGTAGGAGCAAATGTACATTTAGATTGTTTTAGAAACTGACAGGTCAAGTAAGTGAAGTTTAAAATAAAACTATAGTGAGTTTGAATAATAATTATCAAGCTTGATGTCCTTCAACTATCAGGATTATGAGTTGGTACTTGGGGCTATACAATACAGGATTAAAGACACATTTTGTTTCACAATTTAGACCGTCACAGAGGCCCTTCCTCCGTCCCTCCGTTCTTCGATTTCTGTCTTTCTTTCTTTCTTCTACCTACCTATCTATTTTCATTGATTTGTCCTAAATGATTCAAACAGTACAAAGGAAAGGGAGGATAAAGTTTCTCTCCTCCCCCATCCTTCAGTCTCCCAGTTCTCCACTCCCGACTCAACTACCATTTTCAATTTATCTATCATTCAGGATAATCTATGCAAATATAAGTTATACCAGTATATATGTATCTATGTATTTAAGTATTTATTTCTGCTTTTTTAAAATGCATGCATTAAGAGGGAGGGCATATGGGGATGTATGTATACATATAGCTGATTCACTTTGTTGTACAGCAGAAACTAACACAACATTGTAAAGCAATTATACTCCAATAAAGATGTTAAAAAAATAAAATAAAATGCATGCATTAGACATATGCATTTCCCCATGTTAGTAGTTTTCCATAGCATAATTTTTTTCACATTTAATATAATTGGATTTATTTCTTAATCCTTTTTTTATTTTTAATTTTAAAAATTGAAACGTAGTTGATTTACAGTGTTTCAGGTGTACAGCAAAGTGATACATATATATTCTTTTTCAGATTCTTTTCCATTATAGGTTATTACAAGATATTAAATATAGTTCCCTGTACTATGCAGTAGGTCCTTGTTTATTTTATATACAGTAGTGTATAGCTATTAATCCCAAATTCTTAATTTATTCCTCTCCCACCCCTTTCCCCTTTGGTAACCATAGTTACCATAAGTTGTTTTCTGTCTGTGAGTCTATTTCTGTTTTGTAAATGAGTTCATTTGTACCACTGTTTTTTAGATTCCACAGATAAGTGATATCATATGATATTTGTCTTTGTCTGACTTACTTCACTTATTATGATAATCTCTAGGTCCATCCATGTTGCTGCAAATGGCATTATTGCATTCTTTTTTATGGCTGAGTAATATTCCATTGTATATATGTACCACATCTTCTTTATCCATTCATCTGTTGATGGACATTTAGGTTGCTTTATTGTCCACAGCATCATTTTAAAGTTCTAATTCAGGTTCTCTTGCATGAGTGTGTCTTTTTTTGTGACCATTATGAGTAATGTGTCTATGACCATCCTTATACATATATTGGTGACCAGTTCTAAAAGTGGAATCAAATGTAGATCAATGGAAAGAAACATTTTTAAGACTTTTGAATATGTGTTGCCAAGTTGTTTTCTAGAACGTTTTCTTGTATTTTTATTGTGAATTCAACATCAGTTACCCAGGTACTAGCATAAGTTTGTCTTTAACAAGCGAATAAAATCTTAGCTAAGAAATTTGCTAGTGATGAACTGAGGGTTAAGGTATAACAAATCGCTTTCAAGTTGAAGACCCAGGCCTGTTCTTGTGTATTCAAATTTATCAACCTGAATTTGCTATAGCCAAGACCAAGCTTTATGTGTGTGCATTTTTTCACCCTAAACTTGAGGATAAAAAGTAGGAGGGAGATGAATGAAGTACTCAGTATTCCTTGGCTTGCTCTGAAGTTTAGCCTTAAATGTACTTTGCACCTTGCTAATAGGGTGAAGAGAAATACTCTTTAGAGGGAGTGACAACATGGCAAAGTTTTGTTTTAGAGGGTTTTTCAACTCTCTTTAATGAGTAAAGCAAGAAGGCAACCAAACTTGTTTCACAGCATAAAGCACCAAATTTAGGTTTGACCATGGGACTATGTCAGTGGTTCCAAAAAGACAATTGTCCGTCAATATACCCCTAATATATTACCAACAGAAGGATTTCCTAGAAAAATGAACTTGGAATTGGAAACTACTACTTATTATATCAATATCCTGAAGATTCATAATTCACATTAGCATATTATTGGCTCTGAGAAGCCCAAGTAAAAAACCCCTTAACTTAATTTCTCTCAACATTTTTGAAATTTATTTAATCAATAACTCACACCCCTTTTAAAAACATGTAATAGCTGTTAAATGGCCTCAGAATCAGTGTTCTGGAGAAACTATTTTTAATAATGTTGGTCTATAATGTGGTAGATTCATTGAAATAATACCAAAATATTTTGCTGGTACAATTTCCTAGTAGCTATCTTCAAACTGTTGAACGGTAAGACTGGTATTTTGGGACCCATCCTTCAGATAAGTCATAGAAATGAATCGTGCTGAATTATATGGCTCTAACTTCTCTTGTCTCTGTTGACTTCATCTTGATACTAAGTTACAATTAGCTCTTCTCTCTAATTACAACAAATGTTAAAGAAGTTCCGTGATTTTCTTCAAACACCTGTGAACAGATATAGGCTACATGACTTAGTAATACTTTTTTGTAGACTTGCCATTTCTACATTCAGTCTGATCAAAGTCTATCAATATCCATTTATCCTTGAAAAGACATGTTGAAGCAGGTAAGAGGATTGCTAAGAGAAGGAAGAGGAAGCAATTGTAGGACACAGCCCACCTCACACAGCCCATCTATTAGTCTGACAGCCGTTGTATTACCTGAACAATAATGGCTGACAGAGACCCCTTAATTCTGCTCACCGGTAACTAATGGGAAATACCTTAATTATATGTCACAATTTAAAAAATTGTAAATAGCATAGATCAATCTTCTTCTCACTTCACTCACTACCTTTGTCTCACTTCGATTCTATATTATGCTGTAAATTATTTCTGTTAAAAAGATTTAAAATGAAGTTTTATTTTATTAATTTTTATGTCTTTATCACTTGCTTTTGATTAAAATGGGCAGATATTCATTATAAAGAATTCAAACAGTCAGAAGTACCTAAAGTAAAAAGAAAATGCTCACCCTTCCCCTAACCCTACTATTCAAGGAGTAAGCAGTGCTAATAGTTTGCTGTGTATACTTTCATATCTGTATAAACATTTGTATTTTTATACATTTATCCATACATAATTTTTATTTTCACAAAAATCTTATTACTGATTGTATGTTCCTAGAGCTTATTTTTTCCCCCTTAATATTTTTAACACTGTTCCATTTTGGTCTATGTATTGGGCTGACCAAAAGGTTTGTTTGTTTTTTTCCGTAAGATGACTCTGGTAGCACTTAGTTTTCTTTAACTTCATTCGAAAGAATTTTGTTAGATTGTATGTGACAGCTGTCATATCAGCGTGCATTTAAAAAAAAGACATCAAAATTGGTGAATTTTTGTGTAGCCATTTTAATATTGAAGATGGAAGAAAAAAGCAACATTTTTGGCACATTGTGCTTTATTATTTCAAGAAAGGTAAAAACGCAACTGAAACGCACAAGAAGATTTGTGCAGTGTATGGAGAGGTGCTGTGACTGATCGAACATGTCAAAAGTGGTTTGCGAAGTTTTGTGCTGGATATTTCTCGCTGGACGATGCTCCGTGGTCAGGTAGATCAGTTGAAGTTGACAGCGATCAAATCGAGACATTAATTGAGAACAATCAATGGAGATAGCTGACATACTCAAATTATCCAAATCAAGTGTTGAAAATCATTTGCACCAGCTTGGTTATGTGAATCTCTGATATTTGGGTTCCACGTAAGTTAAGCAAAAAAAAATCTTCTTGACCATATTTCCACATGCGATTCTCTACTGAAATGTAAAGAAAACGTTTCGTTTTTAAAACAAAGTGTGACGGGTGATGAAAAGTGGATACTGTACAATAATGTGGAATGGAAGAGATCGTGGGGCAAGTGAAATGAACCACCACCAACCACATGAAAGGCCGGTCTTCATCCAAAGAAGGTGATGTTGTGTATATGGTGGGATTGGAAGGGAGTCCTCTATTATGAGCTCCTTCTGGGAAACGAAACTATTAATTCCAACAAGTACTGCTCCCAATTGTACCAACTGAAAGTGACACTTGATGAAAAGTGTCCAGAATTAGTCAACAGAAAATGCATAATCTTCCATCAGGATAACACAAGACCGCATGTTTCTTTGATGACCAGGCAAAAATTGTTACAGCATGGCTGGGAAGTTCTGATTCATCTGCCGTATTCACCAGACATTGCACCTTCGGATTTCCATTTATTTTGGTCTTTACAAAATTCTCTCAATGGAAAAAATTTCAATTACCTGGAAGACTGTAAAAGACACCTGGAACAGTTCTTTGCTCAAAAAGATAAAAAGTTTTGGGAAGATGGAATTATGAAGTTGCCTAAAAATGGCAGAAGGTAGTGGAACAAAAGGGTGAATATGTTGTTCAATAGAGTTCTTGGTGAAAATGAAAAACGTGTCTTTTATTTTTACTTAAAAAAACCAAAGGCACTTTTTGGCTCACCCAGTAGATCTACATTATTCATTTTACATATATGGATAGTTATTATATATACTTTTTTTTTTTTACAAACAGTGCACAGTGAACATCATTTAACAGCGCAGTTGCATCTTAATTCTAAACTCAAAATGTAAGGTAACAAACCCTAGGAGTGAAATGAACATAAATTCATTAAATCATAGTACTTGGTTTACCACAAGTGATATATGTGATTTATAATATATATTTAGGCTTCCTCCCTGTTTCTGGCAGAGAGCTCCTAAAACCCTTGGAATTTCCTAAGTGCTGAGAGCCTTATAGGTATTTTTTGCTATGTTAATAAGTTGACTTTCAGAAAGCATCTGAGAATGGGGGCTGGTTGCCTAGAGAACCAGTCGTGTGATTAGAGAGTTGGCACTTTAAGTCCTACCCCCAGACCCCTGGAGAGGGAAGAGGGCCTAGAGGTTGAGACCAGCTGCCAATAGGTAAGATTGATTAAATCATTGGTCTTATAGTGAAACCTCCATAAAAACCCACAAAAGAGAGAGTTCAGAGAGTTTCCGGGTTGCTGAACATGTGGAGGTATGGGGAGAGTGGCATACTTGGAGGGGAAGTATGGACGTGCCATGTCCTCTCCCCATACCTTGCCCTGTGCATCTCTTCCAGCTGGCTGTTGCTGAATTATTTCCTTCTGTAATAAATGGGTAACCTAGTAAGTAACATGTTTCTCTGAATTCTTTGAGGTGCTCTACCAAATTAATTGAACCCAAGGAGGGTGTCATGGGAACCTCTAATATGTAGCTGGTCGGTCAGAAGGACAGGAGACAACCTGTCCTTTGACCAGTGTCTGAAATGGTGGAGGTGGGCACAGTCTCGTAGGTCTGAACTCTTAACCTGTGGAGTCTGATGCTATCTCTGGTTAAATAGTGTCATAATTGAGTCAAATTCTCGGACACCCTGCTGGTGTCTAACAATTTCCTGTTGGAGGTATGGAGGACATGTTCCCACAGTGGAATTGGGTCCAGAACAGCTTTTGCCATGTGTAGTACAAACCTGCCCTTGTCATACATACGTATGAATGTAAAATATATACAGTCATGTATCATATGTAATACATTCATATGCAATATATAATTTACAGTGTTTTAATTATATAAAAATGAACGTGTGGTTGAATTCCTCCAAGTGCAGAGATTTTCTTGTACATATGTTTTTGTGCATATGCACAAGAACTCAACATAATTTTCTACATAGTTTTCCAGCCAGGAGGATTTTTATTAAGATGTAAATTTGATTATGTTGCTTCCCTGCCTAAAACTCTTCATTGGCTTTCACGTGAGTTTAAACAATATCCCAGATCTCTAATGTGGTCCACATGGCTCCACCCTGTTCACCTCTGCCAACCTCTCCAGCTTCATCTGACACTCTTCCCATCGCTCACTGACCTTGGGCCATCTGGTCTTCTTCAGTTTATTGGATGTGCCTTTGCGTATCCTCTTCATTTTGCCTGGAAGATTTTTCTTCCCACTGATCCTTGGATAATCCTTCATGACTGCGAATCCCTAATGTACATCTGGGACCTCCTTTGTTAGTTCTCATGTCAACCACAGTTTTTCTATTAGGATAGTTATAATTTTAAGAATATGTGTATTTGTTGATTTAGTCAACAACCTTCCGAATTTCTTCCATTAGAACATAAACCTCATGAACTTTTTACCACTGTATCCTCAGCCCCTAGCACATAATGAGAGCTCAGTAAATAATGATAATAATAATAAACCCTTGCAAGGCATTTTTCAACACTACTCCGAGTGGTATATTTATGAACACATTTAATCCTCACTACAGTCCTAAATTAGTATTACTATTTTCCCCACTTTACAGGTAAGAAAACTGAAGTGTTGAATGATTAAGTCGCCTGCCCAAGGTCATACAGCTGGTAAGTGGCAGAACTGGGACTTGAACTTAAGTAGTCTGGCTCCAGCATCTGTACTCTTAATCTGCTGTAGTGTCTCAATATTTTCAGTAGGAGAGCTTTAATACAGGTCAATAAAAGAAAACCCCTTGCACAAAAGTGCAGCAACTCTCCACCATTTTTATTTTGTCCAAAGGCTTACTTATTAGTGTAAGACATATTTGCACTATTGGGGTATATTTTTGAGTTATTTGATCTCTGATCATTAACTTCATCATGTTCAATAAATGTAAAAACAGTATAAATGTTAGAAAGTAACATGGGTCTATTTATTATGGAAGCAGTTTGAGTTAAAAATTAAATAATTTAAGAAAAAGATGATTGTTGTAGAATCAGTTTGGACTGCCAAATTTCCCTCTAAAAAGTTACATTGGTTATTTATTTTTATTCTTCATAGTTTATGAAAGTGCCTTTTCCCCACACTCTCCCAAACATTGAATACGATTTGTCTTTGACATTTTTGTTACTCTGATGTGTGTTTCAAATGAAGATGTCTTCAGTTAAATGAAAATTGAGCATGTGTGTGCTTTTGGTAAGTGCGTTTTTGCTAAGAGGTTGCTATTTAACAAACTGCATAAATCACTTTCTTTAGGCTTAATAAGTGTGTTTGTGTGTGTGTGTCACGTTGAACAATTCTAGGGTTCTATTCACCCAGCACTTACTGTGTTCTTAGTTGTGTGTTAATAGATCATAAAGATGTATACCACTTGGTTTCTACCCTTAAGGACCATGTAATTTAGTTAAATATGCCAGACTACGACTTAGAGGTAAACAGTATAAAACAACAAATGATTCAGTACTAAACTGTGTACTGCAGACCACAGATGACATATCATCAACAATATGTTTTGAGTGCCATTGTATGCAGGCTACTAAGAGAGGCCTTGAAGGGAACCAAGAGAGAAGAGGTGAGGTGTATGTGATCAAGAAAGCAGTAGGCAGGTGGAGGTCAGTGAAGGCTGCAGAGGCAAACCTGATTAGACCTTGAAGAATGATTAGAATTTAACTAGATTGGGGTGTGGCTCTTCCAACAAGGGCCATAACAGAAGTGAAGGTATAGTGAGTGAAGAATTAATGTGACCTATTTTGGAGACTGACATTCTCTTCCATTATGAAAAATGATCCCACAAATAAAATCACCTTGCTCTATCAAAAATTTAATACATAGCTGGAAGTAATTAATGAAACACCGTGTAATCGCTGCTTGGTAGAGCAATCAGGAATCGTATAGCAGTATTCGCTAATAAGGTAATTTAAACTCATTTTCAAGGATGAGAAGAACTGAGCACTGAAGGACTTGTTGATATGATTCCACTTGGCCTCGACAGCATCCTGAGTGTTCTGCTACCCAAGGCATATGGTGCATATTTATACGGCTCCATCTCAGGGCTTACATAAATTAAGGCTACACATTTGCCCTTCAGAAAGTAAAATAAGCAATTTGCTCTGAAAACCATAAGAAGTTTTCCAAACCCTACCTCTGTGCATCTAGTTATCTACCACAAACAGAATTCTGAAAGATGAATTCTGTAAACAGTGAAAGCGCTAATCACTCTTCTTTAACAAGCTGACTTTTTCAGAACTTATGTAAAACACATAAAGAGTGCACAGTTTAAATTAAAAGTTGGGATTGACATATACATGCTACTATATATAAAATAGATAATCAACAAGAACCTACTGTATAGCACAGGGAACTCTACTCAGTATTCTGTAATAACTTATATGGGAAAAGAATCTGAAAAAGAATGAATATATGTATATCTATAACTGAATCACTTTGCTGTGCACCTGAAAGTAACACAACATTGTAAATCAACTATACTTCAATATAAAATAAAAATTTAAAAAAAAGAGTGCACAGTTTAGAACCATCAATCTTCACTCTTGCAGATTCATTTCAGTGTGTCCACAGAAATCTCTGGATGTTCCTTTTTGACCAGTTTGGGAGAGGAGGTAATCCTCCTTTTTTAAAACTTGCTATCTAAATTGTGGGCAATTTCCTTAACCTTATATATAACATGAGGATAATTATACGATCTGTCCCACAGAGTTGTACAAATTAGAGCATATTTAATGTACAGTGGTTTCCACAATGACCACACATACTAAACACCAAGTGAAAGGCACTTCTTCTTCTTCTTGTTATTATTTTTCTTTTTCAAACTGTATTAAATGAATTTGAGAGAACAAGGTAAGCCCTCAGGGAAAAGGGAAGAAAACTAACATTCATTGGGTGCATATTATGTGCTCAGTGGCTCAAGTGGCTTATAGATAGATTCATCTCACTTTTTGGCAGAAAAGTGGTGTTTCAGCCATATGCAAAGACTGAGCTTATATATTACTTATAAAATCTAAACCATTTTTAACAAAACAAGATACCTGATTGATGTTAAAATGTACACCTCACTTTCTGCTATCATTTCAACCCTACTGGATTTGACCTGATGTTACAGATTTTAGAGAGCGATAGAAAAATCCAGGTTTTTAAAATCTCCTAGGCTGGTGACAGACTGTAAGATCAAGTGGTTATTATGACCTTTGCTTGGGTAAATATAAGCAAGTTATTTTGCAAGTCTCTAAAATGGTGTTATTTAAGCAAGTCTTTATTTAGGCTGTTGCACTTGAGGAAGGAGTTTGCTTTTTGCTTGTATTAGAAATTGCAGTTCTCTGATGGCTTTCTGTGATTAGCACGTGTTGGACGCTTCAGGTATTTCTTATTGGGAAGATATAATATGATCCCCTCTGTTTTGTGTCTTCAAATGTATCTCTGAATGGCCACCTGAGAAGGCATTTAGCAGAAACACTTGTTAATGGATTTTCTTCTTGTCCTGGGTTTATTTCTAATGGAACAAATAATCACATATATTTCCAAAGTGCTTTTTATCCCCACATACTGCAGAGCTTTTTACTAACTAAATGTAGTTCTGAAATCACCTGTCCCATCTCAACTATGCAGTTCTCTCTGGCGTAGAATAAGAGCAGCAAGGGAAAGGAGTAATTCAGAGAGGATTCCAGGATTAAGACAGGACTTGGGGGGGTTGGGGGGTGAGGGCATGGAATTGTTTCTGTTGGAAATGCTGACTGCATGGGCTTCAAGCTGAATGCAAATCAGTACTCCAGGAATGAACCATTCTGCTCTGGGCCAGAGTTCATGCTCTACTCCCACTCTCTTTTGTTCCACATTCATGGAGAGCCTTTGGCAATCAAGCCAGGAGACAGTTTTAGTTATGGAGAAGAGTACAAATTGGGCTGAAGATAAATCAGGGGAATTAGTTGCTTCGATATAAAAACATAAATATTATTTCATTGTTTTCCTCTTCCACTCCTGATTATGAAAACCATAAAGTAACGTTACTTATTTTTAAAATTTTGTAAAAGTGAATCACATACTATGCACTATTTTGTGTCAGTTTCTTTTGCTTAAAATTATGTTTGAGATTCATCTAGGCGTTGGATATAGCGGCAGTTCATGTATTTATACTTGTTAATAGTATTGCGTAAATATACTAGTTTATTTTACACAAACACACCACCCCGTTCACCTGTTCAAGGGTGTATGTAACGTATAATGGCATTTAACTTAAATACATAAAACAGATTTCATGTTAACCAAAAGAGGATAAAGTTAGCTCCATGCCAATTTTTAAAATGCATGAGGTAAGTCAGAAAGAGAAAGACAAATACCATATGCTAACACATATATATGGAATTTAAGAAAAAAAAAATGTCATGAAGAGCCTAGGGGTAAGACAGGAATAAAGACAGAGACCTACTAGAGAACGGACTTGAGGATTTGGGGAAGGGGAAGGGTGAGCTGTGACAAAGCGAGAGAGAGGCATGGACATATATACACTACCAAATGTAAGGTAGATAGCTGGTGGGAAGCAGCTGCATAGCACAGGGAGATCAGCTCGGTGCTTTGTAACCGCCTGGAGGGGTGGGATAGGGAGGGTGGGAGGGAGGGAGACGCAAGAGGGAAGAGATACGGGAACATATGTATATGTATAACTGATTCACTTTGTTATAAAGCAGAAACTAACACACCATTGTAAAGCAATTATACCCCAATAAAGATGTTAAAAAAATTAAATTAAAAAATAATAATAAAATGCATGAGGTAAATTGCAGAATATCTACAAAACAGGGTACTTCATAATCAGATCAGACAGGGAATATTCTCAAAAAGAGTTTTTCTTTTTCTTTTTGACTTGATGGTGTAGAAGAAAAGATATAGAGGAGTTAGGTTGCCAATAGGTAAAAGTCCAATTGTGCATGTGTTTCTTGGTAGCATTTCATGAAAGCTGTCCCTCATTTTTCCTATATACCTTACTGGTACATGCAAGGTGTGTAGGATGTCTAATATATGTTAAAAATAGCAATAACACACAAACTGGAAAATAACATCCCAGGCAACTATTTGCCTTGGGAACAAAGCAGTACACAAGATACTGATTTATCACTGATATGCTTCAAAAAACACATTGAAACTACCAACTAAATAGTAACAATATTTGACTGAGAAATGTCAGCATACATAAAGTCTAATTATATCCTGATGAATAGCCAAGGTGCATTTTCAGTGGAGAAACATATTTTTTCATATTCAGAGAAACTTTCTGTGATGTAGTCTAAAGAAGTTTTATTTTATTGTCCCACGCTGCTACGCTGCCGCCATTTGTAAATTTTGCTCCTGTAGTTAGTTTTCTTCTGAATGTTTCTTTGGATTAAGCCTGTGCTTATTCAGGGTGGAAAATGGGTATGCTGAGCTTTACACAGGCTAATAAAATGAAAACATTGAACCAGTATATAGCTATATTCGAACAAAATTTCTAATGTAAATAAACATACATAGTAAAAAAAAAAATCTTGAGGGTATAACAATGGATTATCACCAGATGAACACATCTATGGAATTAACTTTGAAATCAAGTAGAATATTACTAGCACCTGGGAAGCTTCTCTTTTGCCCCCACCTTGATGTGTTCCCTTTCCTGTTTCTCCCATGATTGCCAACAACATAAATTATTTTTGCCTGCTTTTAAAATTTTATAAAAGTACAGTTGTGTACTATGTATTATTTTGAATTGGCTTCCAGGTTTTGGACAGAGCTGTAGTTAATTGTGTTACACTGGTGAATAGCATACATTGTATGAATATACATAATTTATTTATCTCTTCTACTGTTAATGGATATTCAGGTTGTTTCTAGTGTTTTGCTATTACAAACATTGTTACTACAAACATTTCGTACACCTATCTTTTGATATACACATATCTTCATTTGTCTTGGTTCTATAACTTGGAATACAATTGTTGGACCTAGGATATTTTTTATCAATTTTAATATTAATACATACTGCTGGAGGATATGGCGGAGGAGTAAGAGGTGGAGATCATCCTCCTCCCCACAAATACATCAAAAACACATCTACACGTGGAACAACTCCTACAGAATACCTACTGAATGCTGGCAGAAGACCTCAGACCTCCCAAAATGGAGGAAACTCCCCATGTACCTGGGTAGGGCAAAAGTAAAAAAGAAAAAACAGAGACAAAAGAATAGGGATGGGACCTGCCCCACTGGGAGGGAGCTGTGAAGGAGGAAAGGTTTCCACACACTAGGAAGCCCCTTCACTGGGGGAGACGGGGTGGCAGGAGGGAAGCTTCGGAGCCACGGAGGAGAGCACAGCAACGGGGGTGCAGAGGGCAAAGCAGAGAGATTCCCGCACAGAGGGTCAGTAGCGACCAGCACTCACCAGCCCGAGAGGCTTGTCGGCTCACCTGCCGGGGTGGGCCGGGGCTGGGAGCTGAGGCTCGGGCTTCGGAGGTCAGATCCCAGGGAGAGGACTGGGGTTGGCTGCGTGACCACAGGCTGAAGGGGGCTAGTGTGCCACAGTTAGCCAGGAGGGTGTCCGGGAAAAAGTCTGGAACTGCCTAAGAGGCAACAGACCATTGTTTCGGGGTGCATGAGGAGAGGAGATTCAGAACACTGTCTAAATGAGCTCCAGAGACGGGCACGAGCTGCGGCTATCAGTGCAGACACCAGAGACAGGCATGGAATGCTAAGGCTGCTACTGCAGCCACCAAGAAGCCTGTGTGCAACCACAGGTCACATTGCACACCTCCCCTCCCAGGAGCCTCTGCAGCCTGCCACTGCCAGGGTCCCACGATCCAGGAACAACTTCCCTGGAAGAACACACGGCGCACCTCAGGCTGTTGCAACGTCATGCAGGCCTCTGCCGCTGCAGGCTCGCCCTGCATTCCATACCCCTCCCTCCTCCTGGCCTGAGTGAGCCAGAGCCCCCTAATCAGCTGCTCCTTTAACCCCGTCCTGTCTGGGTGAAGAACAGATGCTCTCAGGCGACCGACCTACACGCAGAGGCAGGGCCAAATCCAAAGCTGAACCCCAGGAGCTGTGCGAACAAAGAAGAGAAAGGGAATCTCTCCCAGCAGCCTCAGGAACAGTGGATTCAATCCCCACATTCAAATTTATGTGCCCTGGATCTTTGGAATACCTGAATAGACAACGAATCATCCCAAAATTGAGGCAGTGGACATTGGGAGCAACTGTAGACTTGGGGTTTGCTGTCTGTGACTGATAAGTTTCTGATTTTTATGTTTATCTTAGTATAGTTTTTAGTACTTGTTATCATTGGTGGATTTGTTTATTGGTTTGGTTGCTCTCATTCTTTTTATTACTTTAAAAATTTTCTTATTTTATAATATTTTTTATTTTGTATTTAAATTATTTTATTTTATTTTTTCTTTCTTTCTTTTTATTTCTCCCTTTTCTCCTGAGCCGTGTGGCTGACAGGGTCTTCATGCCCCAGACAGGTGTTAGGTCTGAACCTCTGAGGTGGGAGAGCTGAATTCAGGACATTAGACCAACAGAGACCTGCCGGCCCTATGTAATATCATTCGGTGAGAGCTTACCCAGATATCTCCGTCTCAACGCTAAAACCCAGCTCCACTCAATGACCAGCAAACTCCAGTGCTGGACACTCCATGCCAAACAACTAACAAGACAGGAATACAACCCCACCCATTAGCAGAAAGGCTACCTAAATTCATACTAAGTTCACAGACACCCCAAAACACACCACTGGACGCGGTCCTGCCCACCAGAAAGACAAGATCCAGCCTCATCCACCAAAACACAGGAATGGGTCCCCTGCACCATGAAGCCTACAAAACCCAGTGAACCAACCTTACCCATTGGGGGCAGACACCAAAATCAACAATAACTAAAAACCTGCAGCCTGCGAAAAGGAGACCCCAAACACAGTAAGTTAAGCAAAATGAGAAGACAGAGAAATACACAGCAGATGAAGAAGCACAGTAAAAACCCGGCAGACCAAACAAATGAAGAGGAAATAGGCAGTCTGCCTGAAAAAGAATTCAGAGTAATGACAGTAAAGATGATCCAAAGTCTTGGAAATAGAATGGGGAAAATACAAGACACGTTTAACAAGGACCTAGAAGAACGAAAGAGCAAACAAACAATGATGAACAACACAATAAATGAAATTAAAAATTCTCTGGAAGGAATCAATAGCAGAATAACTGAGGCAGAAGAACGGATCAGTGACCTGGAAGATAAAATGGTGGAAATAACTACTGCAGAGCAGAATAAAGAAAAAAGAATGAAAAGAATTGAGGATAGTCTCAGAGACCTCTGGGACAATATTAAATGCCCCAATATTTGAATTATAGGGATCCTAGAAGAAGAAGAGAAAAAGAAAGGGACTGAGAAAATATTTGAAGAGATTATAGTTGAAAACTTCCCTAATATGGGAAAAGAAATAGTCAATGAAGTCCAGGAAGTGCAGAGAGTCCCATACATGATAAATCCAAGGAGAAACATGCCAAGACACATATTAATCAAACTGTCAAAAATTAAATACAAAGAAAATATTAAAAGCAGCAAGGGAAAAGCAACAACTAACATACAAGGGAATCCCTATAAGGTTAACAGATGATCTTTCAGCAGAAAGTCTAAGCCAAAAGGGAGTGGCAGGACATATTTAAAGTGATGAAAGGGAAAAACCTACAACCAAAATTTCTCTACACAGCAAGGATCCCATTCAGATTCGACGGAGAAGTTAAAACCTTTACAGACAAGAAAAACGTAAGAGAATTCAGCACCACCAAACCAGCTCTACAACAAATGTTAAAGGAAATTCTCTAGGCAGGAAAAACAAGAGAAGGAAAAGACGTACAGTAACAAACCCAAAACAATTAAGAAAATGGGAATAGGAACATATCGATAATTACCTTAAATGTAAATGGATTAAATGCTCCAATCAAAAGACACAGACTGGCTGAATGGATACAGAAACAACCCATATATATGCTCTGTACAAGAGACCCACTTCAGATCCAGGGGCACAAACTGATTGAAAGTGAGGGGATGGAAAAACATATTCCATGCAAACGGAAATCAAAAGAAAGCTGGAGTAGCAATTCTCATATAAGACAAAACAGACTTTAAAATAATGACTATTAGAAGAGACAAAGAAGGACACTACATAATGATCAAGGGATCAATCGAAGAAGATATAACAATTGTAAATATTTATGCACCCGACATAGGAGCACCTCAATACTTAAGGAAAATGCTAACAGCCATAAAAGGGGAAATCGACAGTAACACAATCATAGTAGGGGACTTTAACACCCCACTTTCACCAATGGACAGATCCACCAAACTGAAAATAAATAAGGAAATACAAGCTTTATATGGCACATTAAACAAGAAGGACTTAATATTTATATGACATGCCATCCAAAAACAACAGAATACACTTTCTTCTCAAGTGCTTGTGGAATATTCTCCAGGATAGAGCATATCTTGGGTCACAAATCAAGCCTTGGTAAATTTAACAAAATTGAAATCTTATCAAGTATCTTTTCTGACCACAATGCTATGAGACTAGATACCAATTACAGGAAAAAACTGTAAAAAATACAGGGAGGCTAAACAATATGCTACTAAATAACCAAGAGGTCACTGAAGAAATCAAAGAGGAAATCCAAAAATACCTAGAAACAAATGACAATGGAGACACGACAACCCAAAACCTATGGGATGCAACAAAAGCAGTTCTAAGAGGGAAGTTTATAGCAATACAATCCTACCTCAAGAAACAGGAAAAATCTCAAATAAACAACCAAACCTTACACCAAAAGCAGTAGAGAAAGAAGAACAAAAAAGAACCAAAGTTAGCAAAAGGAAAGAAATCATTAAGATCAGATCAGAAATAAATGAAAAAGAAATGAAGGAAACGATAGCAAAGATCAATAAAAGTAAAAGCTGGTTGTTTGAGAAGATAAACAAAATTGATAAACCATTACCCAGACTCATCAAGAAAAAAGGGAGAAGACTCAAATCAACAGAACTAGAAGTGAAAAAGGAGAAGTTACAACTGACACTGCAGAAGTACAACAGATCACGAGAGATTACTGCAAGCAACTATATGCCAATAAAATGGACAAACTGGAAGAAATGGACAAATTCTTAGAAAAGCACAACATTCTGTGACTGAACCAGGAAGAAATGGAAAATATAAACGGACAAATCACAAGCACTGAAACTGAGATTGTGATTAAAAATCTTCCAACAAGCAAAAGCCCAGGATCAGATGGCTTCACAGGGGAATTCTATCAAACATTTAGAGAAGAGCTAACACCTATCCATCTCAAACGCTTCCAAAATAAGGCATAGGGAGGAACAGTCTCAAACACATTCTGTATGCAGAAAACTACCCTGATACCGGAACCAGATAAAGCTGTCACAAAAAAAGAAAACTACAGGCCAGTATCACTGATGAACATAGATGCAAAAATCCTCAACAAAATAGTAGCAAACGGAGTCCAACAGCACATTAAAAGGATTATACAACATGATCAAGTGGGGTTTATCCCAGGAATGCAAGGATTCTTCATTATACACAAATCAATCAATGTGTTAAACCAAATTAACAAACTGAAGGAGGAAAACCATATGATCATCTCAATAGATGCAGAAAAAGCTTTAGACAAAATTCAACACTCATTTATGATAAAAGCCCTCCAGAAAGTAGGCATAGAGGGAACTTACCTCAATGTAATAAGGACCATATCTGACAAACCCACAGCCAACATTGTTCTCAATGGGGAAAAACTGAAAGCATTTCCAATAAGAGAAGTAACAAGACAAGATTGCCCACTCTCTTAACTGTTATTCAACATCACTTTGGAAGTTTTACCCACAGCAATCAGAGACGAAATAAAATAAAAGGAATCCAAATTGGAAAAGAAGAGGTAAAACTGTCACTGTTTGCAGATGACATGATACTATACATTGGAGAATCCTAAAGATGCTACCAGAAAACTATTAGAGCTAATTAATGAATTTGGTAGAGTAGCAGGATACAAAATGAATGCACAGAAATCTCTTGCATTCCTATACACTAATGATGAAAAATCTGAAAGGGAAATTAAGGAAACACTTCCATTTACCATTGCAATAAAAAGAATACAGTACCTAGGAATAAACCTACCTAAGGAGACAAAAGACCTGTATGCAGAAAACTATAAGACACTGATGAAGGATATTAAAGATGATATGAAGAGATGGAGAGAAATACCATGTTCTTGGATTGGAAGAATCAATATTGTGAAAATGACTGTACTACCCAAAGCAATCTACAGATTCAGTGCAATCTTTTTCAAACTACCAATGGCGCTTTTCACAGAACTAGAACAAAAAATTTCACAATTTGTATGGAAACACAAAAGACCCCAAAGGGCCAAAGCAATCTTGAGAAAGTAAAACGGAGCTGGAGGAATCAGGCTCCCTGACTTCAGACTATACTACAAAGTTGCAGTAATCAAGACAGTATGGTAGTGGCACAAAAAGGGAAATATAGATCAATGAATCAGGATAGAAAGCCCAGAGATAATCCCACACACATATGGTCATGTTATCTTTGATAAAGGGGGCAAGAATATACAATGGAGAAAAGACAGCCTCTTCAATAAGTGGTGCTGTGAAAACTGGACAGCTACATGTGAAAGAATGGAATTAGAACACTCCCTAACACCATACACAAAAATAAACTCAAAATGGATTAAAGACCTAAGTGTAAGGCCAGACAGTATAATACTCTTAGAGGAAAACATAGGCAGAACACTCTATGACATAAATCACAGCAAGACCCTTTTTGACTCACCTCCTAGAGTAATGGAAATAAAAACAAAAATAAACAAATGGGACCTAATGAAACTTCAAAGCTTTTGCATAGCAAAGGAAACCACAATCAAGACAAAACGACAACCCTCAGAATGGGAGAAAATATTTGCAAATGAAGCAACTGACAAAGGATTAATCTCCAAAATTTACAAGCAGCTCATGCAGCTCAATAACAAAAAAGCAAACAACCCAATCCAAAAATGGATAGAAGACCTAAATAGACATTTCTCCAAGGAAGTTATACAGGTCGCCAACAAACACATGAAAGAATGCTCAACATAGCTAATGATTAGAGAAAAGCACATCAAAACTACAATGAGGTATCACCTCACACCAGTCAGAATGGCCATCATCAAAAAGTCTACAAACAATAAATCCTGGAGAGGGTGTGGAGAACAGGGAACCCTCTTACACTGTTGGTAGGAATATATATTGATAGAGCCACTGTGGAGAACAGTATAGAGGTTCCTTAAAAAACTAAAAGTAGAACTACCATGTGACCCAGCAATCCCAGTACTGGGCATATACCCTGAGAAAACCATAATTCAAAAATAGACATGTACCACAATGTTCATTGCAGCACTCTTTACAGTAGCCAGGACATGGAAGCAACCTAAGTGTCCATCGACAGATGAATGGATAAAGATGTGGCACATATATACAATGGAATATTACTCAGCCATAAAAGAAATGAAATTGAGTTATTTGAAGTGAGGTGGATGGACTTAGAGTCTGTCACACAGAGTGAAGTTAAGTCAGAAAGAGAAAAACAAATACCTCGTGCTAACACATATATACGGAATCTAAAAAAAAAAGAAAAAGAAGAAATGATTTTGATGAACCTAGGGGCAGGACAGGAGTAAAGACGCAGATGCAGAGAATGGGTTTGAGGACACAGGGAGGGGGAAGGGTAAGCTGGGACGAAGTGAGAGAGTGGCACTGACATATATACACTACCAAATGTCAGATAGCTAGTGGGAAGCAGCTGCATAGCACAAGGAGATCAGCTCAGTGCTTTGTGACCAACCAGAGAGATGGGATAGGGAGGGTGGGAGGGAGGCGCAAGAGGGAGGAGGTACGGGGATATATGTATATGTATAGCTGATTCACTCTGTTACAAAGCAGAAACTAACACACCATTGTAAAGCAATTATACTCCGATAAAGACGTTAAAAAAAAATAGATACTGCTAAGCAGTTTCCCATATTAATTGTTCCGATTTACACTTTCACCAGCAGTGTATGAGCATTCCCCTTGTTCTCCATGCTGACAAACACTTGGTATTGTGAGTCTTTTTAATTCTAGTCATTTTGGCTCTGTAGTAGTATTTCATTGTCGTTTTATTTGTATTTCTAAATTACTAATGAGGTTTCATCTTTTCATATATTAATTGGTCATGTGGATGTTGAGAATGATAAATTTTAACTTATTTATCTTTTAGTTATTGGAATAAATTTTACTGCATGTATTACTCAACTCTCCACTATGCTTTTGTCGATGCGAACATAGACATACGAAAACGTTGCCAATTCTTATTCTTCTACAGCCATCTTATAGGTCTGTGATTAAAAGATAGCAGAAGACACAGTGCCATTAACCTTAGGAAGTGGCCACACCACAGCCACAGTCTTCAATTACTGCTCGCCCAAACAGTCACTCCCCTTGTGATAAGTACTATAAAGAAAAAGAGATTTGCTGTTGAAGAAGATAGAGAGTAATGAGGTCAGGGGGATAGGGCTTTATTCTAGGAAAGGCTTCTTTAAGTAGGTATTATTTGACCAACAGATTTGAGTGTCGTCAGGGAATTAAGTGAGTGAAAATGGATTAATTTGGATTGTATTCTGAGCAATAGGATGAGTTTGGAGAATTATGATTAGGAGAGTAAAGTGATGAGACTTAACAGTTTTTGAAAGATGATTCAGGTTGGTGGGTGAAGAAAGACCTCAGGAGATGAAAGTGGAAACAAAGAGACCACTTAGGAAGGAAAGACAGGTAGGTGATGATGGTGCCTTGAGATGGGTTGTAATAGTGCAGGCAGTGAAGAGGGGCCAAGTTCTAGGTACATGATGCAGTTCGACTCTGAGTACTTGCTGAGGGATAGGTTGTATGGTTGGGGGAATGGGAGTTGCCAAGGATGCATTTTGTGTTTAAAGCCTGACTGGGACTTTTTATTGACATTTGGAAAGCTGAGGGAAGAGAAAATCGGGAGTGGGAGGGTAGGCTAAAGAGTTTTCTTTTGAAAAGGTTAGGCTTGAGATGTCCATTTGACATCAGACTAAAGAGTTCTGTTTTGAAAATGTTAGGCTTGGAAAATCTATTAGACATCAAAGTGGAAATGTTGATTAGGCAATTATATGTATGAGTATAGAGCATTGGTGAGAGGTCAGGGCTAAGATGTGAATATGGGAATCTTTTAAAATTTAATTAACGTCGTGGAGTTTGATAAAAAAGACTTATGAGTGAGTCAACATAGAAAAGAGGGGAAGGGAGGAGACTGCAGGTTGAATGCTGGGACACTCCAATATTTACACGTTTGGAGGAGGAAACTATGGCAAAGGAAACTAAAATACAGTGGCTCATCAAATTGGAAGAAAACAAGGAGTGTTTTCCTGGAAACAAAGCGAAGAACATATTTGAAAAGGAGGGGAGCAAGCAGTTGTGCCAAATGTTGATGAAAGGTCAAGTAAAATGAGACTGAAAGTTGAACATCATGTTTGGCAATATGGAGCTCCTTGGTGACATCCACAAGAGTGGTTTCAGTGTAGCGGTGATGATCAAATCTGTCTTGGAGTGGGTTGTGGAGACAATGTGAGGAAGCATAGACGAACATAGACAATTCTTTCATGAAGTTTTGATATAAAAAGAGGCAGAGGGCTTCCCTGGTGGCGCAGTGGTTGAGAGTCCGCCTGCCGGTGCAGGGGACATGGGTTCGTGACTGGGTCCGGGAAGATCCCACATGCTGCGGAGTGGCTGGGCCCGTGAGCCATGGCCGCTGAGCCTGCGCGTCCGGAGCCTGTGCTCCGCAACGGGAGAGGCCACAACATTGAGAGGCCCGTGTACCGCAAAAAAAAAAAAAACAAAATAAGGCAGAGATATAAACTAATAGCTGGAAGGGTTCATGGGGTCTATGTACTTATTTAAATGGAAGAAATAAGAAAACATTTGTGTGCTGATGAAAATTATTCAGTGGAGAAGCTGATAATTCCAGAAAAGATAATGAAGGGAAACAAGATATAGATTTTTTTTTTTACATCTTTATTGGAGTATAATTGCTTTACAATGGTGTGTCAGTTTCTGATTTATAACAAAGTGAATTATTTATACATGTACATATGTTCCCATATCTCCTCCCTCTTGCGTCTCCCTCCCTCCCACCCTTCCTATCCCACCCCTCTAGGTGGTCAAAAAGCACCGTGCTGATCTCCCTGTGCTATGCGGCTGCTTCCCACTAGCTATCAATTTTACGTTTGGTAGTGTATATATGTGCATGCCACTCTCTCACTTGGTCACAGCTTACCCTTCCCCCTCCCCATATCCTCAAGTCCATTCTCTAGTAGGTCTGTGTCTTTATTCCCATCTTACCCTAGGTTCTTCTTTTTCCTTAGCTTCCATATATATGTGTTAGCATACGGTATTTGTCTTTCTCTTTCTGACTTACTTCACTCTGTATGACAGACTCTAGGTCCATCCACCTCACTACAAATAACTCAATTTTGTTTCTTTTTATGGCTGAGTAATATTCCATTGTATATATGTGCCACATCTTCTTTATCCAGTCATCCGATTATGGACACTTAAGTTGTTTCCATCTCCTGGCTATTGTAAATAGAGCTGCAATGAATATTTTGGTAATGACTCTTTTTGAATTATGGTTTTCTCTGGGTATATACCCAGTAGTGGGATTGCTGGGTCATATGGTAGATCTATTTGCAGTTTTTAAGGAACCTCCATACTGTTCTCCATAGTGGCTGTACCAATTCACATTCCCACCAGCAGTGCACGAGTGTTCCCTTTTCTCCACACCCTCTCCAGCATTTACTGTTTCTAGACTTTTTGATGATGGCCATTCTGACCAGTGTGAGACGATATCTCATTGTAGTTTTGATTTGCATTTCTCTAATGATTAATGATGTTGAGCATTCTTTCATGTGTTTGTTGGCAATCTATATATCTTCTTTGGAGAAATGTCTATTTAGGTCTTCTGCCCATTTTTGGATTGGGTTGTTTGTTTTTTTTGTTATTGAGCTGCATGAGCTGCTTGTAAATTTTGGAGATTAATCCTTTGTCAGTTGCTTCATTTGCAAATTTTTTCTCCCATTCTAAGGGTTGTTTTTTGGTCTTGTTTATGGTTTCCTTTGCAGTGCAAAAGCTTTTAAGTTTCATTAAGTTCCACTTGTTTATTTTTGTTTTTATTTCCGTTTCTCTAGGAGGTGGGTCAAAAAGGATCTTGCTGTGATTTATGTCATAGAGTGTTCTGCCTATGTTTTCCTCTAAGAGTTTGATAGTTTCTGGCCTTACGTTTAGGTCTTTAATCCATTTTGAGCTTATTTTTGTGTATGGTGTTAGGGAGTGTTCTAATCTCATAGTTTTACATGTACCTGTCCAGTTTTCCCAGCACCACTTATTGAAGACGCTGTCCTTTCCCCACTGTACATTCCTGCATTCTTTATCAAAGATAAGGTGACCATATGTGCGTGGGTTTATCTCTGAGCTTTCTGTCGTGTTCCATTGATCTATCTTTCTGTTTTTGTGCCAGTACCGTACCGTCTTGATTACTGTAGCTTTGTAGTATAGCCTGAAGTCAGGGAGCCTGATTCCTCCACCTCCATTTTTCTTTTCGAGATTGCTTTGGCTATTCGGGGTCTTTTGTTTTTCCATACAAATTGTGAAATATTTTGTTCTAGTTCTCTGAAAAATGCCAGAGGTAGTTTGATAGGGATTGCATCGAATCTGTAGATTGCTTTGGGTATTAGAGTCATTTTCACAATGTTGATCCTTCCAATCCAAGAACATGGTATATCTCTCCATCTGTTTGTATCCTCTTTAATTTCTTTCATCAGTGGCTTATAATTTTCTGTCTACAGGTCTTTCATCTCCTTAGGTAGGTTTATTCCTAGATATTTTATTCTTTTTGTTGCAGTGGTAAATGGGAATGTTTTCTTGATTTCACTTTCAGATTTTTCATCATTAGTGTATAGGAATGCCAGAGATTTCTGTGCATTAATTTTGTATCCTGCTACTTTACCGAATTCATTGATTAGCTCTAGTAGTTTTCTGGTAGCATCTTTAGGATTCTCCAATGTATAGTATCATGTCATCTGCAAACAGTGACAGCATTACTTCTTCTTTTCCAATTTGGATTCCTTTTATTTCCTTTTCTTCTCTGATTGCTGTGGCTAAAACTTCCAAAACTATGTTGAATAAGAGTGGTGAGAGTGGGCAACTTTGTCTTATTCCTGATCGTAGTGGAAATGCTTTCAGTTTTTCAGCATTGCGGACGATGTTGGCTGTGGCGTTGTCATATATGGTCTTTATTATGTTGAGGAAAGTTCCCTCTATGCCTACTTTCTGCAGGGTTTTATCATAAATGGGAGTTGAATTTTGTCGAAAGCTTTTTCTGCATCTATTGAGGTGATCATATGGTTTTTCTCCTTCAGTTTGTTAATATGGTGTATCACGTTGATTGATTTGCATATATTGAAGAATCCTTGCATTCCTGGACTAAACCCCACTTAATCATAGTGTATGATCCTTTTAATGTGCTGTTGGATTCTGTTTGCTAGTATTTTGTTGAGGATTTTTGCATCTGTGTTCATCAGTGATATTGGCCTGTAGCTTTCTTTCTTTGTGACCTCCTTGTCTGGTTTTGGTATCAGGGTGATGGTGGCCTCGTAGAATGAGTTTGGGAGTGATCCTCCCTCTGCTATATTTTGGAAGAGTTTGAGAAGGATAGGTGTTAGGTCTTCTCTAAATATGTGATAGAATTCGCCTGTGAAGCCATCTGGTCCCGGGCTTTTGTTTTTTGGAAGATTTTTAATCACAGTTTCAATTTCAGTGCTTGTGATTGGTCTGTTCATATTTTCTATTTCTTCCTGATTCAGTCTTGGCAAGTTGTGCATTTCTAAGAATTTGTCCATTTCTTCCAGGTTGTCCATTTTATTGGCATAGAGTGGCTTGTAGTAATCTCTCATGATCTTTTGTATTTCTGCAGTGTCAGTTGTTACTTCTCCTATTTCATTTTTAATTCTATTGATTTGAGTCTTCTCCCTTTTTTTCTTGATGAGTCTGGCTAATGGTTTATCAATTTTGTTTATCTTCTCAATGAACCAGCCTTCAGTTTTATTGATCTTTGCTATTGTTTCCTTCATTTCTTTTTCATTTATTTCTGATCTGATCTTTATCATTTATTTTCTTCTGCTAACTTTGGGGTTATTTTGTTCTTTTCTCTCTAATCGCTTTAGGTGCAAGGTAAGGTTGTTTATTCGAGATGTTTCCTCTTTCTTAAGGTAGGATTGTATTGCTATAAAATCCCTCTTAGAAATGCTTTTGCTGTATCCCATAGGTTTTGGGTCGTCGTGTCTCCATTGTCATTTGTTTCTAGGTATTTTTTGATTTCCTCTTTGATTTTTTCAGTGATCACTTCGTTTTTAAGTAGTGTATTGTTTAGCCTCCATGTGTTTGTATTTTTTACAGATCTTTTCCTGTAATTGATATCTAGTCTCATAGTGTTGTGGTCAGAAAAGATACTTGACACAATTTCATTTTTTTAAAATTTACCAAGGCTTGATTTGTGACCCAAGATATGATCTGTTCTGAAGAATGTTCCATGAGCACTTGAGAAAAATGTGTAATCTGTTGTTTTTGGATGGAATGTCCTATAAATATCAATTAAGTCCATCTTGTTTAATGTATCATTTAAAGCTTGTGTTTCCTTATTTATTTTCATTTTGGATGACCTGTCCATTGGTGAAAGTGGGCTGTTCAAGTCCCCTACTATGAATGTGTTACTGTCGATTTCCCCTTTTATGGCTCTTAGTATTTGCCTTATGTATTGAGGTGCAACTATGTTGGGTGCATAAATATTTACAATTGTTATATGTTCTTCTTGGATCAATCCCTTGATCATTATGTAGTGTCCTTCTTTGTCTCTTCTAATAGTCTTTATTTTAAAGTCTGTTTTGTCTTATATGAGAATTGCTACTCCAGCTATCTTTTGGTTTCCATTTGCATGAAATATCTTTTTCCATCCCCTTACTTTCAGTCTGTATGTGTCTCTAGGTCTGAAGTGGGTCTCTTGTAGACAGCATATATATGGGTCTTATTTTTGTATCCATTCAGCCAGTCTGTGTCTTTTGGTGGGAGCATTTAATCCATTTACATTTAAGGTAATTATCGATATGTATGTTCCTATTCCCATTTTCTTAATTGTTTTGGGTTTGTTATTGTAGGTCTTTTCCTTCTCTTGTGTTTCTTGCCTAGAGCAGTTCCTTTAGCATTTGTTGTAAAGCTGGTTTGGTGGTGCTGAACTCTCTCAGCTTTTGCTTGTCTGTAAAAGTTTTAATTTCTCCATCAAATCTGAATGAGATCCTTGCTGGGTAGGGTAATCTTGGTTGTAGGTTTTTCTCCTTCATTACTTTAAATATGTCCTGCCTGTCCCTTGTGGCTTGCAGAGTTTCTGCTCAGAGATCAGCTGTTAACCTTATGGGTATTCCCTTGTGTGTTATTTGTTGTTTTTCCCTTACTGCTTTTGATGTGTTTTCTTTGTATTTAATTTTTGACAGTTTGATTGATATGTGCCTTGGCGTGTTTCTCCTTGGATTTATCCTGTATGGGACTCTGTGTGCTTCCTGGACTTGATTAACTATTTCCTTTCTCATATTTCAACTATAATCTCTTCAAATATTTTCTCAGTCCCTTTCTTTTTCTCTTCTTCTTGAACTGCTATAATTCGAGTGTTGGTGCATTTAATGTTGTCCCAGAGGTCTCTGAGACTGTCCTCAGTTCTTTTCATTCTTTTCTCTTTATTTTGTTCTGCAGTAGTTATTTCCACTATTTTGTCTTCCAGGTCACTTATCCGTTCTTCAGCCTCAGTTATTCTGCTATTGATCCTATCTAGAGTATTATTATTAATTTTTTTAGGGGGTACATGGGTCTCTCACTGTTGTGGCCTCTCCCGTTGCGGAGCACAGGCTCCGGATGCGCAAGCTCAGCAGCCGTGGCTCACGGGCCCAGCCGCTCCGTGGCATGTGGGATCTTCCCGGACTGGGGCACAAACCCATGTCCCCTGCATCGGTAGGCAGACTGTCAACCCCTGTGCCACCAAGGAAGCCCATCATCTAGGGTATTTTAAATTTTATTTATTGTGTTGTTCATTGTTGTTTGTTTCATCTTTCGTTCTTCTAGGTCCTTGTTAAATGTTTCTTGCATTTTGTCTATTCTATTTCCAAGATTTTGGATCATCTTTACTATCATTATTCTGAATTCTTTTTCAGGTAGACTGCCTATTTCCTCTTCATTTATTAGGTCTGGTGGGTTTTTATCTTGCTCCTTCATCTGCTGTGTGTTTTTCTGTCTTCTCATTTTGCTTATCTTACTGTGTTTGGGGTCTCCTTTTTGCAGGCTGCAGGTTCATAGTTCCCGTTGTTTTTGGTGTCTGTGCCCAGTGGCTAAAGTTGGTTCAGTGGGTTGTGTATGCTTCCTGGTGGAGGGGAGTAGTGCCTGTGTTCTGGTGCATGAGGCTGGATCTTGTCTTTTTGGTTGGCCGGTCCACGTCTGGTGGTGTGTTTTGGGGTGTCTGTGGCCTTATTATGATTTTAGTCAGCCTCTCTGCTAATGGGTGGGGTTGTGTTCCTGTCTTCCTAGTTGTTTGGCACAGGGTGTCTAGCACTGTAGCTTTCTGGTCATTGAGTGAACCTGGGTGTTGGTGTTGAGATGGAGATCTCTGGGAGTTTTTCGCCATTTGATATTATGTGGAGCTGGGAGGTCTCTTGTGGACCAGTGTCCTGAAGTTGGCTCTCCCACCTCAGAGGCACAGCATTGACTCCTGGCTGCAGCACCAAGAGCCTTTCATCCACATGGCTCAGAATAAAAGGTAGAAAAAGTAGAAAGAGAGAAAGAAAGAGGGTAAAATAAAATTAATTAAGATAAAATAAAGTTATTAAAATAAAAAATAATTATTAAGAAAAAAAATTTTTTTAATTAAAAAAAAAGGATGGATAAAACCCTAGGACCAATGGTGAAAGCAAAGCTATACAGACAAAATCTCACACAGAAGCATACACATACACACTCCGAAAAAGAGGAAAAGGGGAAAAAAATCATCAATCTTGCTCTCAAAGTCCACCTCCTCAATTTGGGATGATTCATTGTCTATTCATGTATTTCACAGATGCAGGGTACATCAAGTTGATTGTGGAGATTTAATCCGCTGCTCCTGAGGCTGCTGGGAGAGATTTCCTTTCTCTTCTTTGTTCGCACAGCTCCTGGGGCTCAGCTTTGGATTTGGCCACGCCTCTGCGTGTAGGTCGCTGGAGGGCGTCTGTTCTTCACTCAGAAAGGACGGGGTTAAAGGAGCAGCTGACTCGGGGGCTGTGGCTCACTCAGGCCGGGGGTGGGGGGGGAGGGGTGTGGATGCGGGGTGAGCCTGCGGCGGTAAAGGCCGGCAGGACATTGCACCAGCCTGAGGCGCGCCGTGCGTTCTCCCGGGGAAGTTGTCCCTGGATCCTGGGACCCTGGCAGTGGCGGGCTGCACAGGCTTCCCGGAAGCGGGGTATGGATAGTGACCTGTGCTCGCACACAGGCTTCTTGGTGGCGGCAACAGTAGCCTTAGCATCTCATGCCCCTCTCTGGGGTCCGCACTGTTAGCTGTGGCTCGCACATGTCTCTGGAGCTCCTTTAAGCAGCGCTCGTAATCCCCTCTCCTCGTGCACCAGGAAACAAAGAGGGAAGAAAATGTCTCTTGCCTCTTAGGCAGGTCCAGACTTTTCCCCGGACTCCCTCCTGGCTAGCCGTGGTGCACTAACCCCCTGCAGGCTGTGTTCACGCCGCCAACCCCAGTCCTTTCCCAGCGCTCCGGCTCTGATGGAAGCCTGAGCCTCAGCTCCCAGCACCGCCCTCCCCGGCGGGTGAGCAGACAAGCCTCTTGGGCTGGTGAGTGCCGGTCGGCACCGATTCTTTGTGCGGGAATCTCTCCGCTTTGCCCTCCGCACCCCTGTTGCTGTGCTCTGCTCAGCGGCCCCTAAGTTTCCCCCCGTCCGCCACCTGCAGTCTCTGCCCGCGAAGGGGCTTCCTAGTGTGTGGAAACC
Source organism: Monodon monoceros (assembly GCF_005190385.1). Taxonomy (NCBI): domain Eukaryota; kingdom Metazoa; phylum Chordata; class Mammalia; order Artiodactyla; family Monodontidae; genus Monodon; species Monodon monoceros. The sequence goes on from NW_021703768.1 coordinate 96,153,415, forward strand.
TTTCCTCCTTCTCAGCTCCCTCCCACTGGTGCAGGTCCCGTCCCTATTCTTTGGTCTCTGTTTTTCCGTTGTTCTTTTGCTCTACCCAGGTATGTGGGGAGTTTCTTGCCTTTTGGGAGGTCTGAGGTCTTCTGCCAGCGTTCAGTAGGTGTTCTATAGGAGTTGTTCCTCGTGTAGATGTATTTCTGATGTACCTGTGGGGTGGAAGGTGATCTCCGCGTCTTACTCTTCCGCCATCTTCCCCCTCCGAGATATAGATTTTTAAGAGAAACAGAATTAACGCAGTTTGCTCAACTACAGTGGATACTAGCCAAAAGGAAATGATACATAAAACTTTGACTGTTTGAAACTAGGAAAGTACTTTTTCATGCCCGTCTGAAACATTATTTCTCAAAACATAAATCATGGATCTTGTGCTTTCTTAATGGCCCTGTTTGTACATATATATAAATGTATAAAACATTTAGACATTCATGATCCAGAGATTCTGTCCCTGGTGTAAACATTTACTCACATTGTCCATAGCTTATTTTCTCAATAGTTATCCGTAAAACCAAAGATTTTCTAAGTAGCAGGATCACTATAAAGAACATTCCATCAAACAAACTAGTGAAAGAAAGGGGTTTCAAATAGCATTTCAGTATTACCTCAACTTCTTCACAAAGTAATTGTGTCACTGGCTAACTATCTCAGCAGTTTAAACAATTGTGAACGTTTACTAAAATTCCTTCCTAGTTGCTTTTTTCAGAGACATGCTAGAAGGAATTTGTGTGTGTGTGTCCTCTTTTTCTTCCTCTTTACTTCTGGAGTGTTTTATGTTTGTGCATAGAATAGAAGGAGATGTGTCTTCTGAGATTTTTAAATGCTTTCATCAACATATTTCCTACATTTTCTGGGATCTGTTGACAAGATAGGAAAGGAAAAGTGTAAGCAGTGGAGCTATTTCTTATTCTATAAATGAAGACTATAAGTTTATTTTTTTACAAATATGAAGAGGAAAAAGTATACAAAACAAAATGGCTTTTTTCAGCAGTGAATACAGCATATATGTTAGACATTCTTTTCAAGTAGCAAACAGTGAACATCAGCTATCTACACACTTTGGATTTTTTAAGATAATAGTTTTGCTGAATGTTTGTGTTTCTTGCAATTTTCCATTTATGATTAACCTTATTCCTTATGTGCTTGGTGTAATGAATGTAGGTGTTATACTTTACATTTTTAAACACTCATTTGTACTGTGCAGTACTTTCTAGGTTTCAAAGCCTTTTAATCCATTGTCTAATTGGAACTTGTCTGTGACACATGCATGGCAACTGCTGCTTTACAAACTAAGAAACTGAGGCTTAGGTGGAGGAAGTGACAGCCAGCAGGCAGCCTGGGTCTGAAACTCGAGTGCTTTGCTGTCAACCTTATGGGTTTTCCATCATGCCTCACTGCTTCTCTAGGCACCTCTACTTCCTCTAAGCTCATCACACTTTCTGATAGTCAGACTTGATGTTCCCCTTTGCTAGGCTGGCTTTAGCAGGATGGTCTTAAAATGTGATTTCTTTGTAAACTTTGGAGAATTGAAAATTCAACTTTCTTTAAATTTACTATCAATATCCTTTTCCATAATTTAAAAATATGTATGGGTGATGGATGTAAACTGGATTTATTGTGGTGATCATTTTTCAATGTATACAAATATCAAATCATTATATTGTACACTTGCAACTAATATAATGGTATATGTCAGTTATCTCTCTCTCTGTCTATATATATAGAGAGAGACAATGACATTTAGTATGAGCCAGACATTGTCTGAGTTTCTGGATACAACATGGAGAAAAAGACTGGATCCTGGCTCTCATGGAAGCTGCAGTCCAGTTGCAGGGCTTTTTCCAGTGTAGAGTGAATTACCAAATTCTTGGGTCAGTTGAAGAGAGATTTTTGCCAGCGCCTTATTTGGGAAAGTCATTTGCATTATATGCTCGAGGTTGTTGTGTTGACTTTGTCAGTGGTTCAGGTGAAGTCTTTTCATCAATTTTCTAAAATAGTATACAGTTGCAATAATTGGAACATGACATCATTGATCATCTTCATAATTGATTTAGGTTGCTTATTATAAAAGGTATGGATGGTATTGCTCTTGAAAAGCTTGAAGATCAGTTGTTGAAGGGCTTAAAAGAAACCATGTGAAAACCATTTCTTTTTGTTTTTAAGATGTTGGGGGTAGGAGTCTATTAATTAATTTATTTTTGCTGTGTTGAAAAATGCTTCATAAATCATGGAGAGAAAAGCTTGTTGTGTTTGGAGGTCTTGAGCAAAAGTTTAGTGTGATTTCTGTTTGTCAAGATCTTGTTCAAGGTAAACTGGGCCAAAAACAAGTACAAATTTGAAGGATTTAAATGACATGATTAACCAGCTTTGTTATATTTCTCTATTTAAACTCAATAAAGAGGGAATATATATACATTTTCCCCTTATGCTTATAAAGCATGTACAACATTTTATGCTTGGCCTGCAAAAAGCTTTAACATTTTCTTCCCAAACTAGAAGACTCTCACCAAAAAAACCAAAATATTAGATTTCATTGGTCCAGCAAAACAATAAAAACCCACTTAGAATTTGGAAAAAAATTTTTTCTAGTTTTTCTGACCTTCAAGATGGTGGAAGATTAAGATGTGGAGGTCACCTTGCTCCCCACAAATACATCAAAAATACATCTAGGCGCAGTGGTTGGGAGTCTGCCTGCCGATGCAGGGGACGCAGGTTCGTGCCCCGGTCCGGGAGGATCCCACGTGCCGCGGAGCGGCTGGGCCCGTGAGCCATGGCCGCTGAGCCTGCCCGGAGCCTGTGCTCTGCAACAGGAGAGGCCACAGCAGTGAGAGGCCCCCGAACCCAAAAAAAAAAAAAAAAAAAAAAAATCTACATGTGGAACAACTCCTACAGAACACCTACTGAACGCTGGCAGAAGACCTCAGGCTTCCCCAAAGGCAAGAAACTCCCCACGTACCTGGGTAGGGCAAAAGAAAAAAGAATAAACAGAGACAAAAGAATAGGGATGGGACCAGCTGTGAAGTAGGAAAAGTTTCCACACACTGGGAAGCCCCTTCACTGGTGGAGAAAGGGGTTGGCGGGGGGGAAGCTTCGGAGCCACAGAGGAGAGCGCAGCAACAGGGGTGCAGAGTGCAAAGCAGAAAGATTCCCACACAGAGGATCAGTGCCGACCAGCACTCACCAGCCTGAGAGGCTTGTCTGCTCACCCGCCGGGGCAGGTGGGGGCTGGGAGCTGAGGCTCTGGCTTCTTCGGAGGTCAGATCCCAGGGAGAGGACTGGGGTTGGCCACGTAAACACAGCCTGAAGGGGGCTAGTGCGCCACAGCTAGTCGGGAGGGAGTCTAGGAGAAAGTCTGGACCTGCCTAAGAGGCAAGAGACCATTGTTTCAGGGTGCGTGAGGATAAGGGATTCAGAGCACTGCCTAGATGAGCTCCAGAGACAGGCATGAGCCGCAGCTATCAGCGTGGACCCCAGAGACGGGCATGAAACACTAAGCCTGTGTGCAAGCACAGGTCACTACCCACACCTTCCCTCCCGGGAGCCTGTGCAGCCCGCCACTGCCAGGGTCCTGTGATCCAGGGACAACTTCCCTGGGAGAACACACAGCACGCCTCAGGCTGTTGCAATGTCATGCTGGCCTCTGCCACCGCAGGCGCGCCCCACATTCCATACCCCTCCCTCCCCCCAGCCTGAGTGAGCTAGAGACCCCTCATTAGCTGCTACTTTAACCCTGTCCTGTCTGAGCGATGAACAGATGCCCTCAGGTGACCTACACGCAGAGGCGGGGTCAAATCCAAAGCTAAACCCCAGGAGCTGTGCGAACGAAGAAGAGAAAGCAAAATCTCTCCCAGCAGCCTCAGGAGCAGCGGATTAAATCTCCACAGTCAACTTGATGTACCCTGCACCTGTGGAATACCTGCACAGACAACAAATCATCCCAAAATTGAGGTGGGGGACTTTGGGAGCAACAATATATATATATATTTTTTACTTTTTCTCTTTTTGTGAGTGTGTATGTGTATGCTTCTTTGTGTGATTTTGTCTGTATAGCTTTGCTTTTACCATTTGTCCTAGGGTTCTGTCTGTCCGTTTTTTTTTTGTTTTTTTTAAGTATACTTTTTAGTGCTTGTTATCATTGGTAGATTTGTTTTTTGGTTTGGTTGCTCTCTTCTTTCTTTTTTTCATTTTTTATTAATTTTTAATAATTTTTGATTTTAATAACTTTATTTTATTTCATTTTCTTTCTTTCTTTCTTTCTTTCTTTCTTTCTTTGTCTTTCTTTCT
>NW_021703768.1:96157750-96198998 GCF_005190385.1 Monodon monoceros
TTTCTTTCTTTCTTTCTTTCTTTCTTTCTTTCTTTCTTTCTTTCTTTCTTTCTTTCTTTCTTTCTTTCCTTTCTTTCTTTCTTTCTTTCTTTCTTTCTTTCTTTCTTTCTTTCTTTCTTTCTTCTTTTTTTCTTTCCTCACTTTTCTTCTGAGCCGTGTGGCTGACAGAGTCTTGGTGCTCTGGCCGGGTGTCAGGCCTGTGCCTCTGAGGTGGGAGAGCCAAATTCAGGACATTGGTCCCCCAGAGACATCCCAGCTCCACATAATATCAAACGGCAAAAGCTCTCCCAGAGATCTCCATCTCAACACTAAGACCCAGCTCCACTCAACGAACAGCAAGCTACGGTGCTAGACACCCTATGCCAAACAACTAGGAAGACAGGAACACAACCCCACCCATTAGCAGTGAGGCTGCCTAAAATCATAATAAGGTCACAGACACCCGAAAACACACCACTGGACATGGTCCGGCCCACCAGAAAGACAAAATACAGCCTCATCCACCAGAACACAGGCACTAGTCTCTTCCACCAGGAAGCCTATACAACCCAATGAACCAACCTTAGCCACTGGGAGCAGACACCAAAAACAATGGGAACTATGAACCTGCATCCTGTGAAAAGGAGACCTGAAACACAGTAAGTTAGCAAAATGAGAAGACAGAGAAACACACAGCAGATGAATGAGTAGAGTAAAAACCCATGAGACCAAACAAAGGAAGAGGAAATAGGTAGTCTACCTGAAAAAGAATTCAGAGTAATGATAGTAAAGATGAACCAATATCTTGAAAATAGAATAAATACAAGAAACATTTAAAAAGGAACTAGAAAAACTAAAGAGCAAACGAACAATGATGAACAACACAATAAATGAAATTAAAAATTCTCTAGAAGGAATCAACAGCAGAATAACTGAGGCAGAAGAACGGATAAGTGACCTGGAAGATAAAATAGTGGAAATAAATACTGCAGAGCAGAATAAAGAAAAAAGAATGAAAAGAATTGAGGACAGTCTCAGAGACCTCTGGGACAATATTAAATGCACCAACATTCGAATTACAGGGGTTCAAGAAGAAGAAGAGAAAAAGAAAGGGACTGAGAAAATATTTGAAGAAATTATAGCTGAAAACTTCCCTAATATGGGAAAGGAAATAGTTAATCATTCCAGGAAACACAGAGAGTCCCATACAGGATAAATCCAAGGAGAAACACAGCAAGACACATATTAATCAAACTATCATAAATTAAACACAAAGAAAAAATGTAAAAGCAGCAAGGGAAAAACAACAAATAATATACGAGGGAATCCCCATAAGGTTAACAGCTGACCTTTCAACAGAAACTCTGCAAGCCAGAAAGGAGTGACAGGACATATTTAAAGTGATGAAAGGGAAAAACCTACAACCAAGATTACCCAGCAAGGATCTCATTCGGGAAGCAGCCGAATAGCACAGGGAGATCAGCTCAGTGCTTTGTGACCACCTAGAGGGGTGGGATAGGGAGGGTGGGAGGGAGACGCAAGAGGGAGGAGATATGGGGATATATGTATATGTATAGCTGATTCACTTTGTTATAAAGCAGAAACTAACACGCCATTGTAAAGCAATAATACTGCAAGAAAGATGTAAAAAAAAATTTTTTTTCTAAATGGCTCTTGATTCAAGAGGAAATAAAACACTGAAATTATAAATGCTTTAGCAGTTAATGCAAATGAGCCCTTGTCATTGAGAAATCTCCATGATGTGAATAGAGCTGCACTCAGAGCAAAATTCATGACTTTAAACTTTTAAATTATTTTAGTACAAATGAATCAAGCCCTTCACTTAGGAAACTAGTAAAAGAATAACAAAATAAACCACAAGTGAAAGGAAGAGAGCAAGAATTGAACAAACATAAGGCAGGAATTCCTATATTTTACAAATTTTTTTTTATTGACGTATAGTTGATTTACAATGTTGTTTTAATTTCTGTGGTACAGCAAAGCGACATAATTATACGTATATACACATTCTTCTTTATATTCTTTTCCATTATGGTTTATCCCAGGACATTGTATATAGTTCCCTGTGCTATATAGTAGGACCTTGTTGTTTATCCATCCTAAATGTAATAGTTTGCATCTACTAACCCCAAACTCCTACGCCATTCCTCCCCCCACATCCCCCTTGGCAATGACAAGTCTGTTCTGCGAGTCTGTTTCTGCTTTGTAGATAGGTTCTTTTGTGTCTTATTTTAGATTCCACATACAAGTACAACCCTTTTTAACAATTAACTTTCTCATGTACTGGTGGCCTTCTGAACATTCTAGAATTTCATATTCAATTTAGAATTGCTCTCTTAAGTCTTAGACATTATATACTGTTAGGTGACTTGGAGAGCAAGTTTCTGTGTTTTGTTTTTTAACATTTTTATTAGAGTATAATTGCTTTACAATGGTGTGTTAGTTTCTGCTGTATAACGAAGTGAATCAGCTATACATATACATGTATCCCCATATCTCCTCCCTCTTGCGTCTCTCTCCCACCCTCCCTATCCCACCCCTCTAGGTGGTCACAAAGCACCGAGCTGATCTCCCTGTGCTATCTGGCTGCTTCCCACTAGCTATCTATTTTACGTTTGGTAGTGTGTATATGTCCATGCCACTCTCTCACTTTGTCCCAGCTTACCCTTCCCCCTCCCCGTGTCCTCAAGTCCATTCTCTATGTCTGTGTCTTTATTCCTGTCCTGCCCCTGGGTTCTTCAGAACCATTTTTTTTTTTATTCCATAGATATGTGTTAGCATATGGTATTTGTTTTTCTCTTTCTGACTTATTTCACTCTGTATGACAGCCTCTAGGTCCATCCACCTCACTACAAATAACTCAAGAAATTGATATGTTTTAAAAAACCTACCCCCAAAACCTCCCAAAGCACTGGACTTAGTCAGTAAAACCAAAACAAAATTTTTTTAAACGAAGATGCTTAATGGGTAGACTTGCCAGATAAAATAAAGTATATATACAGTACATATAATAAGTTTATACAAAAATTATTGTTCATTGTCTGAAATTCAGGTTTAACTGTGTGTCCTGTATTGTCATTTGCTGATTCTGGCAATGCTCTTAGTGGAAGAGAATAATTATTTTAGTTTGAGAATCTAGATGAATTAGCTCACTTTGTAACAAAATTAAAATTAAACAGATTGCTTCAAGAGAGGATGATAAAGACAAAAGCTAACCAAAGAACTAAATACCGAAGAAATGAGGGTTTAAGTATCTATCATCAAAAAGGCACCAGGAATTCTGCTTTCATCCTTGAAGGAGTAACAATAATCAGATTAAACTTTCTGCCATAAAACTGGAAAAAGTATATGGAACAACTACTTTTAGATACTGGACAACAGGCAGTGCACAGCATGGTCTGTGAGAGAAGGGAACAGATGAGGTAAGCCCTAAGATCTTCTTGGCTTAATGCTTGGAGGCAATTTTCAGACACAGGTGCAGGGAGAAGAAACGCCTACAAATCCTTGTTGAGCTGTGGAGATGGAGTTTGGAGTTTGGGAAGGCAGAAGCAACCAGAAATTGTAATGCAGAGTTCCAGAAATGAAGCCCTGCAGAGAAGCAAAGGCCCCCAAACCTATATGGGGTTCCTTTAAGGCTTTGCTGAGCATGCATGACCTGAAACTCCACTAGGAGGTGCAAAGGATGACTGGGGAGGTATAACCTGAATGATTCCCACAGCACTGGTAGGATGGGAAACTTTTGAGCTCAACAACAAGAGTGGCACCTAAACTACAATTAGTTTTACTTATGACTAGAGGTGCAGAAATGTAAAACAGTACATTTAAAATTATGTACAGAAATCTCTCACGCTCAAGTGAGATTTATTCTAGGAGTGCAAGGGTCCTTTAAATTATATTAGCGAATAGAGTAGAATCAAATGGGATTTATTCAAGGAATGCAAGGATAGTCCAACGTTAGTGAATCAGTCTATCAACTTAGCATTTGTTCTTGGTGGAAGCTCAAAAACTAATAGAGATGAAACATTCCTGAATATGGAAAACAGTATTAGACATAAATAATAATCATATTAAATAATAAATGTATTTTCTTTAAATTCAGGGAGGAAGGTAGATGCTATTGTCATGTGATTCACGTTTTTGAATATTCTAGTTAATGCAATAATACGATAAATCACATCTATATTAGAAAAGACACAATTATTATATATAGAAAACATGACCTTATGCATAGAAAATCAAATAGATCTAAATGAAACAGTATTCAAATGTATAATAGAATTCATAGAAGTATTTGGAAGCAAGTCAAATATATAAGATAGTTTAGTTAAATCAGCAGTAAATAGTTAACATTAAGTTTTTAAAATTTATTAATGATAGCAACAACAACTGTGAAAAGTCTCAGACTAAATGTAATAAGAAATATATAGGTCTTCATGAAGCTAGAGATGGCATTTTGCCAAAGAGATATGGGCCTGAATAAATGTAGTCAAAATATCATCTTTCTCAAATTCATGTATCAGTCTTCTGAAACTCCCATCATAACCCTAATATGGTTTTGGTAGGAAGTCAGTAGAAGGCGACTTGCTAATTTTTAAAAAAATATTATCTGACTGTGTGCATGTGCAAATTTACTCAATAATTTTTTGAAAGTGACTTTATTAAGATGAGATTTAACTTACTTGGTATTAAGGAATTCTATAATAATATAATTGAAACATTGTTGCCCTGTCCCATATTGGACAAATAAATAAATGTAACAGTAAAGAGGGTCTGTTAAAATATGAAAAAAATGATTGCATTTGAAATCTACAGAGCAGGCATGTCTTTTATAATAAATGATGACAGGACGATTGGATTTCTCCTTGAAAATAAAAACTTAAATATCTACCTTGTATCAAATATAAAATAAACTCTATTAAAAGATCTAAACATAAAAAAATAGAACAATTAAAGTATTATAGGCAATACTTTATTATTTTTAGTAACTAAGGCCTTTTAAATATGACATAGAACTCAGAAATCATAAAGAAAAAGATTAAGATGTATTACTAAATAAAATTTTGAAATCTTGTTGTGGTAAAAAAAACAATAAATTACAGATCAAGGAATATATATTTCCTTATATATAGTAATATATGTCTATTACTACATTATATTATATATATATAATGTATTATATATATCACAGGTTACTCTTTGATGCATATGGATATAATATAATCATACATAAAGTATCATATCAATGATATATAAAGAGCTTTTACAAATCAGTGAAGTAAAGACAATGACCAATAGGAAACCACACAAAACCAGTGAACAGGTGATTTGGAAGAGTTAATTTAGATGACCAACAAATAAATGAGAATATTCTAAACTTTGCCAATAGTTAAATTTGAATTAAAATGAGATATGATTTTTCATGTTTTATCTATCGTATTTACAATCATTTAATAACTGATAGTATTCCAAGTTGGTGGGGTTATAGGGAAATAATAATTTCCATGCACTTTTATGCTTATAAACTATTATATTTTGGAAGGCAATTTGATAGTATTCATCACATTTAAAAATATTTCTACCTTTTGGAAGGAAAATAGTAATTCTAGGATTTATTATATTGAAGCCTCTTTACTAATAGGCTAGATGAATACAAAGGCCACCTTGATTCCTTGGTTACCTGCTTCTTCTAGGTATTGGATTCTACATGCCCTAGACTCAATCTACGAGGTAGCTTCCCTTCTAGTCTTTGACTTTCTACAGGTCAGATCACTACCCCATATCTCTTTAGATGAACCCATACTCTATGGTTCCTAGAATATTTTGCATTATAAGTTTATTCTCTTGTCTACTATTATCCCTTTGTATAAGATTTTTCAGAACAAAACCCTCTGCCTTCTACCTCTAAAGATTGTGTTTCTAATGGGAAACTAAGCCCCTGGACTGTGACATCTTTATTACGGTGAGGAAGGTCCTCTATTAATCTAAAATCCAGCTCAGAACAGGTCACTCTGATACCTGAAGTCGATATGGCCCCTCAGTGCCTCCAGTTATTGTTAAACCGCTCCCTGGTGTAATATATTTAACCACTATATTTCATATATTTTAAAATGCAAAACATTTTTCTCCATAGAGCATCCCTGTACTCATGACATGGCTTAAAATCAGTGTCATACTGCAGTTTAATTGGCAGTGTTTTTTCTTTTCTAGTAGGACAGGGGGTAATAGTGCATCTTATAATCAATGGTATTTTAGTTTCAATAAAATTTAGTTGTTGTACCAGTTTAATGAAACTGTCAATCCAGTGTTATTTTATTTTGCTAGTGAGATATGTCACATTGAACTACATCAGAGGTCTTGCTATTATTATTATTATTGTTATTATTATCAGCAGTAGTAGTAGTAGTAGTAGTAATAGCAGTAGTAGTAGCACCAGCAGCTGCCTCTCCTTAATCTATAATCTCATCAGTATTTTAGGAGATTTTTTCTTAGTCTGAAGGCTGTTGTTTACCAAGAGTAGGTATTTGCAAGTTAATAATCTGCTTTGGTATTAATCATGAGCCTACAAGAAAACTAAGATCTGGGTTTTAGGCATCAGTTTCTTTAGCATTATTTTATTTAGATTGTTTCTTCATTTTCTCTCTCTCTCCTACCCTTCCAAACTCTTTTCCCTTACTTTGGAAAGATTAATAGGAACTGAGATTCAGATAAAGTATTTCTTCTTCTTCTTCTTTTTTTAAATTTTATTTTGGTTGTGCTGGGTCTTAGTTGCAGCAGGTGGGCTCCTTAGTTGCAGCTCACCGGCTCCTTAGTTGTGGCACCTGAACTCTTAGTTGCAGCATGTGCGATCTAGTTCCCTGACCAGGGATCGAACCTGGGCCCCCTGCATTGGGAGTGTGGAGTCTTAACCACTATGCCACAGGAGGTCCCCCAGGTAAAGTATTTCTGAGAGCGTGTTTCTGAGAGTGGCTAAATCCAGGTTATGTTACTTAGTAGCTATATAGACTGGGCAGGTTATTGCAATTCTCTCAGCCTCAGTGTCCTCATTTGTAAAGGCTTGTTCACCTCAGTTTTCTTGGGAAGAGCAGCTAAGGTAATGCATGTGGATGTTCTTTCTTAACTCTAAAACTATAAAATTTCTGGGGGTTATTAATAGTCTCAGAGGGCACCTTCAGTAATACCTAGTTTTAACTAATTTCCTGGGCAATGACACAAGGCACCCGCTATATTCAGTAAATCTAGGATAAGTTCCTTTATTTCTGCTATAGCTCATTATTGTGTCTCCTCATCCCTGATGGTACCAGCTCCCGTGTTCAGATAGCCTTCAGACAAATGGAGTTACGTCAAAGTTATATATCATGAGCCTATGAGAAAGTAAGGGGAAAATTCACTTCTCTCATAAACCAGGTTGCTCTACCTTTACTAGATTAACAGCTTCCCATGCATATGGTTTTCATTCTATGCATATTTCTCAAGTGAACATTCTGCTTCTGTAATCTTGTAATCAGTCTGCAACTATAGGATCATGTGCAAATTGCCAACCCAGAGCTCTATTCACTACAGTATTCTATGAACAATGGAACTGTAAGTCTGGAAGTGACTTGGAGTCAATCCCATTCCCCTAACGGGTAATCACATCTGAAGCATCTAAGACAAATTATAATTTAGTCTATTCTTAAAGGCCCCCTTAGGTGATTTGCCAACCTCTCTCAGGAACACATTCCAATATTGAGCAAATGTTACTGTCAGAAAATACTCCTTTGTACTTCATGAAGTTTCTCATGGCACAGACTAACCAAGGTTTTACTTTGTTTTGATCTCAGTGAGATGAGGTAACACTGAATATACCATCTACTTAAGCTTAGCACTGAATTGTTTCAAACCCTGTAATAAAGAGCTCCCTCTTGCCTATAAAGTCACATTCGAATTCCTCAGTATGCTATACAAGACCCTTCAGAATCTGCCACTGGCTATATTTACAGTATCTATTCCTGACATGCCCCTTCATGCATTTGTTGTTTAGTTTTGCTAAAGTACTTTTCGAACCCCAGGAATACCATGTTCTTTAATATGCCTTGTTTTTGCACACACCCCTTGTTTTGGAACATCTTACCCCCTCATCTTCCTAAGTGACTCTTACCTTTATTTCAACATTCAGTTCAAATGTCACCTCTTCTGGGAAGATTCCCTCAGCCTCCAAAGCAGTTGGTTACATTGTCCTCTTTCCAAACTTCCATTACAGTATTTGGTTATTTAGGCTAATACTGGTTTTTTAATTATTTGCTTGCTATTCTTCGGTGCTCACCAGACTGAGGATTGAAGGCTGGGATGAGTCTTTTTCATGTATTCTCTGTGTACAATAACTGGCATCCAGTAGGGGATCAATAAATGAATGCTCCTAATTTTTAGGGAACCAGAAGGCTTTCCTTGCCATAAATTAGGAGGAATGTGAATACAAAAACGTGAAAGACCTGCCAAAAGCATCAACATGCTAAGTATCTGTAAAGTTATCCTCATTTACGTTACCGCTATCAGAAATTGTTGAAGGACATTTACGATTGTGTATATCTCTGTGAGAGACATCCTGGTATGTTCCCATTTGCCATCCCTAATGTGAAAAAACTTTCCTAAGCCAGAAAGTCAAGCATTGATGTTTTATTATCAAAGAGTGATTTTTCCATTAGCTTTTCAGTACCCGTCAGCAGGACATTTTGCAAAAGCATATGGATGTTGGCAACCAGTGATGTATCAGATGCATGCCATTAAAAACATTCACGCAGTTTACCAATCCCATTAGAGGTTCTGATGGCCAGAGATGAAAGACCAAAGATCTGCTTATACAAGATGCACTGACACTGGCAAAGAATTGTGATATAAATAACCAGTGTGACATCATGAGGTTTTCCTGATTTTATTAACAGGACAAAAATATAACTTCCCAGTAAGCATGTCCTAGGGAAAATAAAGTGAATCAGAACTGGGAAGGGACCTGAGGTTGTATAGTCATTTTTGTTACAAAGGTAGGGGAAGTTTCTTAAACTCCCCTTTACAAGCACTTGTAATTTTGTTTTCTTACCATAATCTTTTCTTCATAATATACAGATTGCTGCTATTTCTAGATGGCTTTTTGATATTTTGTGTCCTGTACTTCCAAAAGGATATATTTTTTGATGCTGCTTAGTTGGAGTTAGTGTGAACAGAAGAAAAAAAAAGGGTTTATGTAATTTACACACTGGAAAAATCTACTCCCTTTCTCTCCACCCCCATTACTGTGGCTATTGACGACATGTGTTAGACGCCTGTAGGTTGCCCTTCCCTGGGCCATACATTAGCATTTAGGGCATCTGTTGGGATTTGAATTAGCTATTAAAGGAAGAGATTGAGATATGTCTTTTTATTAATGGAGGATATAGAGCCTCTTGTATGTAAACTTTAAAAATAAGTGGGCAACAGTTCTCTTTCTTCCTTTTTTTTCTAAAATTGGCTTCTGAGGGGTTAAATAAAGACTACTTCCAGCTCTCTATGACACATGTCTTTGTTTTTAGGAATGCCATTTCCATCACCTAGTTTCCCTTTGTGAGTAGTAGTATTCTGTCCAATTCTCTAAGGATGTTTTTAGTAAAGTTCGGTTATTAATTTTGTGCACCAGTCATGGCATAGCTGTCATATCTGTATTTGGGATGGTTAAGAGTTTTGGGTTTGGAGTCCTGGATTTGCCCTGTTGTGTGACCTTGAGAAGAGTATTTAAACTCTTTAAATGTTATATTCCTAATCTGTAATAAGAGACATGGCACTTGTAACTGCTTCACTGCTTAATAGTACCTATTCCATAGGGTGATTGTGGGGATTTAAGGAGATAATGGCACAAATAAAAAAGTGTGTATGTATATTATATGTGCACATACATACATGTATACATATACATACACTTGGTCTTTAGCATTCTTTTTAGATCCTGGGGCTAGAAGGCAGGTTGTAAGGCAGAAGGTATAAGAACAGGACCTGACTTCATTTCTCCCAACTTGGCTATCCTGGCAGAAAACTGTGTGTATATCATCCCTCCAGGTGATTCTGGTATGTCAACATGTTTGAGAACCATTGGTCTAGAATATTTTCTTGCCCTAAAACATAGCTGGTTTTAGAAAGTAAGGGTTCCTATCCTACATTTACAGTGTATCAGAGAAGTTGAGTTTGCAACCTTTCCTAGTAATCTATTCCCAGTACGTCTTATTGTCACTAAATCCTTTCTTAAATTGTCTTCCTAAATCATCCATGCTTCAGGTGAACATAAAGCCCTTATTATAGTCTGTGTGAAGATGAGGCTATTTTACATAAAGTTCTGTCATATGCGGTTATTTGTGTATGTCTGTGTACCTCTTTCTTGACTGTATGGGTATCAGTTTGAGTCACAGAGAATGCCTTATTATGTATATTTGTCTACATCAAGGTAAAATGAATGTACAAGCATCTTATTGAAATTTACAGGAAGAAAGAGCCAGCAAAAGTTTCTAGTGGGAGATTACAAATGGAAATTAATGGCAGTTTACTCATTATTGCAAAATTAGATTATAAAACATCACAGATATTCTTGACCTTAATGCGTTGTCTTGGTTGATTGATGTGGGAGCATATTTATGAAGTCTTTTATAGATTTCCTCATAAACAGACTTTCCCTCATACAATTCTTCCACTGTGTTAGTTAGGACTCTATTGGTTGCAACTGATAGAAACCCAATTCAAACTAAAATCTAAAAGGAAGGATGAGTTTTTTGGTTCTTACAATAATCCAGAAATTAATCTGTTGACCTGTCTCTGGACTAGCTAGACTACCTATATCCAGGGGTTCATACCATGCTTTTAGGACCCTGTAACTCCCTTATGTCACTCAGCCTTACTTTCCGGTTAGTTGGTTTCATTCTTAAGCAGGCTCTTGAGTCCATTTCCCCCAGCTTAGCCATCCCAGCAGAAAGAGCACTTCTCTTTTCCAGTAGTTCCAGTAAAAGTCTCAGGGCCAGGTCTCATTGAGTGTAATCTGGATCACATATCCATTCCTGACCTAACCACCACAGCTAAGGAATAGAGTACAGTGATTTGGTAGGCCTACATAACATGCTAGTCTCTCTATGGATGGGATCAAGCACATCCTAAAAACACACAGAAATTGGAGATAGGTGATTCCCTCAAGGAATGTCGAGGGACAGTTATCAGAAGAAGAAACATGCTGAGGAGCCAGAGGACAATGAATGTCCACTACATCTCATGAGGTCCTAAGTCCCTTAACTATGAAACTTCCCACCTTGGAGATTTTCACCACTAAGTCTTAGGAAGGGAAGACAAAGCTGGGGCCTTTTCTTTTGGTGGGGAAACTTAGTAGTTTTAAAAAGATGTCAATATGATTTTCCCCCAGCCTCTTCTTCTACCAGTTTATACAGTTCTCATCTAATTTTTTGCCAGTGTGATGGGAAAGAGAGTTGAAGTCATCAGAAGGCTTTTACATTGTGCTAAAGTGCCATATTTAATTATATTTTAATTATCTTCCTAAAAATATTTGAGTGGAGTAAATTGAGCTTACATATAAACCCAGGGAGAGCAGACCACAGGAGAGAGATTTGTTTTCTGAGAGCCTCTCTGTGCCATTAGGTCCAAATTTAATAATATTTAATAATAGTCCATACATAACATGCAAGGTCTTCTATTATGCAAAAATAGACATCTTATTTGGGTATTAAACATGCTTTTAAGCGGGCAGTGCCTCTCTCTTTGCTTTCTCTACTTTCCCTGGAAACCAATCTTCAAGAATCAATGCAATTTCTTCAGTTTCCTAATTTATAATATTTTGGACTTTATGGAGTGGCCCCAATTTCATGCATTTATATCACCTCAAAAAAGGAGACTTGTGATATGCAATTAAAAGGTGTTTAACTATTTTGCTTTGTGAATGTTTATATATAAATACATTTTTTAAATCCAAAAATAATTATACCATAATTCTAATTCGTGCTTCAAAAAATGTGATTTCAGATGCACAGTGACCCATCTTCCCAGCACCACTTGCTGTGGATGAGGTGGTGAGCAGAGATGTGACACAACCGTCTTTTCTTGTACAGAGATTATTTCCAGTAAAAAAGAAAACCCTATTGATTGTCCTTCGTGTTCACAGTCCTATGTTTGGTACCATGATACATTAAATAGAAGACAGCCTTTGCTCTCAAAGGCGTTAAGATTTAGGACAATTCACAAAAGATAAACGGACACTTCAAAGAGTAAACATACAGTGTCCCTGGGAGTATAGGTTGGTATAATCCCTTTGCAAGACAATTTATCAATATCCATAAAAATTTTAAATGCAAAATCTATAAAACCTTAATATCAGAAAAAGATATAAAAAAATTAAAACAATAATCTCCAGGTGGGGAAGACATTTCAAAGTATGACATAAAACCCTTAACAGCATAGACTGATTATTAGACTATATAAAAATCAAATTTTCTGCATGACCCACAAAAATAAAGCCAACGACAAATATCAAACAGTAACTTATAATTCACACAAAGAGCTGCTTTCCTTAGTATGTAAAAATCTACTAAAGATCAATAAGGATAAGGACACCAAACCAACAGAAGAAAAAGACAAAGAATATGAAAAGTTCGATCACAGAAAAGGAAGCATAAATGTTTTTTAAATATATTAAATCAGATTGATACCATAATGAAATACCCTTTAACCTCTCAGTTTGGCAAAGGTCAAAAAGTTTCTTAATACATTATGTATGTTTTGGTAAGTTGAGAGTATGGGGCAACGTGTAAGTTTCTGTTGGGAATGTAAATGGGTACGACCTCTTAGAGGGCAATTTGGCAATTGTTACCATACTTTAAAATACAGCTACCCTTTGACCCAACATTTTTATTTCTAGAAATATGTCCTCCTCTGGACATATTTGTTCTTTTGCCAATGATCTGTGTAGAAGATTATTTATTGCAGCATTGTTTGAACTAACAAAAAACTGGAAATAACCTACAAATCCATCAAAAGGACTCGCTAAATGAAATTATGGCACAGCCCCCTGTAGAATGCTACTCACCGTAAAAATGAATGAGAGCCTCTCTGCATGCTGGTATACAGTCATATAGCCAAGATATATGGCTAAATGAGAAAGGAAGGTATAGAATACCGCATTTCTCAGCATATATAAAGGAAGCTGGTAGCAGAAAGTTGCCTCTGGAATGGGAACTGAATGGCTTTCAAACAGTGGTACTCAGGAAGCTTACTTTTTCCTAAATACACACATACATATATATATATATTTTTTTTGTACAATGTGAATATATTCAAATCTTTAGACTTTAATATTTTAAAAATACAATAAAATGCACATTGGAATTTATGAAACAACTCTATCACTAAAAATTAATCTAACAGCATCATTTATAATAGCAAAATACAGTCCATCAGTAGCAGCTTTAAGAAAGAATCTCATGAGTGGTCATATGGAATGCTCTCTACGACATAGCGTTCAAAAATAAAAGGCAGGGCTTCCCTGGTGGTGCAGTGGTTCAGAGTCCGCCTGCCGATGCAGGGGATGCTGGTTCGTGCCCCGGTGTGGTAAGATCCCACATGCCGCGGAGCGGCTGGGCCCGTGAGCCATGGCCACTGAGCCTGTGTGTCCGGAGCCTGTGCTCCGCAACAGGAGAGGCCACAGCAGCAAGAGACCCGCAAAAAAAAAAAAAAAAAAAAAAAAGGCAAAAGCAAGTTGCAGATATACTATAGTATAAATATATACTATGTGTCCTTTATGGAAAAAGTGAAATATGTATATAAACTGCTTGTATAGGCAAAGGACATGCATGTGTGTGAAAAGACCTACAAGGTATTTAACAGTGATAGACTCTGGGCAGGAGGCCTGGGGGTACTTTCTTTGCAATGTATCCCTTTGTATACCCTCTGAATTTTAACTTTACATGTCCAGATAATAATTAGTCAAACAAAAAGGAAAATATAAAGACAAGGACAGACATGTAGATTTATTGGTTCGTGAACAGCTGAGTTGACCTTCTGGATGAAGAGAACCATGCCGCATTAAAATGAGTGTTCAAGGAAGAGCCAAGCTCATAATGAGCAGAGCCGAAGTCCTAGAGATACATTTGGGTTCTCTTTAATTCCAAAATGACGAAATAGAGAAGGCAATCACAGATGATAGATGACTTTCCATTTTGAGCAGTCTTAGGCTTAGTTTAAAAGACATTCAGCTATACCAATTTCTTTTTCATAGAAATGTTGCACTTTTTAGATGCTCCATGGAATTTGGCAGACAAGAAGAAAAATGTTGACTTTTCCATGTTGCCCATTGTGCAAAATTTGGAAGTATTCAGAACACAAGAGACACATGCAACAAACACAGTGACCTTAAACATTTTCAGACAGATATATCAGAATCCGTTTCACATTGCTGATGTCCTCGGCCAGCGGGCCAGCATACAGCTGGTTAAATGCCGCCTCCACAGCAGCCGGTGAGGGATGTGCATTAACTTTTGACTTAAAGGGAAGCAAGGGAACATGATGGTGGAAAGCAAGGCATGTTATTCAGAGTCAGGTGGCAAACAGGGGAGGGCCTGAAAAACACTCTGATAGTGCCAGTAGCGGGAGGGCTCAGAGTGGGTAGAAACACAGAGATGGGGTTCCGTGTCTGGATGTGAAAGCAAAGTTCAAGTCACCCTTAGCTGCCACATCAGAAGCTCATTCGACCACGTGGGTACTGTGTTTGTGTCAGTCAGTAGCTGCTCTTGCTGCCTTTTCTGTAAGAGCTGCAAAGTGGCACCAAGTAGGGACACGCTGGCTCATTGCCATTTCCTCGTGTTACCTGCTGTTTTCAATCAGGAGTCTCTCTAGTCATGTTTCTGTCGTCCTAACCTGGAGCACTCATCTGCTTACTTCTTGCTCTAAGCCTGTGTCTATCCACAGATTTCCTGACTTCTGAGTGGGTGTGTGACCATCCTGCTCAGCTTGCATTCTTTCTTTCTTAGTCCCCTGGGTGAGCCATTCCCTTCTCGCTCTGTCTCTGGTTCAGATGGTGAGGTTCCAGGACCAGAAGCCGGGATCAGAGCCAGTGAGGACTCCAGATCCCCCTGGCCGCAGTGATTGGTTTGTGGGTGCACATGTGACCCAACGGATCAAAGCAGAATGAGTCCTGGGGACTGGCGTGAGAGCTTCTGGAACATGCTCTTCCCCACTGAATTTGAGCAGGGGAGAACGTGAGCTGGAGCAGTCTTGGGGCGCTGCATGGAGCCTGAGAATGAGGGCACGCAGCTGAGACGGAGCCCAGAGCTGCCCAGAAAGTGAGTCTGAGGGCATGGTGTGATCCTTGAACCTGGCTAGGCTAAAGCTGCACCTACCCTGGTCATTTTAGCTACAGAAGTTCCCCAAACCCAATTCTCCTCTTTACTCCCGTGTCCTTAGGCTGGATTTGGTATCATCTTCAAGAGAGTGAACTCTTGACTAAAATACCTCCCCTGATGTGAACAATAGCAACAAACCTGTACAGGGCTTTACTCTTTCCAGAATTTTCATCTACATTGGCTGATTTGTCCTTCCAACAACGCTCTGCAATAGTTGGGATAATTTATATTAATTTCCATTTATATTGGGGAGAACCAAGGCTCATAAAGGCGGAATGACTTATTTGGCATCATAGCTAGTGATACAGCCTGTTCTGTAACCCAGGCCTCTGGTTTTCATGCTGTTCGTAGTGCCTCCTGCAGCAGGTAGGGTGTGACTCAGGGTCCTGTGATTGGCCTCTTCTGTCTGGTGCACTGCTGGCCTGTATTTCAGTGGACCTGTCACCCCACCTCTGAGGACTGCCACTGGGGGTCCTGCAGACTCAACCAGGAAGGAGAGTGTCTGGGGCCTCGGGAGCAGAAAAGGAACCTTTTGCTGAATGAATGGGAACTCACTGGTCCTCATCTCAAAGGAGTGCCAAGGTAGAGATTGGTTAACTGTCAGAAATAAGCCACATCTGGGTGCGGACGGCACCCAGGGACAAAGCCAAGGAAAGGGAGGCTGAGGGGAAGTGACTTCCTTGGCCACGGAGTGGATCTGGGGGAAGTAGACTCGGGGGAAGCATAGGTGGCTGCGTTTCCATTTCTGTGCTGCACATTTGCTGTGAGCATCTCAGCAGACCGGGCTCTCCTTCCCTGGTACCCGCTTACCTCATCTTTTTCCATTGCCATTTGTGTTCAAGAATGATATAAATGTCAAGGTGCTTGCTGGTATAAAAGAATAGAATATAAAGAAGATAAAGTCTTTCTATTTTTTTTAAAATCAGAGGATGGAAGCCATTTTGTATATTACAGAAAAAATTAAATTTCTGGAGGAGGTTTGAAGTATTCTCTTTACATTTATCACTGTCTTTGAGGCAAGGGGATTCAAGACTTCAGGCACCAACCTAATTACAACAGCTGGGATGGAGTGAAGAGGAAGCAGTATCTGTTAGCATGCTCTGTAATTAAGGTATTTTTTTTTCTTTTGAAGGATCACCTCTACTGCCTGCAACAGTGATTGCCATTGATTCAGGATTTCGTGGTTCCTGGGGAGTGGCAAGGCCATGGGTGACCTCATACTCTCCCCGCTCCCCCCGCATCTAACCTCTGCCGACCCCTCCACCCGCTCGTGGTTTTTCTCCTTCAGGTCTTGGCAGGTATTTTGTCACGCTGATCTTAATCAGATCACTGTGTAATTACAGAGGGACTGTCAGGATATTTTTGGTTGTCATCTTCTAACAAAATGCAGATTGCGTGGCATGTATACATAGAATTACTCTGTAATTCAAAGTAAATTGACATTTAATTTCAATTTAATTACACAGAAATTACAGACATGACAGATACAGTCTAATTAGGAAGCAGAGTATACGAATCTGTTTATGGAATGAAAATCCATATCATGTCACACTTTTAACAGAATCAAAATAATTTCTCTGCATTTTTGTAGAGGGTATGTAATAACAACAACAGCAGCGGAACAATTAAAGCTCCAGTTCTGGCCTGTCCACCATGTGCACATATTTTATTTCATCAAGTGGTAAAGGTGACTCTGTGAAGCTGGGGTGGGCATTCCCATGGCGCACATGAAGCTGGCAGCTGGAGAAGTTAGGAAGTGTGTGCCCAGTGTCACACCCTAGAAAGAGGTCACGGTGAAATGGAATTCGGTTCCCGGGGACTGTAAGGTTTAGGATCAGCTGTGCTGCCTCTTCTCCGTCACTTCTAGGAAGAGGTGCAGGAGGCCTGGGCTGAAATGCTGAGCCCCAGCCCTCTGCTCCCTGAGCTCTTTGGGTTCTTGACCTGGAAAACTGGGCTTTTCTCTCCCTTCCTCTCCCTGCCCCTCTCTCCCTCGCTGCTTCCTTTCTTCTTCATCTCCCTCCCTTAACGAATGCCACCCACTCTGTCGGGCCCTGTTCCGGGCGCTGGGTGCTAAGTGCCAGGGGAAGCCGACAGTGTCATTGCCTCGTGGGGTTCACCCTGCTGTTCTGTCTCCTTCCATGTAGGACAGCTTGAGCTGCCCACACAGTGGCTGGATGTGTAATGGACCCAAACCGCCTGGCTGCTGGTGCCAGGCCTCATCAGGGTGCAGCCACGTGTGGACAGGCCAGAGCAGGGGTGTGTGTGGACCAGGGCACAGAGCCCGTCTTGTGCTGCGTGTTTACCCTTAGGATATTTGTACTCAGACTCGGGTTCTACCTAATCTTCTCTTTTCTCCTGGTGGGTCTTCACATTGAAGTGATTTTTGTTTGGTTTTGTTTTGTTTTTTGGCTGCGTCACGTGGCTTGAGGGATTTTTGTTCCCTGACCGGGGATCAAACCTGAACCCTTGGTAGTGAAAGTGCAGAGTCCTAACCACTGGACCGCCAGGGAACTCCCAAAGCAATTTTTGTTCGATTTTGATTTTTTTAATTCCTCTGACCCCTACCCTTGTGCAAAACAAATCACAACGTGGGTTGCTTCTTTCCTTTCCAAGCCCCAGGCCCATGTAGCTCCAGCGATAGCAGAATTTTCTTTCTAGCTAATGAACCAGTTTCCTTCAATGTAACTTGCTTTTATCCTCTCTTATCCCTCCCTTATCACTCATTTATTATGATCATCACTTAACATGGGTATAATACTTTACAATTAGTAACAGCCTTTTCCTTATAATTTCTCACTTGATCCTTAACCAAAAATCTGTGAATTAAGTTAATATTTTTTATTATATTCAGCTTAGCAGTGGGGAAACCGGTCACCAGATGTTCCTTAATGGCCTGTCATTAAGAGTATTAGTATCAGACTCAGCTCTTCAGGTGTTAATACCAACTTTTTTCTCAGGACAACAGCTGCTTCTCTTTCACTGAAGGCCCTTTACCTTTTTCCTCCTCTTACCCCAAATGTAATCATTAATGTATCAGCTACACAATTATTTATTTAATATTTCCTTTAAATCAATTAAAAAAATACTTGAATACTTGAATTTATTTTTAAAGATAACTTTATATCACTACTTCAGATGTTCAACGAGCATCACCTGGTAGAAAGAGAAGGTAAAGGTAAATCTGAATACAGCAGAAAAGGAACATGATTGCTACATTGTAGCTGGCTGCTGTGACTTGCACGAGGTTCTTATCCTGAAGCTGGCTCTTGGGTGACAATGGAACTTAGCAGGAGCGAGAGGGGTGTTAAATGTCTACTAACATTGAGCAGAGACTTTACTCTAATTGGAAGCCCTGAAAAAGAATTAAAAATGAAAATGAAAGCAGAGAACAACTTTCTTACCATGCATTCCAAATTTTCTGATGTTCTTTGTTAAGTAATCTCAAATACAACCCTTCTGGCCTAACCACTCTATTTCACATGAATTTAACTTGACTTGTACCTACAAAGGATGCCCAGAAGGTCGTGTCCTGACTGTGCAGTTTAGCAAAAGGATACTCCTGGGTGAACCTTTTTCACCGGGTGCAGAACAGGCCTTGTGCCCAGGGTCTGTGGCTTTCAAGGCATCTTCTCTGTGTGCTGGGGGGTAGGTGGCTGTCGTTCACTAATAGAATTTTTTTAGAGATTGTATAGACTTATGTATCTTATAGAGAAGTGCACCTAATGGAAGAAACACAGATATAAAATAAAAGGGGGGCTCCTCCAGAGTTTGTGAAAGCTTAGTGAGATTACACCACACTTAGATTTCAGCTACCTATCAGTCACACTTCCAAGGTTCAGATTTCCTTTGCTTATGGAAAATAAAAATTCCCCACGCTGAGAAACGGAGCATTTCGAGAAGGACATCAAGTGTCTCCTTGAAAACATGTCCTGATGAAATGTAAATGATGATGGAAATGAATCAGACCCCATGGATTAATCAAATCATTAACATATCAATCATTAACAAGTGGATTTGATAACAAAAAAATCAAATGGAACTGCTCCTACACATAGATCAGAAATTCATACATTATGCCACCTTAAATCTTTCCTGGAACAAAACAGATATAAATAAACAAACATAAATTAATAATAAAATAACAAAAATCTTGTCCCTCATCGTAATTTCAGATTCTGAAGTGAAGAGAAGAGGTGCCCAGGAAAAGATACTTATGTTTGTTGGATGCACCCACTCTGAACACAGCCAGAGAGTCGCACATATCTGACACCTGGCCGCAACTGTGGTTCCTGAAAGCCTCACTTCTTGTGCAGTTGCTTTCTTAGCCTCATGAAAATGAAATCTAGGAGGAAGTAAGTCCCTTCTAAAAAACACACTTAGAATTCATCTTCCATCTGCAGGAGATGAAAATCAAAGAATGCATTGCTTTACCTTTGCCTTTTCATCAGTTTAAGAAGAGTGTAGACAAACATCAGATCTGAACATGCAGAGGGGTGAGCTAATCAAAAAGAGATCAGAAGCAATAAGAGACTCTCCATGTGGTGCAGAGTGGGCAGAGGAACAGGGATGCTATAAAGAGACCATTTGTCATGAAGCAGGTAGAGGAGAGAACATTTCCATAAAGGAGGAAGGTAGTTACCAGGTCACACGCTCCCTGCCTTTGGGATTAGGAGAGAAATCTATCCTTCTGGCCAGTGCTGGTTGCCAATCCCGTTCACATTGGTGCTGGACGGGGCGGGGCAGGGAGGAGAGAGGGTGAGGGACCTCCTCTTAGTGATGCCGTTTGATGCTGAAGGGTCAGCTCGTTTGCAAAGGAGCAGCGGTGGGAAGGCTAAAAGCTCATTGTGGTGGTTCTCTTCAGCAAAACTGTCAAGTCTGTAGCTTTTTATTGTATCTCAGTAACCTGTCTCACTTGGCAGACACCCCTTTTCAGTCTTGCTCTACAGCTGGGTTACCCCACAGAGAAGATGCCCCATTCTCTCTGGATCTGAAGCTCTTGCCTCCCTGTGACCCAACTCTCCTCAGAAAATATCCACGCCTTGTCCTAGGCCTGTGACGCAAGAGGTCAGGGGGACAAGCTCAGACAGCTGCCCAGACAGGCAAGCGGTGGTCTGCTCTGGCGGGACCACGGGTGCTGTTGTGTACAGGAGAGCAGGCCCTCTGTCTGGAGTAGCCAAGTAGAAGGCACTGCTAACTTCCGAGCTTGCCCAGTAAAACCCTTCTGTGGAGAGGCGTCCGTCAGCTGCAGTGGCTCCCAGTTTGAAACCTCTGCCGGGTCTCATAGTCTGCTACAGGCAGTGGAGTTACAGTGTCAATGAGTATGATTTATACAATGCGCTCCCTCTCTCTCCCACCCGCCCTCCTTCCAAAAGAAAATAAAAAGGATTTGGACTCTGAAGGGAGTCCCAGTCATGTGAAGTCAAAATGACACGCGGCAGAAGTATTCAGGACCGGAAGGCAGGCTGGTCAGAAAACATGCCCCTTCAGGTCACAAAGACTCCACATAAAGCAAAACCCACAGATTGATTCTCGAGTCGCACTCCCATCTCCCGCACTTGTGCTCTGGCACCTGGCACTTCCACTCACGGATCTTAGAATAATCGGCCAAAGACACCTTTCCCACATGGCACTCCTGGTGGCCACCCTGCTCCACTGGGATTGGCAGGGGAGATGGAGACGAGAGGCAATTCCTGTATACCCGGAGCACCTGCCGTTTGAGGCTGGGTGGGGAAGGGGCTTGGAGGTACACTCAGCCCCTCAGAAGGAATAACTCTCTAGCACCACCATGGAAGTCCGCTGTTAAGAAATCTCTCACTCACACAGGCCAATGGCCACCAGACCCCATTGGAAAATTGGATTCAGATGGTGAGTGTGGTCAAAAAGGACTGAGCTGGGAGTTGGAAAGTCTAAATTCTAGTTCCAGTTCTTCCATTTATTAGTCATGGAACTTCGGTCAAATTGCTTCACTTCTCTAGCCCCTGGTTTTCTTGCTGTTAAATGACTTTTCTAACTCCATCATTGTGGTCAGGTCCAGAAAAAGAGTAATTAAGCTTAAATCACAGAGTTATGTCAGGCCTAAAATGAGCTGCTCTCTGTAAATGTCTTGGGCAAACTCAACAGCACCTCACACATGTACAGTGATTCATTTCTGGCTATTTCCAGATGGAAAGTCAGATGCCATGGAAAATTGGAGAAGCCTATTCTTTTTTTTCTTTTTTTTTTTGCGGTACGCGGGCCTCTCACTGTTGTGGCCTCTCCCGTTGCGGAGCACAGGCTCCGGACGCACAGGCTCAGCGGCCACGGCTCACGGGCCCAGCCGCTCCGCGGCATGTGGGATCCTCCCGGACTGGGGCACGAACCCGTGTCCCCTGCATCGGCAGGCAGACTCTCAACCACTGCGCCACCAGGGAAGCCTGAGAAGCCTATTCTTGAGAATTCCTAGTATCTTCCTGAATCCAGTGGAGAAACATCAGGCCAATTGTAAATCCATATATTTCAGAGAGTGGAGTTCTTTTAATGCTAAAATAAAAATTTTACTTACTCCAGAGCTTGATGGAAATAAAATGAAGGCTGCAGGAACACTGAGCATTTAACCTGTCATTTGCTTGCTCTTGCGAAATATTAAAAAACGGATGCATTGTGCTGTAGTGTCCTGTGTCTGTACATAAAGATCTCTTTTACCATCCAAGATAATTTCAAGTTCAGTAGGAATAAATATCACCACTCTTGCAAATGTGATAAATTGATGTTTTAATAAACTGAATTTTACGCTGCTTAATTCTTGCAAAATTAGGAATTATGAACATATGCTTTCCAGGAAAAGTAGTCATTTGCCGTGCTTTCATCTGGACTAGAATATGATCATTTCCCCAGCAAAGAGAAAAACAAAAAAGGCTGGCCTGTGTTTAGCACCGCTTGATGACCCTGGGGCCAGCTGGCAGCATAGAAAGGAAGAGATTTGGACGTTAGGAATGGAGGTATAGCTTTCAAGACTGCAGCTGTTAGGGAAGAACCCCAGGGGCTGCCCCGCTTTTGGAGGTCTGCAGACTACATCTATCTTTCCTCCTTGAGTTTGTCCTTAGAATTTCCGAGTGTCTCCTGAAGTGACTTTAACTTTCCTCTTTCTCTTTTTAAGAAGTTAATTCCACTCAACACATTTTCACTTTTGATTTCAAATCAAGTGTTTCTCTGTTCATAATTTTTGTATATTCAGAAGCTTAAGTTTTAATGATCGCTGGGTCCAGTAGCAACTGTCCTCCAGAATGTAATGTGATAAGGGTAATCCTGAAAAGCCAAGCAGAGAAGTAAATTTTATCAACATAGTCGTGTTTTGTATGCACTGAGAGACTTCTTTATAAAAATTAACTGCCACTTGCAAGTAATAATTCTTCTTGATTTTTATAATTAACATATCTAGATGAAAGCTATAAACATGTCTGGAAAAAGTTGTCAGTGGATAGAAAAGTATTGCTCGACAAATAAAAATTCTGTTTACAATGTAGAGTCACACTGCTGTCCTTGCTGGAAAGTAACTGTAGCTTCTGTTTTAATAAAATGCACCAGGTGGGTCCCTGAGGCGGGCTTCCAGTAAAGAGAGGGTGTGTCTGAGAGAAGAGGGCAGAAGCAGTTTCCCAGAACTGAGCACTGTTTACGTGAACGACCTGCTTTCTAGGAACCCCTACATCCAGCTGGTGAGTCCCAGGGAGTGAACAAATTGTGTGTGTGTGTGTGTGTGTGTGTGTATATGCACGTGCATGTTGGTATATGCAGACGTTTGTGTGCATGCATGTGTGGCTTGCACACACGTGTGCAGGCGTGTGTACTTTGTGGGTTTGCCTGTGAGTGTGTGCATGAGTGTGTGTGTGTGCGTGCATTGGGGCTTGCATCTGTATAATGGTGATGTGTGGACAGAAGAAGGGAGGTAAGCTCTCTTTATATGCTTGCCTTCATTTCAGAGTCACTTCTACAGCTGCAAAGTTAACGACATCTAGCGTGATGCTTATTCTAAAGTATTACTCAGTTCCCACATTCACAGAATCAGAGGGACGGCAAGGAAGAAAAAAGATGAACAGGTTTGGTAGAAGGTAAGTCGCTATGACTATAAACATGAAACTTCCCCATTAAAATGATTCTGAGTTAGGACGATAACAGTCCTAAGGAAAAAGGATTGTGAAGAACCTCTTCAGGTGGGAGAAACGCCCCATGAGTAGCCAATATTGATGAGGAAACCATGGCCTGGAGGACTGGGGGCTGTACATGGTTGTGGGAGCACATCTCAGCACCTAACAGTGCATGCTGAGCGGTAAGATGATAAACAGTTTTGCATGAGAGGGTGGCTGGTAGTGGGCTGCACCACACAGTATCTGAAGAGATTGCACAGCCTGGGGTTTAGAGCCTGGGTTTTACTTCAGGGGCCTGGGATCTGAACCCCTAGCTCCATCATTTACTTGCAGTGGGACTTGGGGCAAGTTACTAACCTTCCTGAATCTCTGCTTCCCCATCTGTAGAGTAGAAATAATGGTACTGTCCTCTCAGTGGGGCTGCGAGAAATTGAATGAGAAATGTCAGGCTTCATGAGATGTCTTCTCCATTCACTTACGAGTTCTATCCTGAGGTGAGTGGTTTTACAGGAAATAAGTGTCGAGAACTAGGGTCCCTTAGGTCAACTAGTTACCCCTCCCCTATAGGTCCAGTTATGAAGTCTTGAGTTATGAATGTTTGCAATCTAATCAAGGTCAATGATGAACCACTTAGGCCCTGGTGCTGGCTGTGCTGTGTCCTGAGGGGTCGTGTTCCCTGTGAACCCTGTTCAGTCAATGGTATGTAAGTAAGGGGAGGTCAGGAGAGAAAGGGCATTGTGATTCCAGGGTCAGGAGGTCCCACTGGCCCTTCTGCTCTTGATTTACTAATCTCTCTAGATTTCTGTCCTCAGAACAGTGCCTTTGACAGAGGACAATCAGTTTTCCTATAGTGTATGGGTTACAAGCATACTTTTTGCCCTAGACTGCCTTGGTTCAAACCCTGGCTCTGAGAGTTACCAGCTTATAGCGACCTTACCAAATTACCAGCTAAGTGACCTTAGCAAATTACTTCGTCTCTCTGGGCCTCAGTTTCCTCGCCTTTAAAAATCCAGGGATCATGCTTACCTTATATGGTTGTTGTGAGGATTAAATAAGTTTGTCTATGTAGACTGGCTGGCTCATAGCAATGAATAAACATTGGCTTTGATTATTATTAGTAGATGATGGTTATTATCATAGAATATTGCTTGATGCTGGATTCTGGGCATATCCCTGGTCTGCTGAAGGTACTTCAGAAGACATAGAACTGTGAGGTCTGGGAGCCATTTGGGGATCATGAATCCCACAGTCCTAGAAACAAAATGTTCAGTTATCCAAGCTGAGAGCCTTGACTGTAATGCCTAGAACCAAGTGACAGGAAAAAGTCACTAGAGAATCTTGTTTCTTTATGGCGTTCTGGCAATACCAGCTTATACTCTCCTGTGTACTCAGTGGGGGAAAAAAGACTGTTTTTCTCTTACTTTTAGCTTTCCAATCAGTCCTCATCTCCAAACTCACAATCAGCATATCAGTTATGAATCTTACTGCCAGTGAAATGAAGAACACGTTTTCCTTTTATAATCAAGCTATATGGTCTGGTGGCTAAAACTACATGTTTTGGAGTTAACGGCATCTGAGTTTGATTTGAGATTTGATTTGAGACAAATTACTTGAACTCTCTGAGAATCCATTTCCTCACCTTTAAAATGGGGGTAATGATGGTGCCTGGGGTAATGATGCTTTTGTGAGGATTATATGATAAAAGGCACATAAAGTGCTCAGAACAGGGCCTGGAACGTACTCATCATTCAGTAAGTATTAATTTCTATACAGTGTTTCCAAATATTGCCCAAGGGGGCTTGGTTAAAAAGGAACGCATCACTGTGAGGTTGTGAGAACCCAGCTGGCCCCCAGAGCCCTCATCTCTAAAAACCAAATTCAGGAGGTGTTTCAGCAGAGGTTGTCAGGATCCATAAAGGCAGGAGCAGGACTGGCTACGTGAGTTGCAGGGCCTGGTGCAAAATGAAAACGCAGGGCATCCTGTTCAAGAAGTAGCGAGAATTTTAAGACGGCGGCAGCCAAGCAGGAAACCACGTGTGGAGTCCTGCTGAGCCCGGGACCCTGTGCAGCTGTTCAGGTCACAGGCCCTGAGGCAGCCCTGGCAGGGACTAAGGGGGTGGTGCTGAGGAGGGGGCCCTGCCCTAGAAAAAAAGTGTTGGTTTTAGAGCCCAGGAGCCACGTCAAGTACACTGGCATCCCAGACCAGGACGCCCTTTTATAAATCTGCTTCACAGAAGGTGTGCTCCACGCTTTGAGGAGGGGAGGCAAGCTAGTGGCTGCACATTTGTTTAGCTCTGTGGTTGCCAAAAGCAAGGCCAGCATTTTAGGGCCAAGGTGCAAGGTAACCATTTTCAGGCTCTTTCTTGCGCAGTGTGCTTTACTTAGGGTTAATCCGGTTTAGTAGAGGACTAGCAAGGACATGTGAAAGACGCCTTGGAAGGGCTTCACGTTGCATCCTTGACTCCTAATAAAACGGGCTGTCCCCACCAGTCCCTGGCCCAGTTTCCCACAGATCCACCAGCCCAAGGAGGCCGAAGCAGGCTCCCCGCCAGCCGCTCCGCACTCACTTCATTTGCTGTGGCTTAAGCACCAGCCCTGCCTCCCCCTTGAGCTTCCAGGCCTTGAAGCGAATTCCTGGCCTGGGATTGAAGGGAGCAAGGGCTTTGTGGGAAAATGGGCTGGGAGAAGGGGGGAGGGGCTGAGGAAAGAGAATGAGGCTGGGCAGAGCAAGTTATTAATCAATGCACCCCTAAGAAAGTCCCCTTGCCAAGAACACTTACTCACTCGTAAGCTGCCCAAAGACCTCGTGGAAGAGTTGCTCTCTGAACTCCAAGCAAGCCCTCTCTCCTGAAGTTAGCCAGAGCAATTAACAATATGCAGGTTACAGTCCAGAGAGGACGGTGCATCGCGTGATCTGCAGTCCTTTCAAATACTGGTGATTGATGACGCGTAGTTCATTTGTGTCACATGAGGGGGTGCTTCTTCAGTGCTCCAAAGTGTGGGGTTTTCCCTCCCCCATCTTATCTCAGGAGCTGCGCAAAGAAAGAAGTCACCGCGTGCCTCCTGTGTCATTTTGTCATCTGAAATGAATTGACGAGGCCCCGTACAATTCATCTCTTCTTCGATCCTTTGTGGCAACATCCAGGGGATTCAGCTGTGCAGCTGAGTCAGTGAGCGGGTGTGTGCTAATCCTGGTTTACGGGGATCTGAAATCCGCATGTGTGATTCTGAGTTTATGTGCCTTGGACATTTTGCTGCCGAGTACTATGCAGTCTGCATACAACAGAATTGGAAAAACAAGTCTGTGTAAATGACACGTGCCATGAAATAGACAGCTAGGCCTCTGTGTGGGAAGGACAGCAGGCATTAGTGGCTGGACAGTGGATAGAGCTGCTTATCTCTTTTTCCACCATTGTAATTTTGTCTCTGAAGAACTTCCAGGGGCTTTTAAAGAATTTTCACTCCTGCAGAGAAGAAGCAGGTGAACATTTCTGAGGCTTTTGACTTTGCCAGTTCTGGTTTGTTTCTCTGTTCATTTTTCAGGAATTAGTCTCTCGCAAAATATTTTAAGAGAGTTTCACTTCAAAGATTCTTGCTTCCTTCACACAGAAATTTATGGCTGACAGAGATTATATAAAACCTTTAGAACTTTTCTGAATATAAAGATGCTCAAGACCATAACAAATAGGATGAACCTAGGGAAGATTTGCTTTTAAATCATGCTATGACTAAAAGCTATTTAATAAACTCCCTGATGAAAGATTACTGAGAAAAAAATCCTTTGGATTGGTTTGAACATCCAAAAATTAAGTATAATTTACACTTATAAATAACTTTTTTTTTTTTTTTTGCGGTACGCGGGCCTCTCACTGTTGTGGCCTCTCCCGTCGTGGAGCACAGGCTCCGGACGCGCAGGCTCAGCGGCCATGGCTCAGGGGCCCAGCCGCTCCGCGGCATGTGGGATTCTCCCAGACCGGGGCACGAACCCGTGGCCCCTGTGGCCCCTGTATCGGCAGGCAGACTCTCAACCACTGCGCCACCAGGGAAGCCCGATAAATAACTTTTTAAAGTGAGAGACTAAGAACAGCCAACTACATAATCTGTTAAAATATAAATGGTGATAAAATGTGTTTTTACATCCATTGTTTATCATACGGAGCTGAGTGAATTGAAAAGCTTTTTTAATCCAGCTCTGCTGCCCAGAGGGAGGGTAAAGTTGATCAAACCCAGGAAAGAAGCTGGGGCCCTGGGGAGGCCCTGAGGTGGGTTGTGCCTGATTTATCGCCTGGACAGCCAGCTCTCCTGACCTCAGAGTCAGTTGACCCCTAGAACTGATCCTTTGCAGGGTGAGCAGGGCAGAGCTGGGCTGAAGAGTATTTTATGATGGGTTTACTATAAATATATTTATTTTAGCATGTAATGATGAACGTTTGATAATTTTTGGTCTTTTGCTACTATAAACAATGTTAAAATGAATAAGACTGTACGTATGTCTTTGCCCACTTTTTGGATTCATAAATCCTTATGAGGGCCAAATTCTTGTTGAGTCAATGGATATGTGTATTTCAGACTGCCATTTTGCCTTCCAAAGAGGTTGTACCAATTTATACACCTGCCAGAATTTTATGAGAATACCTGCTACTTCACACACACGCCAACACAGCAGGCTGTTCAACTTTTTGATCTTGATTCATCTGTTAGGTGAAAATGACATGTCAGGTTAGCATTAATTCACATTTGTTTTCTGATGAGTAAGGTTGGGTATCTTATCTATGGATAAAAAGGCCATTTTGTAATTAGTTTTTCTGCAAACTCAGTTCACTCTGTCTTCTTAATATTTTGGTTACTGGTCTTTTTCTTATTAAGTTTCAAAAGTTCTTTATACATTAAGAAAATTATCCTTTTGTCTGTCATTTATGTTGCAAACACTTTCCCCAGTTGCTCACTTGTCCTGTTACCCTTTTTCTGGTACTAGTTCTTTATTTTACAATGCAGAAATTGAAAATGTCTTATGTATTAACGTTTTCAGTGGTACTGAATGTGCTAATTTTTCAGAAATGCTGTGAGATCACTGTGGGATAATTTATAGGGAAATGCCAGGAATCCAGGGCCTCCCAACCACCTTTGGTGCGTCTTTTCTGCCCTTAGCGCATTTTCCTCAATGCAGTGCTTTCCAGAAACACCTGGAGAGGGCTTCAGCACATCTGCCATTTCATACAACATCCCTGGTGTTCAGCTGCCTTAGGTTTAGGTTCTCCAGGACACAGATTCTGTGGCTGTGCTTTACACATAGTGAGTCCCCTGGGGAGTGCTCTCAGTGTTTGCGAGAGAGTGAGGGAGGCAGGGAAGAGGAACGGGTAAGCTCTGCGGCAGTTGCAAGCAGGGACCCTGCCACGGAGAGCTTTGTAGTTGGAACCATCCTTCAGAGATGCAAGGTGGAAGGGGCTGGTACCCCACACAGACTTGTCATTGAATGGCAGTTACTCCTCGCGTTACCAAACCAAACTTGGGTCCACTTGCCTGCGAGCAGTAAAGGCAATATACTGACACCGGGTTGCGGTGAAGGAAGGCGCAGTGTTTATTGCAGGGCGCCGAGCAAGGAGTCCAGGTAGCTAGTACTTAAAAGGCCCAAACTTCCCAAAGGCTTTCAGGGTAAGGTTTTTAAAGACAGGGTGAGGGAGAGGGGTTGTGGGGTGCGTAATCAGCTCTGGGACATGGACGTTCTTCTGATTGGTTGGTGGTGAGGTAATCGGGAGTCAACATCATCAACCTTCGGGTTCCAGCCAGTCTGGGGTCTGTATGCTGGTGGTCAGCCTACAGTTAACTTCTTCCACTTGGTTTCAGTATCTGCAAAACAGCTCAAAGGACCTGGCTCAGAAGATTATCTAGAGCCCTTGAGGAGGAACTCAAGGTCCTTGACTTAGTTTAATGGCTAAGCCATTATTATTTTGTCTTGCTTGACTGTTTTCCTTTCTGCATTTTCTCACTTCTCTGTTTAAATGTACTCTTTGGAACTCAGGGAAGGCCTAGGAGGCTAAAGTTTTTCTACAGGCAAGAGGACAGTGGGGGGAGGGAGAGAGGGCGTCTGTTCCGGGAAGGCTCCATAGGGTCCTGCTCGGTGTAGGGAGGGGAGGTACCGTTGGGCATGGATGCTCCCTTCAGCTAAGATAATTCCCAAAGAGGAACCAGGCTATGAGCTGTCAGCCCGTAACACTCTTTGGAAAAGAAGCCCTAGTTTCTGATGGGAGGATCTGATGACATATCCCAGTCCTCACTGCACAAACTACTCTGGCTGTCCCTCTTTCAATTCAAATCTAGTCCTAGGGTCCCTCCAGCCTTAGTGCTCTGCCAACTTATGCTCCCTTCCATTTTGAGCGGTTTAAATACCTTTTCAGTGACAAAGAGAAAGGACCAGCAGCGCAGTCATCGGTCTGAGTGAGCATTTCCCCTCCCCCCTTCCCCAGGGTCTTTATGATTCTTTCACAGCTTGCACCAAGATGTGAAAATGCCGTAAAAAGCTCCCGTGATTGCAAATAAAGTGAACCAGACACAGTAATTAAAGAGATGAAGATGGCTGCAAACTTAGGGCTTTTTAGAAGATTCTGGCTGATGTGTTTCAGCAGTGAAGGAAGGAGAAACGGGATTGCATTTAATTAGCTGGAGGTCCCAGGACGCCTTCACTTTTCCATGCCTGTTACCCACTGAACGCCATCACACCGCTGAGCTGGAAGCTCCTTTCTGGACGGTTTGATAGGCATTGCAAATCCTCTCAGAGGACCCTTTCCAGAGCCCACAATAGCGCTCCTAGCAAAACATCACCACATGTTCGTAGTACCATTTCCTTTTTCGGTGCTGCTGGCTCTTACTGGAATTGGGTTTTCCTGGTGCTTGCTTCGGCTCCTGGCCACCAGCTGCTCCTGTGCCTGGAACAGGGCATCCAGTGAAGAGCGGAGGCTGGAGCAGATACTGCTGGTGCCCTGCCTGTATCTCCTCAGCAGGCACTGTACTGCAGACTCCCACAGCCTGGCTCTATCCTCAGAGTTAATGCCCCTGGAAGCAGCTCTCACTCAGGAACTGTGAGTAAATACCCCAACCTCGATGCCCCTGGAGTGGGCCAGCTCTGAGGCTTGCTGGAGTCTGCGGAGCTCCAGAAGGACCGAGTGAGTGCCAGTTGCTCCCAGAGCAATCCTGCATATTAACTCATTATATTCTGGCTCCCTTCCTGCCTTTCCTCACCTCACTGTCCTGACCCCCAGAGCTGTTTCCTGGCATCACTTCCCAGCCCAGCTACTAGCATTCAAATCCTTATCTGCCAGTACCAGGTGAGCTTCAAGGTGTTAAAGTTGCCAGGCGAAGGGTTCCATCTGGGAAATCAGGCTCAAAAGTGTGTGTCCTCCCTTCTCCCTCATCTTGTCCATCCAAAGGAAAAACAAACCACCAGACAAAAACAACAACAACAGCAACAAAAAACTAGTGGCGCCTGTTATGTTGCCCACAGAGGACTTGTCCTAATTGTCTGAATTGGTCTTTGCAAATGTATTAGGTTTTTGTTTTGTTTTGTTTTGTTTTTGCGGTATGCGGGCCTCTCACTGTTGTGGCCTCTCCGTTGCGGAGCACAGGCTCCAGACGCGCAGGCTCAGCGGCCATGGCTCACGGGCCCAGCCGCTCCGCAGCATGTGGGATCTTGCCAGACCGGGGCACAAACCTGTGTCCCCTGCATCGGCAGGTGGACTCTCAACCACTGCGCCACCAGGGAAGCCCAAATGTATTAGTTTTTACATGGCGGGCTTCCAAAACTACTTTCCAGGCAGGATTCCAGCCATTCTGCCTCCTGGTTCTTCACTTGCCATTTGCACAATCTTGATTCTTGACATCACACCTAGCACATTGTCGGTCTAAACCCACTGGGATTGGAGAAAAGGGGGTTGTGGGTGAGGAGTCAGAATTACTTCCAGCCTCCCAGGACCCAGTTCTGATGAACTGCATCTAATTTTGGATGGGCAGTTATTTTCTCTATGTCCACATCAATTGTGATCTAATGAAGATGAAAAGGGGGAAAACAGGGCTTGAGAGCTTTCCAACTCCTACCGGAGTTGCAGTGCATTTTCCTATCTGTCTGTTTGATTGGAAATTTAAAACACCTCACATTTCAGGAAATTGGTAGCCTTATAAGATACGAAATCTGACAGTTCATGGCTCAGTCTGTGTCTTGCTGTCTTTATAGGAAATGTGGTAAAAGTTGAAATTAAGGAAAACTAATAAATACCTACCCTAGTTCTCTGATGGTGCATTTTATAATTATCCCATCTGCTGCGAAGCGCCTGAAAAATGGCTCTGGAAGGCTGCCAGCGCCACAGAACGGCTCGCTCTGTGAAGAAGAGCTGGGCAGGAGAGGATGTGGAGTAATGGGCTTTTTACACGAGAGTTTAACCTTGCAACCACGAGTATTACTGGTCTTTCTCCCTTCTGTTTCGTTTGTGTTGCATTCGCTCTGCATCTTTCAAAGCACATGAGATTCCTGTCCCTCCACACCCTTGCTCTGGGGTTCCCGTGTCACAGCTCAGGAAGGAAATGGACAAGAACGATCAGTAGGGCTGGTGTGTGCACGACCCTGAGAGAGGGGTGAGGAGAAGCCAGAGAAACAGAGCAGCAGCTCTGACCTCTTGCTACCCTTTGCTTTGGATCTTGGCTCCTTGGCAGGTCAGGAGGACAAATCAAAAATTCAAGGCTGGGCTTCCCTGGTGGCGCAGTGGTTGCGAGTCCGCCTGCCGATGCAGGGGACACGGGTTCGTGCCCCGGTCCGGGAAGATCCCACGTGCCGCGGAGCGGCTGGGCCCGTGAGCCATGGCTGCTGAGCCTGTTCGTCCGGAGCCTGTGCTCCGCAACGGGAGAGGCCACAACAGTGAGAGGCCCGCGTACCACAAAAAAAAAAAAAAAAAAAAAAAAAAATTCAAGGCTTACCTACATTATTTAAAATTATAAAGATAATCATGAGAAAGTATTAATTCATAATAAAATAATGGTTAAGTTTATCGTGTCAGGCACTGTGCAGAGCAGCTTATGTGGAGTATTTTATTTAATTCTGACAACCTTCAGAGGTGGGTGGTATTATTTTTATTATTATTCCCATTTTAAAGGTGAGGAAATCAAGGTTTAGGGAAAGCACGGGGGTTGCTAGTGAAATCAAGGTGATTGGCCTCATTTGCAGCGTTCTGATTGGCGTTAGAGCCATGTCCACTCTAGGACCACTTTTCCCAACCGAGCGGGGGAGTGGAGGGGTGAGGACCTCCTTCCCCCTTCCTGGGTGTGCCTTCTTCCACGCTCTGCATTCGTGCCCATCCACCCAGCTTGTAGTCACAGCCTTCCTGCCTATTAAGATATAAATAGCCTGCAGTGCTTGTCAGGAGGCTTCCCTCAGGGGCTCTGCGTTTTCACCTGACCTCATCCTAAGACCAAGGAGCTTCAAAGACCAAGCCAAGGTGTTAGGGGAAAAACTGTGTTGGGGGAGAAGAGGTGGCTGGAAAGCTGGAGCTTTGTATTAGTTTGCGTTTCTCCATCAGCCAGCTCTGAGTCAGCAGTTCTTTGGAGGTGAATGAGTCTCTGGCAATGGACTGGGGGACAAAAAACAGGAAAGGGGAGCAACCACTAAAGCTTGCTTTATTAAGCAGTGCCCTCAGAGGGGTCCAGGAACTTCATCCCCACTGGGGAAACTTACGGAAGAACATATGCCCCAGAATTATCCTGTTCAAGGGGCAAGGGAACTTGGGTATTTATGTCCTAGTTCCTTGGTCGCTGGTTGGTTGAGGGCGGCTCCGTGGGGGAATGTTAGTTCTCTGCTGTTTTGGCCTGCCGAATAGGCGGGAAAGCAGGCTTCCATGGTTAGAGAAAGCCCCCAGGCAGAGAAGTGCAGGTGCTGGCACTCGGAAATGAGCCCAGAAGTTACTGGCAAGGAAAGGGCAAGGAGATGGGGCAGGGCGCTGGGGTCCTGCCCGACCTACTACAAGCTTCCTTGGTCTTTGAAACCAGAGGCCCTGAAGTTTTATCCTGAATGGGCATCTAACTGAGCCTCAGCTTCACCAGAAAGTGTTTCTTTTCTAGGTCCAGATAGATAAAAGAACAAAAAGTGATGTTGGATTCAAATTGGGGCACTATTCTGTGTGTGTGTGTGTGTGTGTGTGTGTGTGTGTGTGTGTGTGTTTATATAACTGTCTTCTAAATGCTAGAGGAATTCATGAAAAATTATACCTGTTTTGTGTCGGTTAGGTATTTTCTATAGCTTCCCTTTTCTCCTTTGATTTAAAGAAACTTTGATTTAAAGGCCACAAGATCCTATTATGCTTCTGTCTCTAAGTAATATAATTGAAATTGTCTACTGCTCTGCATGGCAGTAACCAATTCTAGTTATTCTACTGTTTAATGCACATATTTATTCAAGTGACAGGAGTACAGGGTCTTGGTGCATTATTCTCCATGACTACTTTTTCTTTTTTGTCTTGGGGGAAAAATGTTTTTTTATTAGTTATCTATTTTATACATATTAGTGTATACTTGTCAATCCCAATCTCCCAGTTCATCCCACCACCACCCCAGGCCTGCTTTCCCCCCCTTGGTGGCCATACAATTGTTCTGTACATCTATGTCTCTATTTCTGCCTTGCAAACCAGTTCGTCTGTATCATTTTTCAAGATTCCACATATATGCATTAATATACGATATTCGTTTTTCTCTTTCTGACTTACTTTACTCTGTATGACAGTCTCTAGATACGTCCACGTCTCTACAAATGACCCAGTTTTGTTCCTTTTTATGGCTGAGTGATATTCCATTGTATATATGTACCACGTCTCCTTTATCCGCTCGTCTGTCGATGGGCATTTAGGTTGCTTCCATGTGCTGGTTATTGTAAATAGTGCTGCAATGAACACTGGGGTGTATGAGTCCTTTTGAATTATGGTTTTCTCTGGGTATATGCCCAGTAGTGGGATTACTGGGTCTCTATGACTACTTTAAATGATAGTTACAGCACGTTTTTGTCCACTCATTCTAATGATCCCTTTGTGAGACAAATGGGTAGCAAGTATTCTGTACACGGAGAACTTTGCAGCTTCTATGTGCAATCCAAATGATTTTTTTTAAAGAAACAAAATAACTAATTCATTCACTTAACAGCTATTTCTGGAAAGAATAGTTATTCGGCTGAATTCAAAGCTTCCCTCATCTGCCACTTAATTTGTGTGTGTGTGTGTGTGTCTGTGTGTGTGTAGTTTAGATGGAAATCAGCCATTGTTATCAATTAACAGAAAAAAATGCATTGAGAGAGTTTTTAAAGAGTATATATCTGTACTGGATGTCCGTGGGGATTTAGGGAGGATTAGTCTCTCCAAAATCTCTCTCCTTTTTTTAAAAATTAATAAAAATTTTTTAATGAAGTATAGTTGCTATACAATATTATATGCTACAGGTATTCAATATAGTGACTCAATTTTTAAAGGTTATACTCTATTTATAGTTATTATAAAATATTAGCTATATTCCCCATGTTGTACAACATATCCTTGTAGCTTATCTTATTCCCAGTTGTTGTACCTCCTAGTCTCCCACCCGCATATCACCCCTCCCTCATGCCCTCTTCCCACTGGTAAGCACTGTCTGTTCTCTCTCTCTGTGAGTCTGCGATCTCCTTCTTATGTTGTGGGAATTTCCCCAGTGCATGTGAGTATTTGTAGCCTGGTCTTCTCTCCCCCACAGGTGGGAGCCAAGGCAGTCACGTGAGTTAGGTGATCAATCAGAAGCTCCAGATAATCTCATGCCTTGCGCCAGCAATGCGAGGACAAAGCTATGGTGCGTATCTTCCATGGGAGTACTGGGGCCAGGAGTGATGGTGGAATATAGTGGCGACAGTCACAGCAGCAGCATCCACTTGTGAGGGTGTTCTGGCAGATTTTGTTTCCTGTTTTTTTGCCTTTTGAATTTTCCTCTATTTTATTCTTTTAAGAAGTATTTATTGAAAGCCTGCTCTGAGCAAGTCACTGTTTTAGCTGGTAGAGATATAGAAGTGAATAAAAGAGATATAGTCCTTGGGATAGTTTGTAAAAATAACCACAAATTCCTCTCCCTGCATCTAGGAGCAAGCGATGTTGCAGGTCCTTCCAACTAAGAGGCAGAATCTGTTCTTCTACCCTTTGAATCTGGGTTGGGCAATGGCACTAGCACAAATGTGACTCACTCACAAGGGCATGAAAAGCATTTGTGCGTTGGAACCCTGACTACCACAAGAACAAGCCCAAGCTAGGCAGCCAGAGGGTAAGAGGTCACTTGGAAAAGAAACAAAACAGGCCAACTGAGAGCTGGCCAGCCTTCCACTGACTCAGTTAATGAATGCACGTATTTTAGTAAGGTTCAGTCAAGATCAACCAAACCTGCCCCAGACCGGAGAACCGCCCAGCTAAGCCCAGCCCAAACTGCCAAACTATAGTATTAGGAGCTAGATACATGGTTCTGTTCTTAGCGACTAAGTTTTGGGGTGGTTTATTAACTCAGCAAGAGTTAACTGATAGCACCTTTGCCCTCATGGTATTTACACTCTAGTGGGGAGAGATAGCCTATAAAAATATATAGCATAATCTCAGCTTGTGAAACTGCTATGAAATTTGTAAAAGAGAAGCAGGTAGAGCAGTCAGGGAACAGTCAGCTGAGAAAAATACTTGAATGAAGTGAGGGATTGAACATTGTGCAGACTTGGAGGACTGCCTTTTCAGAGAGAGGGGACAGTAAATGCCAGTGCTCTAGGTGGGAATGTGTTTGGTGTATTCAGGGAAGGTGAGAAGGCCGGTTGTGAGTCAAGAGAAAGAGGGCAGGAAATGAAGTAAGAGAGGCAGCTGGGGGCCAGGACTCACTGCAGAGCATGGAGCAGTGAATTCAGATTTCCAGAGTGAAAGGATCTGCCGTGACACACTGGGTGCCTGTGCACCCACCTAGGCTGGGCCAGCTCAAAAGGAGGAAATGACCAGGAAGGCAAAATGAGCAGGTCAGGCCATCTGGAGGAGTACAGAAGTGGCATTTGGAAAAGAGGGGGAGGTAATGAAACAGTCAAGAGAAGAGCAGTACAAAAATATGATGGACAAACAGCTTTTTTTTAGGAGCACAATAAATATTTCTTAATTGACTGACTGATTACAACTTTGTATTTTTACAAGTCATGATCATAGAAGAGTTGAATTTATGCTAATGATTTTTTTTTTTTTTTTTTTTTTGCGGTACGCAGGCCTCTCACCGCTGTGGCCTCTCCCGTTGCGGAGCACAGGCTCCGGACACGCAGGCTCAGCGGTCATGGCTCACGGGCCCAGCCGCTCCGCGGCACGTGGGATCTTCCCGGACCGGGGCACAAACCCGTGTCCCCTGCATCGGCAGGTGGACTCTCAACCACTATGCCACCAGGGAAGCCCTATGCTAATGATCTTGATGAATTCCAAGAATTTTAAAAGTATTTTGACTTTGAAAATTTTTAAATATGCAGAAAAGTTGAAGGGATTGAACAATAGTATGACCTCCCCCTAGATTCACCAACTGTTAAATTTTACCACAAGTACTTTATCTGCTTTGCTGAATCATTTGAAAGTAAGTTATGACAATATGACACTTCATCCCTGAATATGGAAGCATTCATCTCCTAGGAATAAGGATAGTCTACATCCTGGACAATAGGTTTAATTCTATACTATTAGCTCTTTGCTCCCTCTGTACAAATCACCAGTTTTGTGGATTCCCCCCCCCCCCCCCCCCGCCACAGGAAACCTTAAAATCTCGTACTCGCTGCTCTTTTCTGACATGCAGTTACATTCTTCTCTAACTTTCCTCTTATACAGTGATAGGTGCGTAACAAGGGGCATGGTTCTTAGTTTTAGCCCAGGCATAAAGTAATTAGGAAGATAAATATGTTACATGAAAGAATCAATCCTTTCATTCATTCTAAAATCAAACTGGAAGCTTTTTTGTTTTTATCCAAGTCATCGCACTCTTCCATTATGAGAGATTGTACTGAGTTTGCTGCATTGTTTTCAAGGTGCTAATTAGAAATAGGAACAATTAGTCCAGTGTACACAACAGTGAGTTCATGTGTCAGAAGTTCAGTTCTGCATGATTAGCCTCATTCATCTGAGAGCACTTTGAACATGAATCCAGATACCAAATAGTTTTTTGTTTTTAAATTGAAATATAGTTGGGACTTCCCTGGAGGTCCAGTGGTTAAGACTCTGTGCTGCCAATGCAAGGGGCGTGGGTTTGATCCCTCGTCAGAGAACTAAGATCCCACATGCCACGTGGAGTGGCCAAAAGATTAAAAAAATGAAGTACAGTTGATTTACAGTGTTGTGTTAGTTTCAGGTGTACAGCAAAGTGATTCAGTTATACATACACATATATCTATTTTTTTCGGGTTCTTTTCCCTTATAGGTTATTACAAAACATTGAATATAGTTCCCTGTGCGATACAGTAGGTGCTTGTTGTTTATTTATTTTATATATAGTAGTGTGTATATGTTAAACCCAAACTCCTAATTTATCCCTCCCCATCCTTTCCCCTTTGGTAACCATAGGTTTGTTTTCATGTCTGTGGGTCTTTTTCTGTTTTGTATATAAGTTCATTTGTATCATTTTTCTTTAAGATTCCACATATAAGCGATATCATATGACATTTGTCTTTCTATGTCTGGCTTACTTCACTTAGTATGATCATCTCTAGCTCCATCCATGTTGCTGCAAATGGCATTATTTCATTCTTTTTTATGGCTGAGTAATATTCCATTGTATAAAATACCACACCTTCTTTATCTATTTATCTGTCCATGGACATTTAGGTTGCTTCCATGTCTTGGCTATGGTAAATAGTGCTGCTATGAATATTGGGGTGCATGTGTCTTTTCTAATTATGGTTTTCTCAGGATATATGCTCAAGAGTGGGATTGTAGGATCATATGGTAATTCTCTTTTTAGTTTTTTGAGGAACCTCCATACTGTTCTCCATAGTGGTTGTACCAATTTACATTCCCACCTACAGTATAGGAGGGTTCCTTTTTCTCCACACCCTTTCCAGCATTTTTTAGTTGTAGACTTTTTGATGGTGGCCATTCTGACCAATATGAGATAGATACCATATAGTTTGTGGCACAGAGATTTACTAAAGAATATCCTGGTGTTCTGAAATAGTTGATGCATCTTGACTGTTCCCTGGTGGTATGAGACATTCAGCACCAAATGGCTAGTGAGGGCCGGAGGTGTGTACAAAGTGGTTTCTGAGACAGCATGCCAAGAGTCAAAGCTGGTGATATGTGTCGAGGCACAGTAGCAAGGCAGAAAGACCTGGATTGGTAAAATAAAATTAAATGTGAGAACCACAAGATTGGGGCTCCATGGAAAAACTACAATGGTGGACCCACAGTGGGTTGAAGGGTAGTCGGAGGAGAATGGGGTTTAATAAAAAGGTCTTTCTATTCTTTGCTTGGTGCTTAGCCAGATAAGATCTAAAGAAGGAGCTGGAGGGGCGAGAGGGGATGAGGGATGCTTTTCCAGCGAAGAAAATTCAGATGTGGGTATATATGAGCTGGGGTCTCCCTACTGCCTGAAGATTATTCAAGGAGAAGAGTTAGTGTAGAACAGGGCAGAGAGAACATTCAGGTTCACAGTCCTCAATGGAGAGCATATTTGGGACAGTTCCAGTAGATGAGATGGCTGTGGACATGCTGTGACTCCACCCCAGATGCTGTAGGTCTGTGGCCATGTGCATGGTTTCAGCTTGCGGTGC
This sequence comes from Monodon monoceros, assembly GCF_005190385.1. Lineage (NCBI taxonomy): Eukaryota > Metazoa > Chordata > Mammalia > Artiodactyla > Monodontidae > Monodon > Monodon monoceros. Next base: position 96,197,059 of record NW_021703768.1, read on the forward strand.
TTCCAGAGACAACACTGTCCAGTAGAACTTTCTCTGATGATAAAAATGTTCTATATTTCTTCTGTCCATTAGGGTAGCCACATGTGGCTATTGAGCGCTTGAAACGTGGCTGATGTGACTCGGAGCTGAAATTTAAATTTTATTTAATGCTAATTAATTAAAATTAAAATTTGAATTTTAATAACCATATGTAGCTAGTAGCTACCAACCCTTTTGGACAGCACTATTCTAGAACATTTACTCACAGGGTCTCTGCCTTTGATCTGGTGATGGGAATATTGTGGGAGGTCAGGGGCCCCACAAGAGCAGAGACTTCTTTTGTTTTATTCTAACACCTAGAACAAAGCCTGGCACAGGGTAGGTACTCAGTAAACATTTGTTGATATGTTAATTACTTAATTAACGACAGAGAAAGATAACCAATCAGACTTAACACTCTTAGATCAATACTCATTCTTTACCAAATTGCCACCATCTCGGTTTCCCTTCTGGGGCTGACTCCATGGTTTGGGATGATCTATGTCAACACTTCTCTTTGAAAGCCCCTTGCTAAGGACGGGACTAAGACAGAGTCTCCATCCAGTCTGTCTTCAGATGATTCTTTCACTTCAGGCTTAGTTGTTACGTATTAATATTTTAAAAGGTGTATTATTTTTTGCAAAGTTTATAGAAAATAAAGCATTGAAAAACTAATACATTGTAAATTCTCTCTCCTTCAGAGGACCGTGATCTAGTTTTTTAACATACGAAAACAGTCACAGTAACTACTATTGATTTAGACATACTGTGTGCTGAGCATACTTTGCAGATAGTATTTCTAATCTTTACAGCAATCCTACCAGGAGGAATTTCCATCTCCATATTACAGATGAAGAAGCTAAGGCTCAGAGATACTTGATTTACTTGTCCAAGGTCACACAACTTCCAGATGTCCCACTTTTCACTGTACCATATTGACTCAAAACACTGTAGTTACATCCTTCAAGAAGCCCAAGAGCATTGGAATGTAGTAAAGAAAGAAAGTTCGTTGCAAATTGCTTGTTCTTTTGAATACACAACCCAGAAGAAAACGACCCATTATCTTAACTAGCTCCTTCTTCCTGGAGCCCAAATTTCATTATGCAGCCCATACAGAAATGACGGCCACCTGAAGCACAGGTCTGCCCTGTGGAAGAAGGTGGTATTCAGCCTAGATGATGAATTGCCCCGCATAGGTAATAAATCTGAGACAGCTTCATGAAGGATAACTACGGAGAAGAAAGACAGGAGTTTCCATTGGGAAGCTGGTGAAGGGAGGTGCATAATTATTGTGGTGAGGTTATTTATGTTGCTACTTTGGACTTTCATGGGAAATCCTAAAAGCTACATCTCTGGAGCTGGAAACTTGGCAGGAAGACAAAAGAAAATGTCCCATTTCTATCCAAGTGGTTACTAACATGATGGCAACGGGAGTCATTCTCTTTCCAGAAATGATTGAACCCAGCGTACAGTAATCAAAAGGGGGAAATGAGCCTAGCATCAAGTCAGGATGACTCTCTTGTCTTCACTTTCTGCCAGCTTGTAGCACCTGCTGGGAAGTGGTAGCAAGCTGGTTTAAGGAGAACAGGCAGTGCTCTGCCTCATTTTTATCAAAACTTAGCCAACAGAGACGAGTGAGCAATGCAGAGTCAGACTCCGAATGGCATTGCTGAGAGGAATTAAAGATGGTTAAGAAAGAGACCTTAGGGCTTCCTTGGTGGCGCAGTGGTTGAGAGTCCGTCTGCCGATGCAGGGGACGTGGGTTCGTGCCCCAATCCGGGAAGATCCCACATGCCGCGGAGCGGCTGGGCCTGTGAGCCATGGCCGCTGAGCCTGCGCGTCCGGAGCCTGTGCTCCGCAACGGGAAAGGCCACGACAGTGAGAGGCCCGCGTACCGCAAAAAAAAAAAAAAAAAAAAAAAA